>NC_143021.1:167331702-167649702 GCF_055824585.1 Amblyomma mixtum
CACTCCCACGCCGATTGAAGTCAGCAGAAGAGCGGCAGGCGTTTATATGCAGGCCGGTGACAGTTGTCGATGCCGGTGCGGGTAGTAGTTCGCGGCAAGCTTTGGAAACGTACAATGCTAGCGTTCCGCGGGGCATCGGTGAGCTTGCAAATTTCTTCCGCTTGGTCTAAAAGTTGCGTGGAAGAACCATCATGGCTTGCACACTGCAGAGAGGTTGACAATACAACCAGGAAAGCTGCGAACTGGAAAAGGTGGAAACGGAGTGCGTTTTTCAGTGGCTTTGTTGCGTCACTCCCACGCCGATTGAAGTCAGCAGAAGGGCGGCAGGCGTTTATATGCAGACCGGTGACAGTTGTCGATGCCGGTGCGGGTAGTAGTTCACGGCAAGCTAACATCTACAATGCTAGCGTTCCTCGGGGCATCGTTGAACTTGCAAATTTCTTCCGCTTGGTCTAAAAGTTGCGTAGAAGAACCAACATGGCTTGCACACTGCAGAGAGGTTGACAATACAACCAGGAAAGCTGCGAACTGGAAAAGGTGGAAACGGAGTGCGTTTTTCAGTGGCTTTGTTGCGTCACTCCCACGCCGATTGAAATCAGCAGAAGGGCGGCAGGCGTTTATATGCAGGCCGGTGACAGTTGTCGATGCCGGTGCGGGTAGTAGTTGACGGCAAGCTATGAAAACATCTACAATGCTAGCGTTCCGCGGGGCATCGGTGAGCTTGCAAATTTCTTCCGCTTGGTCTAAAAGTTGCGTAGAAGAACCAACATGGCTTGCACACTGCAGAGAGGTTGACAATACAACCAGGAAAGCTGCGAACTGGAAAAGGTGGAAACGGAGTGCGTTTTTCAGTGGCTTTGTTGCGTCACTCCCACGCCGATTGAAGTCAGCAGAAGAGCGGCAGGCGTTAATATGCAGGCCGGTGACAGTTGTCGATGCCGGTGCGGGTATTAGTTCACGGCAAGCTATGAAAACATCTACAATGCTAGCGTTCCTCGGGGCATTGTTTAGCTTGCAAATTTCTTCCGCTTGGTCTAAAAGTTGCGTAGAAGAACCAACATGCCTTGCACACTGCAGCGAGGTTGACAATACAACCAGGAAAGCTGCGAACTGGAAAAGGTAGAAACGGAGTGCGTTTTTCAGTGGCTTTGTTGCGTCACTCCCACGCCGACTGAAGTCAGCAGATGGGCGGCAGGCGTTTATATGCAGGCCGGTGACAGTTGTCGATGCCGGTGCGGGTAGTAGTTCACGGCAAGCTATGAAAACATCTACAATGCTAGCGTTCCTCGGGGCATCGTTGAACTTGCAAATTTCTTCCGCTTGGTCTAAAAGTTGCGTAGAAGAACCAACATGGCTTGCACACTGCAGAGAGGTTGACAATACAACCAGGAAAGCTGCAAACTGGAAAAGGTGGAAACGGAGTGCGTTTTTCAGTGGCTTTGTTGCGTCACTCCCAGGCCGATTGAAATCAGCAAAAGGGCGGCAGGCGTTTATATGCAGGCCGGTGACAGTTGTCGATGCCGGTGCGGGTAGTAGTTCACGGCAAGCTATGAAAACATCTACAATGCTAGCGTTCCGCGGGGCATCGGTGAGCTTGGAAATTTCTTCCGCTTGGTCTAAAAGTTGCGTAGAAGAACCAACATGGCTTGCACACTGCAGAGAGGTTGACAATACAACCACGAAAGCTGCGAACTGGAAAGGTGGAAACGGAGTGCGTTTTTCAGTGGCTTTGTTGCGTCACTCCCACGCCGATTGAAGTCAGCAGAAGAGCGGCAGGCGTTTATATGCAGGCCGGTGACAGTTGTCGATGCCGGTGCGGGTAGTAGTTCACGGCAAGCTAGCATCTACAATACTAGCGTTCCTCGGGGCATCGTTGAGCTTGCAAATTTCTTCCGCTTGGTCTATAAGTTGCGTAGAAGAACCAACATGGCTTGCACACTGCAGAGAGGTTAACAATACAACCAGGAAAGCTGCGAACTGGAAAAGGTGGAAATGGAGTGCGTTTTTCAGTGGCTTTGTTGCGTCACTCCCACGCCGATTGAAGTCAGCAGAAGGGCGGCAGGCGTTTATACGCAGGCCGGTGACAGTTGTCGATGCCGGTGCGGGTAGTAGTTCACGGCAAGCTATGAAAACATCTACAATGCTAGCGTTCCTCGGGGCATCGTTGAGCTTGCAAATTTCTTCCGCTTGGTCTAAAAGTTGCGTAGAAGAACCAACATGGCTTGCACACTGCAGAGAGTTTGACAATACAACCAGGAAAGCTGCGAACTGGAAAAGGTGGAAACGGAGTGCGTTTTTCAGTGGCTTTGTTGCGTCACTCCCACGCCGATTGAAGTCAGCAGAAGGGCGGCAGGCGTTTATATGCAGGCCGGTGACAGTTGTCGATGTCGGTGCGGGTAGTAGTTCACGGCAAGCTATGGAAACGTACAATGCTAGCGTTCCGCGGGGCATCGGTGAGCTTGCAAATTTCTTCCGCTTGGTCTAAAAGTTGCGTAGAACCATCATGGCTTGCACACTGCAGAGAGGTTGAGAATACAACTAGGAAAGCTGCGAACTAGAAAAGGTGGAAACGGAGTGCGTTTTTCAGTGGCTTTGTTGCGTCACTCCCACGCCGATTGAAGTCAGCAGAAGGGCGGCAGGCGTTTATATGCAGGCCGGTGACAGTTGTCGATGCCGGTGCGGGTAGTAGTTCACGGCAAGCTATGAAAACATCTACAATGCTAGCGTTCCTCGGGGCATCGTTGAACTTGCAAATTTCTTCCGCTTGGTCTAAAAGTTGCGTAGAAGAACCAACATGGCTTGCACACTGCAGAGAGGTTGACAATACAACCAGGAAAGCTGCAAACTGGAAAAGGTGGAAACGGAGTGCGTTTTTCAGTGGCTTTGTTGCGTCAGTCCCACGCCGATTGAAATCAGCAGAAGGGCGGCAGGCGTTTATATGCAGGCCGGTGACAGTTGTCGATGCCGGTGCGGGTAGTAGTTCACGGCAAGCTATGAAAACATCTACAATGCTAGCGTTCCTCGGGGCATCGTTGAGCTTGCAAATTTCTTCCGCTTGGTCTAAAAGTTGCGTAGAAGAACCAACATGGCTTGCACACTGCAGAGAGGTTGACAATACAACCAGGAAAGCTGCAAACTGGAAAAGGTGGAAACGGAGTGCGTTTTTCAGTGGCTTTGTTGCGTCACTCCCACGCCGATTGAAATCAGCAGAAGGGCGGCAGGCGTTTATATGCAGGCCGGTGACAGTTGTCGATGCCGGTGCGGGTAGTAGTTCACGGCAAGCTATGAAAACATCTACAGTGCTAGCGTTCCGCGGGGCATCGGTGAGCTTGCAAATTTCTTCCGCTTGGTCTAAAAGTTGCGTAGAAGAACCAACATGGCTTGCACACTGCAGAGAGGTTGACAATACAACCAGGAAAGCTGCGAACTCGAAAAGGTGGAAACGGAGTGCGTTTTTCAGTGGCTTTGTTGCGTCACTCCCACGCCGATTGAAGTCAGCAGAAGAGCGGCAGGCGTTTATATGCAGGCCGGTGACAGTTGTCGATGCCGGTGCGGGTAGTAGTTCACGGCAAGCTAGCATCTACAATACTAGCGTTCCTCGGGGCATCGTTGAGCTTGCAAATTTCTTCCGCTTGGTCTATAAGTTGCGTAGAAGAACCAACATGGCTTGCACACTGCAGAGAGGTTAACAATACAACCAGGAAAGCTGCGAACTGGAAAAGGTGGAAATGGAGTGCGTTTTTCAGTGGCTTTGTTGCGTCACTCCCACGCCGATTGAAGTCAGCAGAAGGGCGGCAGGCGTTTATATGCAGGCCGGTGACAGTTGTCGATGCCGGTGCGGGTAGTAGTTCACGGCAAGCTATGAAAACATCTACAATGCTAGCGTTCCTCGGGGCATCGTTGAGCTTGCAAATTTCTTCCGCTTGGTCTAAAAGTTGCGTAGAAGAACCAACATGGCTTGCACACTGCACAGAGGTTGACAATACAACCACGAAAGCTGCGAACTGGAAAAGGTGGAAACGGAGTGCGTTTTTCAGTGGCTTTGTTGCGTCACTCCCACGCCGATTGAAGTCAGCAGAAGGGCGGCAGGCGTTTGTATGCAGGCCGGTGACAGTTGTCGATGTCGGTGCGGGTAGTAGTTCACGGCAAGCTATGGAAACGTACAATGCTAGCGTTCCGCGGGGCATCGGTGAGCTTGCAAATTTCTTCCGCTTGGTATAAAAGTTGCGTAGAAGAACCAACATGGCTTGCACACTGCAGAGAGGTTGACAATACAACCAGGAAAGCTGCGAACTGGAAAAGGTGGAAACAGAGTGCGTTTTTCAGTGGCTTTGTTGCGTCACTCCCACGCCGATTGAAGTCAGCAGAAGGGCGGCAGGCGTTTATATGCAGGCCGGTGACAGTTGTCGATGCCGGTGCGGGTAGTAGTTCACGGCAAGCTATGAAAACATCTACAATGCTAGCGTTCCTCGGGGCATCGTTGAACTTGCAAATTTCTTCCGCTTGGTCTAAAACTTGCGTAGAAGAACCAACATGGCTTGCACACTGCAGAGAGGTTGACAATACAACCAGGAAAGCTGCAAACTGGAAAAGGTGGAAACGGAGTGCGTTTTTCAGTGGCTTTGTTGCGTCACTCCCACGCCGATTGAAATCAGCAGAAGGGCGGCAGGCGTTCATATGCAGGCCGGTGACAGTTGTCGATGCCGGTGCGGGTAGTAGTTCACGGCAAGCTATGAAAACATCTACAATGCTAGCGTTCCGCGGGGCATCGGTGAGCTTGCAAATTTCTTCCGCTTGGTCTAAAAGTTGCGTAGAAGAACCAACATGGCTTGCACACTGCAGAGAGGTTGACAATACAACCAGGAAAGCTGCGAACTGGAAAAGGTGGAAACGGAGTGCGTTTTTCAGTGGCTTTGTTGCGTCACTCCCACGCCGATTGAAGTCAGCAGAAGAGCGGCAGGCGTTTATATGCAGGCCGGTGACAGTTGTCGATGCCGGTGCGGGTAGTAGTTCGCGGCAAGCTATGGAAACGTACAATGCTAGCGTTCCGCGGGGCATCGGTGAGCTTGCAAATTTCTTCCGCTTGGTCTAAAAGTTGCGTAGAAGAACCATCATGGCTTGCACACTGCAGAGAGGTTGACAATACAACCAGGAAAGCTGCGAACTGGAAAAGGTGGAAACGGAGTGCGTTTTTCAGTGGCTTTGTTGCGTCACTCCCACGCCGATTGAAGTCAGCAGAAGGGCGGCAGGCGTTTATATGCAGACCGGTAACAGTTGTCGATGCCGGTGCGGGTAGTAGTTCACGGCAAGCTAACATCTACAATGCTAGCGTTCCTCGGGGCATCGTTGAACTTGCAAATTTCTTCCGCTTGGTCTAAAAGTTGCGTAGAAGAACCAACATGGCTTGCACACTGCAGAGAGGTTGACAATACAACCAGGAAAGCTGCGAACTGGAAAAGGTGGAAACGGAGTGCGTTTTTCAGTGGCTTTGTTGCGTCACTCCCACGCCGATTGAAATCAGCAGAAGGGCGGCAGGCGTTTATATGCAGGCCGGTGACAGTTGTCGATGCCGGTGCGGGTAGTAGTTGACGGCAAGCTATGAAAACATCTACAATGCTAGCGTTCCGCGGGGCATCGGTGAGCTTGCAAATTTCTTCCGCTTGGTCTAAAAGTTGCGTAGAAGAACCAACATGGCTTGCACACTGCAGAGAGGTTGACAATACAACCAGGAAAGCTGCGAACTGGAAAAGGTGGAAACGGAGTGCGTTTTTCAGTGGCTTTGTTGCGTCACTCCCACGCCGATTGAAGTCAGCAGAAGAGCGGCAGGCGTTAATATGCAGGCCGGTGACAGTTGTCGATGCCGGTGCGGGTAGTAGTTCACGGCAAGCTATGAAAACATCTACAATGCTAGCGTTCCTCGGGGCATTGTTTAGCTTGCAAATTTCTTCCGCTTGGTCTAAAAGTTGCGTAGAAGAACCAACATGCCTTGCACACTGCAGCGAGGTTGACAATACAACCAGGAAAGCTGCGAACTGGAAAAGGTAGAAACGGAGTGCGTTTTTCAGTGGCTTTGTTGCGTCACTCCCACGCCGACTGAAGTCAGCAGATGGGCGGCAGGCGTTTATATGCAGGCCGGTGACAGTTGTCGATGCCGGTGCGGGTAGTAGTTCACGGCAAGCTATGAAAACATCTACAATGCTAGCGTCCCTCGGGGCATCGTTGAACTTGCAAATTTCTTCCGCTTGGTCTAAAAGTTGCGTAGAAGAACCAACATGGCTTGCACACTGCAGAGAGGTTGACAATACAACCAGGAAAGCTGCAAACTGGAAAAGGTGGAAACGGAGTGCGTTTTTCAGTGGCTTTGTTGCGTCACTCCCACGCCGATTGAAATCAGCAAAAGGGCGGCAGGCGTTTATATGCAGGCCGGTGACAGTTGTCGATGCCGGTGCGGGTAGTAGTTCACGGCAAGCTATGAAAACATCTACAATGCTAGCGTTCCGCGGGGCATCGGTGAGCTTGGAAATTTCTTCCGCTTGGTCTAAAAGTTGCGTAGAAGAACCAACATGGCTTGCACACTGCAGAGAGGTTGACAATACAACCAGGAAAGCTGCGAACTGGAAAAGGTGGAAACGGAGTGCGTTTTTCAGTGGCTTTGTTGCGTCACTCCCACGCCGATTGAAGTCAGCAGAAGAGCGGCAGGCGTTTATATGCAGGCCGGTGACAGTTGTCGATGCCGGTGCGGGTAGTAGTTCACGGCAAGCTAGCATCTACAATACTAGCGTTCCTCGGGGCATCGTTGAGCTTGCAAATTTCTTCCGCTTGGTCTATAAGTTGCGTAGAAGAACCAACATGGCTTGCACACTGCAGAGAGGTTAACAATACAACCAGGAAAGCTGCGAACTGGAAAAGGTGGAAATGGAGTGCGTTTTTCAGTGGCTTTGTTGCGTCACTCCCACGCCGATTGAAGTCAGCAGAAGGGCGGCAGGCGTTTATACGCAGGCCGGTGACAGTTGTCGATGCCGGTGCGGGTAGTAGTTCACGGCAAGCTATGAAAACATCTACAATGCTAGCGTTCCTCGGGGCATCGTTGAGCTTGCAAATTTCTTCCGCTTGGTCTAAAAGTTGCGTAGAAGAACCAACATGGCTTGCACACTGCAGAGAGTTTGACAATACAACCAGGAAAGCTGCGAACTGGAAAAGGTGGAAACGGAGTGCGTTTTTCAGTGGCTTTGTTGCGTCACTCCCACGCCGATTGAAGTCAGCAGAAGGGCGGCAGGCGTTTATATGCAGGCCGGTGACAGTTGTCGATGTCGGTGCGGGTAGTAGTTCACGGCAAGCTATGGAAACGTACAATGCTAGCGTTCCGCGGGGCATCGGTGAGCTTGCAAATTTCTTCCGCTTGGTCTAAAAGTTGCGTAGAACCATCATGGCTTGCACACTGCAGAGAGGTTGAGAATACAACTAGGAAAGCTGCGAACTAGAAAAGGTGGAAACGGAGTGCGTTTTTCAGTGGCTTTGTTGCGTCACTCCCACGCCGATTGAAGTCAGCAGAAGGGCGGCAGGCGTTTATATGCAGGCCGGTGACAGTTGTCGATGCCGGTGCGGGTAGTAGTTCACGGCAAGCTATGAAAACATCTACAATGCTAGCGTTCCTCGGGGCATCGTTGAACTTGCAAATTTCTTCCGCTTGGTCTAAAAGTTGCGTAGAAGAACCAACATGGCTTGCACACTGCAGAGAGGTTGACAATACAACCAGGAAAGCTGCAAACTGGAAAAGGTGGAAACGGAGTGCGTTTTTCAGTGGCTTTGTTGCGTCAGTCCCACGCCGATTGAAATCAGCAGAAGGGCGGCAGGCGTTTATATGCAGGCCGGTGACAGTTGTCGATGCCGGTGCGGGTAGTAGTTCACGGCAAGCTATGAAAACATCTACAATGCTAGCGTTCCGCGGGGCATCGGTGAGCTTGGAGATTTCTTCCGCTTGGTCTAAAAGTTGCGTAGAAGAACCAACATGGCTTGCACACTGCAGAGAGGTTGACAATACAACCAGGAAAGCTGCGAACTGGAAAAGGTGGAAACGGAGTGCGTTTTTCAGTGGCTTTGTTGCGTCACTCCCACGCCGATTGAAGTCAGCAGAAGAGCGGCAGGCGTTTATATGCAGGCCGGTGACAGTTGTCGATGCCGGTGCGGGTAGTAGTTCACGGCAAGCTAGCATCTACAATACTAGCGTTCCTCGGGGCATCGTTGAGCTTGCAAATTTCTTCCGCTTGGTCTATAAGTTGCGTAGAAGAACCAACATGGCTTGCACACTGCAGAGAGGTTAACAATACAACCAGGAAAGCTGCGAACTGGAAAAGGTGGAAATGGAGTGCGTTTTTCAGTGGCTTTGTTGCGTCACTCCCACGCCGATTGAAGTCAGCAGAAGGGCGGCAGGCGTTTATATGCAGGCCGGTGACAGTTGTCGATGCCGGTGCGGGTAGTAGTTCACGGCAAGCTATGAAAACATCTACAATGCTAGCGTTCCTCGGGGCATCGTTGAGCTTGCAAATTTCTTCCGCTTGGTCTAAAAGTTGCGTAGAAGAACCAACATGGCTTGCACACTGCAGAGAGGTTGACAATACAACCAGGAAAGCTGCGAACTGGAAAAGGTGGAAACGGAGTGCGTTTTTCAGTGGCTTTGTTGCGTCACTCCCACGCCGATTGAAGTCAGCAGAAGGGCGGCAGGCGTTTATATGCAGGCCGGTGACAGTTGTCGATGTCGGTGCGGGTAGTAGTTCACGGCAAGCTATGGAAACGTACAATGCTAGCGTTCCGCGGGGCATCGGTGAGCTTGCAAATTTCTTCCGCTTGGTCTAAAAGTTGCGTAGAACCATCATGGCTTGCACACTGCAGAGAGGTTGAGAATACAACCAGGAAAGCTGCGAACTAGAAAAGGTGGAAACGGAGTGCGTTTTTCAGTGGCTTTGTTGCGTCACTCCCACGCCGATTGAAGTCAGCAGAAGGGCGGCAGGCGTTTATATGCAGACCGGTGACAGTTGTCGATGCCGGTGCGGGTAGTAGTTCACGGCAAGCTAACATCTACAATGCTAGCGTTCCTCGGGGCATCGTTGAACTTGCAAATTTCTTCCGCTTGGTCTAAAAGTTGCGTAGAAGAACCAACATGGCTTGCACACTGCAGAGAGGTTGACAATACAACCAGGAAAGCTGCGAACTGGAAAAGGTGGAAACGGAGTGCGTTTTTCAGTGGCTTTGTTGCGTCACTCCCACGCCGATTGAAATCAGCAGAAGGGCGGCAGGCGTTTATATGCAGGCCGGTGACAGTTGTCGATGCCGGTGCGGGTAGTATTTGAAGGCAAGCTATGAAAACATCTACAATGCTAGCGTTCCGCGGGGCATCGGTGAGCTTGCAAATTTCTTCCGTTTGGTCTAAAAGTTGCGTAGAAGAACCAACATGGCTTGCACACTGCAGAGAGGTTGACAATACAACCAGGAAAGCTGCGAACTGGAAAAGGTGGAAACGGAGTGCGTTTTTCAGTGGCTTTGTTGCGTCACTCCCACGCCGACAGAAGTCAGCAGAAGGGCGGCAGGCGTTTATATGCAGGCCGGTGACAGTTTTCGATGCCGGTGCGGGTAGCAGTTCACGGCAAGCTATGAAAACATCTACAATGCTAGCGTTCCTCGGGGCATCGTTAAGCTTGCAAATTTCTATCGCTTGGTCTAAAAGTTGCGTAGAAGAACCAACATGGCTTGCACACTGCAGAGAGGTTGACAATACAACCAGGAAAGCTGCGAACTGGAAAAGGTGGAAACGGAGTGCGTTTTTCAGTGGCTTTGTTGCGTCACTCCCACGCCGATTGAACTCAGCAGAAGGGCGGCAGGCGTTTATATGCAGGCCGGTGAAAGCTGTCGATGCCGGTGCGGGTAGTAGTTCACGGCAAGCTATGAAAACATCTACAATGCTAGCGTTCCTCGGGGCATCGTTGAGCTTGCAAATTTCTTCCGCTTGGTCTAAAAGTCGCGTAGAAGAACCAACATGGCTTGCACACTGCACAGAGGTTGACAATACAACTAGGAAAGCTGCGAACTGGAAAAGGTAGAAACGGAGTGCGTTTTTCAGTGGCTTTGTTGCCTCAACCCCACGCCGACTGAAGTCAGCAGAAGGGCGGCAGGCGTTTATATGCAGGCCGGTGACAGTTGTCGATGCCGGTGCGGGTAGTATTTCACGGCAAGCTATGAAAACATCTACAATGCTAGCGTTCCTCGGGGCATCGTTTAGCTTGCAAATTTCTTCCGCTTGGTCTAAAAGTTGCGTAGAAGAACCAACATGCCTTGCACACTGCAGCGAGGTTGACAATACAACCAGGAAAGCTGCGAACTGGAAAACGTAGAAACGGAGTGCGTTTTTCAGTGGCTTTGTTGCGTCACTCCCACGCCGACTGAAGTCAGCAGAAGGGCGGCAGGCGTTTATATGCAGGCCGCTGACAGTTGTCGATGCCGGTGCGAGTAGTAGTTCACGGCAAGCTATGACAACATCTACAATGCTAGCGTTCCTCGGGGCATCGTTAAGCTTGCAAATTTCTTCCGCTTGGTCTAAAAGTTGCGTAGAGGAACCAACATGGCTTGCACACTGCAGAGAGGTTGACAATACAACCAGGAAAGCTGCGAACTGGAAAAGGTGGAAACGGAGTGTGTTTTTCAGTGGCTTTGTTGCGTCGCTCCCACGCCGACTGAAGTCAGCAGAAGGGCGGCAGGCGTTTATATGCAGGCCGGTGACAGTTGTCGATGCCGGTGCGGGTAGTAGTTCACGGCAAGCTATGAAAACATCTACAATGCTAGCGTTCCTCGGGGCATCGTTGAGCTTGCAAATTTCTTCCGCTTGGTCTAAAAGCTGCGTAGAAGAACCAACATGGCTTGCACACTGCAGAGAGGTTGACAATACAACTAGGAAAGCTGCGAACTGGAAAAGGTAGAAACGGAGTGCGTTTTTCATTGGCTTTGTTGCCTCACTCCCACGCCGACTGAAGTCAGCAGAAGGGCGGCAGGCGTTTATATGCAGGCCGGTGACAGTTGTCGATGCCGGTGCGGGTAGTAGTTCACGGCAAGCTATGAAAACATCTACAATGCTAGCGTTCCTCGGGGCATCCTTTAGCTTGCAAATTTCTTCCGCTTGGTCTAAAAGTTGCGTAGAAGAACCAACATGCCTTGCACACTGCAGCGAGGTTGACAATACAACCAGGAAAGCTGCGAACTGGAAAAGGTAGAAACGGGGTGCGTTTTTCAGTGGCTTTGTTGCGTCACTCCCACGCCGACTGAAGTCAGCAGAAGGGCGGCAGGCGTTTATATGCAGGCCGGTGACAGTTGTCGATGCCGGTGCGAGTAGTAGTTCACGGCAAGCTATGAAAACATCTACAATGCTAGCGTTCCTCGGGGCATCGTTGAGCTTGCAGATTTCTTCCGTTTGGTCTAAAAGTTGCGTAGAAGAACCAACATGGCTTGCACACTGCAGAGAGGTTGACAATACAACCGGGAAAGCTGCGAACTGGAAAAGGTGGAAACAGAGTGCGTTTTTCAGTGGCTTTGTTGCGTCACCCCCACGCCGATTGAAGTCAGCAGAAGGGCGGCAGGCGTTTATATGCAGGCCGGTGACAGTTGGCGATGCCGGTGCGGGTAGTAGTTCACGGCAAGCTATGAAAACATCTACAATGCTGGCGTTCCTCGGGGCATCGTTGAGCTTGCAAATTTCTTCCGCTTGGTCTAAAAGTCGCGTAGAAGAACCAACATGGCTTGCACACTGCACAGAGGTTGACAATACAACTAGGAAAGCTGCGAACTGGAAAAGGTAGAAACGGAGTGCGTTTTTCAGTGGCTTTGTTGCCTCAACCCCACGCCGACTGAAGTCAGCAGAAGGGCGGCAGGCGTTTATATGCAGGCCGGTGACAGTTGTCGATGCCGGTGCGGGTAGTATTTCACGGCAAGCTATGAAAACATCTACAATGCTAGCGTTCCTCGGGGCATCGTTGAGCTTGCAAATTTCTTCCACTTGGTCTAAAAGTTGCGTAGAGGAACCAACATGGCTTGCACACTGCAGAGAGGTTGACAATACAACAAGGAAAGCTGCGAACTGGAAAAGGTGGAAACGGAGTGCGTTTTTCAGTGGCTTTGTTGCGTCACTCCCACGCCGACTGAAGTCAGCAGAAGGGCGGCAGGCGTTTATATGCAGGCCGGTGACAGTTGTCGATGCCGGTGCGGGTAGTAGTTCACGGCAAGCTATGAAAACATCTACAATGCTAGCGTTCCTCGGGGCATCGTTGAGCTTGCAAATTTCTTCCGCTTGGTCTAAAAGTTGCGTAGAAGAACCAACATGGCTTGCACACTGCAGAGAGGTTGACAATACAACTAGGAAAGCTGCGAACTGGAAAAGGTAGAAACGGAGTGCGTTTTTCAGGGGCTTTGTTGCCTCACTCCCACGCCGACTGAAGTCAGCAGAAGGGCGGCAGGCGTTTATATGCAGGCCGGTAACAGTTGTCGATGCCGGTGCGGGTAGTATTTCACGGCAAGCTATGAAAACATCTACAATGCTAGCGTTCCTCGGGGCATCGTTTAGCTTGCAAATTTCTTCCGCTTGGTCTAAAAGTTGCGTAGAAGAACCAACATGCCTTGCACACTGCAGCGAGGTTGACAATACAACCAGGAAAGCTGCGAACTGGAAAAGGTAGAAACGGAGTGCGTTTTTCAGTGGCTTTGTTGCGTCACTCCCACGCCGACTGAAGTCAGCAGAAGGGCGGCAGGCGTTTATATGCAGGCCGGTGACAGTTGTCGATGCCGGTGCGAGTAGTAATTCACGGCAAGCTATGACAACATCTACAATGCTAGCGTTCCTCGGGGCATCGTTAAGCTTGCAAATTTCTTCCGCTTGGTCTAAAAGTTGCGTAGAGGAACCAACATGGCTTGCACACTGCAGAGAGGTTGACAATACAACCAGGAAAGCTGCGAACTGGAAAAGGTGGAAACAGAGTGTGTTTTTCAGTGGGTTTGTTGCGTCGCTCCCACGCCGACTGAAGTCAGCAGAAGGGCGGCAGGCGTTTATATGCAGGCCGGTGACAGTTGTCGATGCCGGTGCGGGTAGTATTTCACGGCAAGCTATGAAAACATCTACAATGCTAGCGTTCCTCGGGGCATCGTTTAGCTTGCAAATTTCTTCCGCTTGGTCTAAAAGTTGCGTAGAAGAACCAACATGCCTTGCACACTGCAGCGAGGTTGACAATACAACCAGGAAAGCTGCGAACTGGAAAAGGTAGAAACGGAGTGCGTTTTTCAGTGGCTTTGTTGCGTCACTCCCACGCCGACTGAAGTCAGCAGAAGGGCGGCAGGCGTTTATATGCAGGCCGGTGACAGTTGTCGATGCCGGTGCGAGTAGTAATTCACGGCAAGCTATGACAACATCTACAATGCTAGCGTTCCTCGGGGCATCGTTAAGCTTGCAAATTTCTTCCGCTTGGTCTAAAAGTTGCGTAGAGGAACCAACATGGCTTGCACACTGCAGAGAGGTTGACAATACAACCAGGAAAGCTGCGAACTGGAAAAGGTAGAAACGGAGTGCGTTTTTCAGTGGCTTTGTTGCGTCACTCCCACGCCGACTGAAGTCAGCAGAAGGGCGGCAGGCGTTTATATGCAGGCCGGTGACAGTTGTCGATGCCGATGCGGGTAGTAGTTCACGGCAAGCTATGAAAACATCTACAATGCTAGCGTTCCTCGGGGCATCGTTTAGCTTGCAAATTTCTTCCGCTTGGTCTAAAAGTTGCGTAGAGGAACCAACATGGCTTGCACACTGCAGAGAGGTTGATAATACAACCAGGAAAGCTGCGAACTGGAAAAGGTAGAAACGGAGTGCGTTTTTCAGTGGCTTTGTTGCGTCACTCCCACGCCGACTGAAATCAGCAGAAGGGCGGCAGGCGTTTATATGCAGGCCGGTGACAGTTGTCGATGCCGGTGCGAGTAGTAGTTCACGGCAAGCTATGAAAACATCTACAATGCTAGCGTTCCTCTGGGCATCGTTGAGCTTGCAGATTTCTTCCGTTTGGTCTAAAAGTTGCGTAGAAGAACCAACATGGCTTGCACACTGCAGAGAGGTTGACAATACAACCGGGAAAGCTGCGAACTGGAAAAGGTGGAAACAGAGTGCGTTTTTCAGTGGCTTTGTTGCGTCACTCCCACGCCGATTGAAGTCAGCAGAAGGGCGGCAGGCATTTATATGCAGGCCGGTGACAGTTGTCGATGCCGGTGCGGGTAGTAGTTCACGGCAAGCTATGAAAACATCTACAATGCTAGCGTTCCTCGGGGCATCGTTGAGCTTGCAAATTTCTTCCGCTTGGTCTAAAAGTTGCGTAGAAGAACCAACATGGCTTGCACACTGCACAGAGGTTGACAATACAACCAGGAAAGCTGCGAACTGGAAAAGGTAGAAACGGAGTGCGTTTTTCAGTGGCTTTGTTGCGTCACTCCCACGCCGACTGAAGTCAGCAGAAGGGCGGCAGGCGTTTATATGCAGGCCGGTGACAGTTGTCGATGCCGGTGCGGGTAGTATTTCACGGCAAGCTATGAAAACATCTACAATGCTAGCGTTCCTCGGGGCATCGTTAAGCTTGCAAATTTCTTCCGCTTGGTCTAAAAGTTGCGTAGAGGAACCAACATGGCTTGCACACTGCAGAGAGGTTGACAATACAACCAGGAAAGCTGCGAACTGGAAAAGGTGGAAACGGAGTGTGTTTTTCAGTGGCTTTGTTGCGTCGCTCCCACGCCGACTGAAGTCAGCAGAAGGGCGGCAGGCGTTTATATGCAGGCCGGTGACAGTTGTCGATGCCGGTGCGGGTAGTAGTTCACGGCAAGCTATGTAAACATCTACAATGCTAGCGTCCCTCGGGGCATCGTTGAGCTTGCAAATTTCTTCCGCTTGGTCTAAAAGCTGCGTAGAAGAACCAACATGGCTTGCACACTGCAGAGAGGTTGACAATACAACTAGGAAAGCTGCGAACTGGAAAAGGTAGAAACGGAGTGCGTTTTTCATTGGCTTTGTTGCCTCACTCCCACGCCGACTGAAGTCAGCAGAAGGGCGGCAGGCGTTTATATGCAGGCCGGTGACAGTTGTCGATGCCGGTGCGGGTAGTAGTTCACGGCAAGCTATGAAAACATCTACAATGCTAGCGTTCCTCGGGGCATCCTTTAGCTTGCAAATTTCTTCCGCTTGGTCTAAAAGTTGCGTAGAAGAACCAACATGCCTTGCACACTGCAGCGAGGTTGACAATACAACCAGGAAAGCTGCGAACTGGAAAAGGTAGAAACGGAGTGCGTTTTTCAGTGGCTTTGTTGCGTCACTCCCACGCCGACTGAAGTCAGCAGAAGGGCGGCAGGCGTTTATATGCAGGCCGGTGACAGTTGTCGATGCCGGTGCGAGTAGTAGTTCACGGCAAGCTATGAAAACATCTACAATGCTAGCGTTCCTCGGGGCATCGTTGAGCTTGCAGATTTCTTCCGTTTGGTCTAAAAGTTGCGTAGAAGAACCAACATGGCTTGCACACTGCAGAGAGGTTGACAATACAACCGGGAAAGCTGCGAACTGGAAAAGGTGGAAACAGAGTGCGTTTTTCAGTGGCTTTGTTGCGTCACTCCCACGCCGATTGAAGTCAGCAGAAGGGCGGCAGGCGTTTATATGCAGGCCGGTGACAGTTGTCGATGCCGGTGCGGGTAGCAGTTGACGGCAAGCTATGAAAACATCTACAATGCTAGCGTTCCTCGGGGCATCGTTGAGCTTGCAAATTTCTTCCGCTTGGTCTAAAAGTTGCGTAGAAGAACCAACATGGCTTGCACACTGCAGAGAGGTTGACAATACAACCAGGAAAGCTGCGAACTGGAAAAGGTAGAAACGGAGTGCGTTTTTCAGTGGCTTTGTTGCGTCACTCCCACGCCGACTGAAGTCAGCAGAAGGGCGGCAGGCGTTTATATGCAGGCCGGTCACAGTTGTCGATGCCGGTGCGGGTAGTAGTTCACGGCAAGCTATGAAAACATCTACAATGCTAGCGTTCCTCGGGGCATCGTTGAGCTTGC
This sequence comes from Amblyomma mixtum, assembly GCF_055824585.1. Classification (NCBI taxonomy): domain Eukaryota; kingdom Metazoa; phylum Arthropoda; class Arachnida; order Ixodida; family Ixodidae; genus Amblyomma; species Amblyomma mixtum. The sequence continues at coordinate 167,347,801 of NC_143021.1, forward strand.
AAATTTCTTCCGCTTGATCTAAAAGTTGCGTAGAAGAACCAACATGGCTTGCACACTGCAGAGAGGTTGACAATACAACCAGGAAAGCTGCGAACTGGAAAAGGTAGAAACGGAGTGCGTTTTTCAGTGGCTTTGTTGCGTCACTCCCACGCCGACTGAAGTCAGCAGAAGGGCGGCAGGCGTTTATATGCAGGCCGGTGACAGTTGTCGATGCCGGTGCGGGTAGTAGTTCACGGCAAGCTATGAAAACATCTACAATGCTAGCGTTCCTCGGGGCATCGTTGAGCTTGCAAATTTCTTCCGTTTGGTCTAAAAGTTGCGTAGAAGAACCAACATGGCTTGCACACTGCAGAAAGGTTGACAATACAACCGGGAAAGCTGCGAACTGGAAAAGGTGGAAACAGAGTGCGTTTTTCAGTGGCTTTGTTGCGTCACTCCCACGCCGATTGAAGTCAGCAGAAGGGCGGCAGGCGTTTATATGCAGGCCGGTGACAGTTGTCGATGCCGGTGCGGGTAGTAGTTCACGGCAAGCTCTGAAAACATCTGCAATGCTACCGTTCCTCGGGGCATCGTTGAGCTTGCAAATTTCTTCCGCTTGGTCTAAAAGTTGCGTAGAAGAACCAACATGGCTTGCACACTGCAGAGAGGTTGACAATACAACTAGGAAAGCTGCGAACTGGAAAAGGTAGAAACGGAGTGCGTTTTTCAGTGGCTTTGTTGCCTCACTCCCACGCCGACTGAAGTCAGCAGAAGGGCGGCAGGCGTTTAAAAGCAGGCCGGTGACAGTTGTCGATGCCGGTGCGGGTAGTAGTTCACGGCAAGCTATGAAAACATCTACAATGCTAGCGTTCCTCGGGGCATCGTTTAGCTTGCAAATTTCTTCCGCTTGGTCTAAAAGTTGCGTAGAAGAACCAACATGCCTTGCACACTGCAGCGAGGTTGACAATACAACCGGGAAAGCTGCGAACTGGAAAAGGTGGAAACAGAGTGCGTTTTTCAGTGGCTTTGTTGCGTCACTCCCACGCCGATTGAAGTCAGCAGAAGGGCGGCAGGCGTTTATATGCAGGCCGGTGACAGTTGTCGATGCCGGTGCGGGTAGTAGTTCACGGCAAGCTATGAAAACATCTACAATGCTAGCGTTCCTCGGGGCATCCTTGAGCTTGCAAATTTCTTCCGCTTGGTCTAAAAGTTGCGTAGAAGAACCAACATGGCTTGCACACTGCAGAGAGGTTGACAATACAACCAGGAAAGCTGCGAACTGGAAAAGGTAGAAACGGAGTGCGTTTTTCAGTGGCTTTGTTGCGTCACTCCCACGCCGACTGAAGTCAGCAGAAGGGCGGCAGGCGTTTATATGCAGGCCGGTCACAGTTGTCGATGCCGGTGCGGGTAGTAGTTCACGGCAAGCTATGAAAACTTCTACAATGCTAGCGTTCCTCGGGGCATCGTTGAGCTTGCAAATTTCTTCCGCTTGGTCTAAAAGTTGCGTAGAAGAACCAACATGGCTTGCACACTGCAGAGAGGTTGACAATACAACTCGGAAAGCTGCGAACTGGAAAAGGTAGAAACGGAGTGCGTTTTTCAGTGGCTTTGTTGCGTCACTCCCACGCCGACTGAAGTCAGCAGAAGGGCGGCAGGCGTTTATATGCAGGCCGGTGACAGTTGTCGATGCCGGTGCGGGTAGTAGTTCACGGCAAGCTATGAAAACATCTACAATGCTAGCGTTCCTCGGGGCATCGTTTAGCTTGCAAATTTCTTCCGCTTGGTCTAAAAGTTGCGTAGAAGAACCAACATGCCTTGCGCACTGCAGCGAGGTTGACAATACAACCAGGAAAGCTGCGAACTGGAAAAGGTAGAAACGGAGTGCGTTTTTCAGTGGCTTTGTTGCGTCACTCCCACGCCGACTGAAGTCAGCAGAAGGGCGGCAGGCGTTTATATGCAGGCCGGTGACAGTTGTCGATGCCGGTGCGGGTAGTAGTTCACGGCAAGCTATGAAAACATCTACAATGCTAGCGTTACTCGGGGCATCGTTGAGCTTGCAAATTTCTTCCATTTGGTCTAAAAGTTGCGTAGAAGAACCAACATGGCTTGCACACTGCAGAGAGGTTGACAATACAACCGGGAAAGCTGCGAACTGGAAAAGGTGGAAACAGAGTGCGTTTTTCAGTGGCTTTGTTGCGTCACTCCCACGCCGATTGAAGCCAGCTGAAGGGCGGCAGGCGTTTATATGCAGGCCGGTGACAGTTGTCGATGCCGGTGCGGGTAGTAGTTCACGGCAAGCTCTGAAAACATCTGCAATGCTACCGTTCCTCGGGGCATCGTTGAGCTTGCAAATTTCTTCCGCTTGGTCTAAAAGTTGCGTACAAGAACCAACATGGCTTGCACACTGCAGAGAGGTTGACAATACAACCAGGAAAGCTGCGAACTGGAAAAGGTGGAAACGGAGTGCGTTTTTCAGTGGCTTTGTTGCGTCACTCCCACGCCGATTGAAGTCAGCAGAAGGCCGGCAGGCGTTTATATGCAGGCTGGTGACAGTTGTCGATGCCGGTGCGGGTAGTAGTTCACGGCAAGCTTTGAAAACATCTACAATGCTAGCGTTCCTTGGGGCATCGTTGAGCTTGCAAATTTCTTCCGCTTGGTCTAAAAGTTGCGTAGAAGAACCAACATGCCTTGCACACTGCAGCGAGGTTGACAATACAACCAGGAAAGCTGCGAACTGGAAAAGGTAGAAACGGAGTGCGTTTTTCAGTGGCTTTGTTGCGTCACTCCCACGCCGACTGAAGTCAGCAGAAGGGCGGCAGGCGTTTATATGCAGGCCGGTGACAGTTGTCGACGCCGGTGCGGGTAGTAGTTCACGGCAAGCTATGAAAACATCTACAATGCTAGCGTTCCTCGGGGCATCGTTGAGCTTGCAAATTTCTTCCGTTTGGTCTAAAAGTTGCGTAGAAGAACCAACATGGCTTGCACACTGCAGAGAGGTTGACAATACAACCGGGAAAGCTGCGAACTGGAAAAGGTGGAAACAGAGTGCGTTTTTCAGTGGCTTTGTTGCGTCACTCCCACGCCGATTGAAGTCAGCAGAAGGGCGGCAGGCGTTTATATGCAGGCCGGTGACAGTTGTCGATGCCGGTGCGGGTAGCAGTTGACGGCAAGCTATGAAAACATCTACAATGCTAGCGTTCCTCGGGGCATCGTTGAGCTTGCAAATTTCTTCCGCTTGGTCTAAAAGTTGCGTAGAAGAACCAACATGGCTTGCACACTGCAGAGAGGTTGACAATACAACCAGGAAAGCTGCGAACTGGAAAAGGTAGAAACGGAGTGCGTTTTTCAGTGGCTTTGTTGCGTCACTCCCACGCCGACTGAAGTCAGCAGAAGGGCGGCAGGCGTTTATATGCAGGCCGGTCACAGTTGTCGATGCCGGTGCGGGTAGTAGTTCACGGCAAGCTATGAAAACATCTACAATGCTAGCGTTCCTCGGGGCATCGTTAAGCTTGCAAATTTCTATCGCTTGGTCTAAAAGTTGCGTAGAAGAACCAACATGGCTTGCACACTGCAGAGAGGTTGACAATACAACCAGGAAAGCTGCGAACTGGAAAAGGTGGAAACGGAGTGCGTTTTTCAGTGGCTTTGTTGCGTCACTCCCACGCCGACTGAAGTCAGCAGAAGGGCGGCAGGCGTTTATATGCAGGCCGGTGACAGTTGTCGATGCCGGTGCGGGTAGTAGTTCACGGCAAGCTATGAAAACATCTACAATGCTAGCGTTCCTCGGGGCATCGTTTAGCTTGCAAATTTCTTCCGCTTGGTCTAAAAGTTGCGTAGAAGAACCAACATGCCTTGCACACTGCAGCGAGGTTGACAATACAACCAGGAAAGCTGCGAACTGGAAAAGGTAGAAACGGAGTGCGTTTTTCAGTGGCTTTGTTGCGTCACTCCCACGCCGACTGAAGTCAGCAGAAGGGCGGCAGGCGTTTATATGCAGGCCGGTGACAGTTGTCGACGCCGGTGCGGGTAGTAGTTCACGGCAAGCTATGAAAACATCTACAATGCTAGCGTTCCTCGGGGCATCGTTGAGCTTGCAAATTTCTTCCGTTTGGTCTAAAAGTTGCGTAGAAGAACCAACATGGCTTGCACACTGCAGAGAGGTTGACAATACAACCGGGAAAGCTGCGAACTGGAAAAGGTGGAAACAGAGTGCGTTTTTCAGTGGCTTTGTTGCGTCACTCCCACGCCGATTGAAGTCAGCAGAAGGGCGGCAGGCGTTTATATGCAGGCCGGTGACAGTTGTCGATGCCGGTGCGGGTAGCAGTTGACGGCAAGCTATGAAAACATCTACAATGCTAGCGTTCCTCGGGGCATCGTTGAGCTTGCAAATTTCTTCCGCTTGGTCTAAAAGTTGCGTAGAAGAACCAACATGGCTTGCACACTGCAGAGAGGTTGACAATACAACCAGGAAAGCTGCGAACTGGAAAAGGTAGAAACGGAGTGCGTTTTTCAGTGGCTTTGTTGCGTCACTCCCACGCCGACTGAAGTCAGCAGAAGGGCGGCAGGCGTTTATATGCAGGCCGGTCACAGTTGTCGATGCCGGTGCGGGTAGTAGTTCACGGCAAGCTATGAAAACATCTACAATGCTAGCGTTCCTCGGGGCATCGTTGAGCTTGCAAATTTCTTCCGCTTGATCTAAAAGTTGCGTAGAAGAACCAACATGGCTTGCACACTGCAGAGAGGTTGACAATACAACCAGGAAAGCTGCGAACTGGAAAAGGTAGAAACGGAGTGCGTTTTTCAGTGGCTTTGTTGCGTCACTCCCACGCCGACTGAAGTCAGCAGAAGGGCGGCAGGCGTTTATATGCAGGCCGGTGACAGTTGTCGATGCCGGTGCGGGTAGTAGTTCACGGCAAGCTATGAAAACATCTACAATGCTAGCGTTCCTCGGGGCATCGTTGAGCTTGCAAATTTCTTCCGTTTGGTCTAAAAGTTGCGTAGAAGAACCAACATGGCTTGCACACTGCAGAAAGGTTGACAATACAACCGGGAAAGCTGCGAACTGGAAAAGGTGGAAACAGAGTGCGTTTTTCAGTGGCTTTGTTGCGTCACTCCCACGCCGATTGAAGTCAGCAGAAGGGCGGCAGGCGTTTATATGCAGGCCGGTGACAGTTGTCGATGCCGGTGCGGGTAGTAGTTCACGGCAAGCTCTGAAAACATCTGCAATGCTACCGTTCCTCGGGGCATCGTTGAGCTTGCAAATTTCTTCCGCTTGGTCTAAAAGTTGCGTAGAAGAACCAACATGGCTTGCACACTGCAGAGAGGTTGACAATACATCTAGGAAAGCTGCGAACTGGAAAAGGTAGAAACGGAGTGCGTTTTTCAGTGGCTTTGTTGCCTCACTCCCACGCCGACTGAAGTCAGCAGAAGGGCGGCAGGCGTTTAAAAGCAGGCCGGTGACAGTTGTCGATGCCGGTGCGGGTAGTAGTTCACGGCAAGCTATGAAAACATCTACAATGCTAGCGTTCCTCGGGGCATCGTTTAGCTTGCAAATTTCTTCCGCTTGGTCTAAAAGTTGCGTAGAAGAACCAACATGCCTTGCACACTGCAGCGAGGTTGACAATACAACCGGGAAAGCTGCGAACTGGAAAAGGTGGAAACAGAGTGCGTTTTTCAGTGGCTTTGTTGCGTCACTCCCACGCCGATTGAAGTCAGCAGAAGGGCGGCAGGCGTTTATATGCAGGCCGGTGACAGTTGTCGATGCCGGTGCGGGTAGTAGTTCACGGCAAGCTATGAAAACATCTACAATGCTAGCGTTCCTCGGGGCATCCTTGAGCTTGCAAATTTCTTCCGCTTGGTCTAAAAGTTGCGTAGAAGAACCAACATGGCTTGCACACTGCAGAGAGGTTGACAATACAACCAGGAAAGCTGCGAACTGGAAAAGGTAGAAACGGAGTGCGTTTTTCAGTGGCTTTGTTGCGTCACTCCCACGCCGACTGAAGTCAGCAGAAGGGCGGCAGGCGTTTATATGCAGGCCGGTCACAGTTGTCGATGCCGGTGCGGGTAGTAGTTCACGGCAAGCTATGAAAACTTCTACAATGCTAGCGTTCCTCGGGGCATCGTTGAGCTTGCAAATTTCTTCCGCTTGGTCTAAAAGTTGCGTAGAAGAACCAACATGGCTTGCACACTGCAGAGAGGTTGACAATACAACTAGGAAAGCTGCGAACTGGAAAAGGTAGAAACGGAGTGCGTTTTTCAGTGGCTTTGTTGCGTCACTCCCACGCCGACTGAAGTCAGCAGAAGGGCGGCAGGCGTTTATATGCAGGCCGGTGACAGTTGTCGATGCCGGTGCGGGTAGTAGTTCACGGCAAGCTATGAAAACATCTACAATGCTAGCGTTCCTCGGGGCATCGTTTAGCTTGCAAATTTCTTCCGCTTGGTCTAAAAGTTGCGTAGAAGAACCAACATGCCTTGCGCACTGCAGCGAGGTTGACAATACAACCAGGAAAGCTGCGAACTGGAAAAGGTAGAAATGGAGTGCGTTTTTCAGTGGCTTTGTTGCGTCACTCCCACGCCGACTGAAGTCAGCAGAAGGGCGGCAGGCGTTTATATGCAGGCCGGTGACAGTTGTCGATGCCGGTGCGGGTAGTAGTTCACGGCAAGCTATGAAAACATCTACAATGCTAGCGTTACTCGGGGCATCGTTGAGCTTGCAAATTTCTTCCATTTGGTCTAAAAGTTGCGTAGAAGAACCAACATGGCTTGCACACTGCAGAGAGGTTGACAATACAACCGGGAAAGCTGCGAACTGGAAAAGGTGGAAACAGAGTGCGTTTTTCAGTGGCTTTGTTGCGTCACTCCCACGCCGATTGAAGCCAGCTGAAGGGCGGCAGGCGTTTATATGCAGGCCGGTGACAGTTGTCGATGCCGGTGCGGGTAGTAGTTCACGGCAAGCTCTGAAAACATCTGCAATGCTACCGTTCCTCGGGGCATCGTTGAGCTTGCAAATTTCTTCCGTTTGGTCTAAAAGTTGCGTACAAGAACCAACATGGCTTGCACACTGCAGAGAGGTTGACAATACAACCAGGAAAGCTGCGAACTGGAAAAGGTGGAAACGGAGTGCGTTTTTCAGTGGCTTTGTTGCGTCACTCCCACGCCGATTGAAGTCAGCAGAAGGCCGGCAGGCGTTTATATGCAGGCTGGTGACAGTTGTCGATGCCGGTGCGGGTAGTAGTTCACGGCAAGCTTTGAAAACATCTACAATGCTAGCGTTCCTTGGGGCATCGTTGAGCTTGCAAATTTCTTCCGCTTGGTCTAAAAGTTGCGTAGAAGAACCAACATGGCTTGCACACTGCAGAGAGGTTGACAATACAACCAGGAAAGCTGCGAACTGGAAAAGGTGGAAACGGAGCGCGTTTTTCAGTGTCTTTGTTGCGTCACTCCCACGCCGACTGAAGTCAGCAGAAGGGCGGCAGGCGTTTATATGCAGGCCGGTGACAGTTGTCGATGCCGGTGCGGGTAGTAGTTCACGGCAAGCTATGAAAACATCTACAATGCTAGCGTTCCTCGGGGCATCGTTAAGCTTGCAAATTTCTATCGCTTGGTCTAAAAGTTGCGTAGAAGAACCAACATGGCTTGCACACTGCAGAGAGGTTGACAATACAACCAGGAAAGCTGCGAACTGGAAAAGGTGGAAACGGAGTGCGTTTTTCAGTGGCTTTGTTGCGTCACTCCCACGCCGACTGAAGTCAGCAGAAGGGCGGCAGGCGTTTATATGCAGGCCGGTGACAGTTGTCGATGCCGGTGCGGGTAGTAGTTCACGGCAAGCTATGAAAACATCTACAATGCTAGCGTTCCTCGGGGCATCGTTTAGCTTGCAAATTTCTTCCGCTTGGTCTAAAAGTTGCGTAGAAGAACCAACATGCCTTGCACACTGCAGCGAGGTTGACAATACAACCAGGAAAGCTGCGAACTGGAAAAGGTAGAAACGGAGTGCGTTTTTCAGTGGCTTTGTTGCGTCACTCCCACGCCGACTGAAGTCAGCAGAAGGGCGGCAGGCGTTTATATGCAGGCCGGTGACAGTTGTCGACGCCGGTGCGGGTAGTAGTTCACGGCAAGCTATGAAAACATCTACAATGCTAGCGTTCCTCGGGGCATCGTTGAGCTTGCAAATTTCTTCCGTTTGGTCTAAAAGTTGCGTAGAAGAACCAACATGGCTTGCACACTGCAGAGAGGTTGACAATACAACCGGGAAAGCTGCGAACTGGAAAAGGTGGAAACAGAGTGCGTTTTTCAGTGGCTTTGTTGCGTCACTCCCACGCCGATTGAAGTCAGCAGAAGGGCGGCAGGCGTTTATATGCAGGCCGGTGACAGTTGTCGATGCCGGTGCGGGTAGTAGTTCACGGCAAGCTATGAAAACATCTACAATGCTAGCGTTCCTCGGGGCATCGTTGAGCTTGCAAATTTCTTCCGCTTGGTCTAAAAGTTGCGTAGAAGAACCAACATGGCTTGCACACTGCAGAGAGGTTGACAATACAACCAGGAAAGCTGCGAACTGGAAAAGGTAGAAACGGAGTGCGTTTTTCAGTGGCTTTGTTGCGTCACTCCCACGCCGACTGAAGTCAGCAGAAGGGCGGCAGGCGTTTATATGCAGGCCGGTGACAGTTGTCGATGCCGCTGCGGGTAGTAGTTCACGGCAAGCTATGAAAACATCTACAATGCTAGCGTTCCTCGGGGCATCGTTGAGCTTGCAAATTTCTTCCGCTTGGTCTAAAAGTTGCGTAGAAGAACCAACATGGCTTGCACACTGCAGAGAGGTTGACAATTCAACCGGGAAAGCTGTGAACTGGAAAAGGTGGAAACAGAGTGCGTTTTTCAGTGGCTTTGTTGCGTCACTCCCACGCCGATTGAAGTCAGCAGAAGGGCGGCAGGCGTTTATATGCAGGCCGGTGACAGTTGTCGATGCCGGTGCGGGTAGTAGTTCACGGCAAGCTATGAAAACATCTACAATGCTAGCGTTCCACGGGGCATCGTTGAGCTTGCAAATTTCTTCCGCTTGGTCTAAAAGTTGCGTAGAAGAACCAACATGGCTTGCACACTGCAGAGAGGTTGACAATACAACCAGGAAAGCTGCGAACTGGAAAAGGTGGAAACGGAGCGCGTTTTTCAGTGTCTTTGTTGCGTCACTCCCACGCCGACTGAAGTCAGCAGAAGGGCGGCAGGCGTTTATATGCAGGCCGGTGACAGTTGTCGATGCCGGTGCGGGTAGTAGTTCACGGCAAGCTATGAAAACATCTACAATGCTAGCGTTCCTCGGGGCATCGTTAAGCTTGCAAATTTCTATCGCTTGGTCTAAAAGTTGCGTAGAAGAACCAACATGGCTTGCACACTGCAGAGAGGTTGACAATACAACCAGGAAAGCTGCGAACTGGAAAAGGTGGAAACGGAGTGCGTTTTTCAGTGGCTTTGTTGCGTCACTCCCACGCCGACTGAAGTCAGCAGAAGGGCGGCAGGCGTTTATATGCAGGCCGGTGACAGTTGTCGATGCCGGTGCGGGTAGTAGTTCACGGCAAGCTATGAAAACATCTACAATGCTAGCGTTCCTCGGGGCATCGTTTAGCTTGCAAATTTCTTCCGCTTGGTCTAAAAGTTGCGTAGAAGAACCAACATGCCTTGCACACTGCAGCGAGGTTGACAATACAACCAGGAAAGCTGCGAACTGGAAAAGGTAGAAACGGAGTGCGTTTTTCAGTGGCTTTGTTGCGTCACTCCCACGCCGACTGAAGTCAGCAGAAGGGCGGCAGGCGTTTATATGCAGGCCGGTGACAGTTGTCGACGCCGGTGCGGGTAGTAGTTCACGGCAAGCTATGAAAACATCTACAATGCTAGCGTTCCTCGGGGCATCGTTGAGCTTGCAAATTTCTTCCGTTTGGTCTAAAAGTTGCGTAGAAGAACCAACATGGCTTGCACACTGCAGAGAGGTTGACAATACAACCGGGAAAGCTGCGAACTGGAAAAGGTGGAAACAGAGTGCGTTTTTCAGTGGCTTTGTTGCGTCACTCCCACGCCGATTGAAGTCAGCAGAAGGGCGGCAGGCGTTTATATGCAGGCCGGTGACAGTTGTCGATGCCGGTGCGGGTAGTAGTTCACGGCAAGCTATGAAAACATCTACAATGCTAGCGTTCCTCGGGGCATCGTTGAGCTTGCAAATTTCTTCCGCTTGGTCTAAAAGTTGCGTAGAAGAACCAACATGGCTTGCACACTGCAGAGAGGTTGACAATACAACCAGGAAAGCTGCGAACTGGAAAAGGTAGAAACGGAGTGCGTTTTTCAGTGGCTTTGTTGCGTCACTCCCACGCCGACTGAAGTCAGCAGAAGGGCGGCAGGCGTTTATATGCAGGCCGGTGACAGTTGTCGATGCCGCTGCGGGTAGTAGTTCACGGCAAGCTATGAAAACATCTACAATGCTAGCGTTCCTCGGGGCATCGTTGAGCTTGCAAATTTCTTCCGCTTGGTCTAAAAGTTGCGTAGAAGAACCAACATGGCTTGCACACTGCAGAGAGGTTGACAATTCAACCGGGAAAGCTGTGAACTGGAAAAGGTGGAAACAGAGTGCGTTTTTCAGTGGCTTTGTTGCGTCACTCCCACGCCGATTGAAGTCAGCAGAAGGGCGGCAGGCGTTTATATGCAGGCCGGTGACAGTTGTCGATGCCGGTGCGGGTAGTAGTTTACGGCAAGCTATGAAAACATCTACAATGCTAGCGTTCCACGGGGCATCGTTGAGCTTGCAAATTTCTTCCGCTTGGTCTAAAAGTTGCGTAGAAGAACCAACATGGCTTGCACACTGCAGAGAGGTTGACAATACAACCAGGAAAGCTGCGAACTGGAAAAAGTAGAAACGGAGTGCGTTTTTCAGTGGCTTTGTTGCGTCACTCCAACGCCGACTGAAGTCAGCAGAAGGGCGGCAGGCGTTTATATGCAGGCCGGTGACAGTTGTCGATGCCGGTGCGGGTAGTAGTTCACGGCAAGCTATGAAAACATCTACAATGCTAGCGTTCCTCGGGGCATCGTTGAGCTTGCAAATTTCTTCCGCTTGGTCTAAAAGTTGCGTAGAAGAACCAACATGCCTTGCACACTGCAGCGAGGTTGACAATACAACCAGGAAAGCTGCGAACTGGAAAAGGTAGAAACGGAGTGCGTTTTTCAGTGGCTTTGTTGCGTCACTCCCACGCCGACTGAAGTCAGCAGAAGGGCGGCAGGCGTTTATATGCAGGCCGGTGACAGTTGTCGATGCCGGTGCGGGTAGTAGTTCACGGCAAGCTATGAAAACATCTACAATGCTAGCGTTCCTCGGGGCATCGTTGAGCTTGCAAATTTCTTCCGCTTGATCTAAAAGTTGCGTAGAAGAACCAACATGGCTTGCACACTGCAGAGAGGTTGACAATACAACCAGGAAAGCTGCGAACTGGAAAAGGTAGAAACGGAGTGCGTTTTTCAGTGGCTTTGTTGCGTCACTCCCACGCCGACTGAAGTCAGCAGAAGGGCGGCAGGCGTTTATATGCAGGCCGGTGACAGTTGTCGATGCCGCTGCGGGTAGTAGTTCACGGCAAGCTATGAAAACATCTACAATGCTAGCGTTCCTCGGGGCATCGTTGAGCTTGCAAATTTCTTCCGCTTGGTCTAAAAGTTGCGTAGAAGAACCAACATGGCTTGCACACTGCAGAGAGGTTGACAATACAACCGGGAAAGCTGCGAACTGGAAAAGGTGGAAACAGAGTGCGTTTTTCAGTGGCTTTGTTGCGTCACTCCCACGCCGATTGAAGTCAGCAGAAGGGCGGCAGGCGTTTATATGCAGGCCGGTGACAGTTGTCGATGCCGGTGCGGGTAGTAGTTCACGGCAAGCTATGAAAACATCTACAATGCTAGCGTTCCACGGGGCATCGTTGAGCTTCCAAATTTCTTCCGCTTGGTCTAAAAGTTGCGTAGAAGAACCAACATGGCTTGCACACTGCAGAGAGGTTGACAATACAACCAGGAAAGCTGCGAACTGGAAAAGGTAGAAACGGAGTGCGTTTTTCAGTGGCTTTGTTGCGTCACTCCCACGCCGACTGAAGTCAGCAGAAGGGCGGCAGGCGTTTATATGCAGGCCGGTGACAGTTGTCGATGCCGGTGCGGGTAGTAGTTCACGGCAAGCTATGAAAACATCTACAATGCTAGCGTTCCTCGGGGCATCGTTGAGCCTGCAAATTTGTTCCGTTTGGTCTAAAAGTTGCGTAGAAGAACCAACATGGCTTGCACACTGCAGAGAGGTTGACAATACAACCGGGAAAGCTGCGAACTGGAAAAGGTGGAAACAGAGTGCGTTTTTCAGTGGCTTTGTTGCGTCACTCCCACGCCGATTGAAGTCAGCAGAAGGGCGGCAGGCGTTTATATGCAGGCCGGTGACAGTTGTCGATGCCGGTGCGGGTAGTGTTTCACGGCAAGCTCTGAAAACATCTGCAATGCTACCGTTCCTCGGGGCATCGTTGAGCTTGCAAATTTCTTCCGCTTGGTCTAAAAGTTGCGTAGAAGAACCAACATGGCTTGCACACTGCAGAGAGGTTGACAATACAACCAGGAAAGCTGCGAACTGGAAAAGGTGGAAACGGAGTGCGTTTTTCAGTGGCTTTGTTGCGTCACTCCCACGCCGATTGAAGTCAGCAGAAGGCCGGCAGGCGTTTATATGCAGGCTGGTGACAGTTGTCGATGCTGGTGCGGGTAGTAGTTCACGGCAAGCTTTGAAAACATCTACAATGCTAGCGTTCCTTGGGGCATCGTTGAGCTTGCAAATTTCTTCCGCTTGGTCTAAAAGTTGCGTAGAAGAACCAACATGGCTTGCACACTGCAGAGAGGTTGACAATACAACCAGGAAAGCTGCGAACTGGAAAAGGTGGAAACGGAGCGCGTTTTTCAGTGGCTTTGTTGCGTCACTCCCACGCCGACTGAAGTCAGCAGAAGGGCGGCAGGCGTTTATATGCAGGCCTATCTCAGTTGTCGATGTCGGTGCGGGTAGTAGTTCACGGAAAGCTATGGAAACATGTACAATGCTAGCGTTCCGCGGGGCATCGTTTAGCTTGCAAATTTCTTCCGCTTGGTCTAAAAGTTGCGTAGAAGAACCAACATGCCTTGCACACTGCAGCGAGGTTGACAATACAACCAGGAAAGCTGCGAACTGGAAAAGGTAGAAACGGAGTGCGTTTTTCAGTGGCTTTGTTGCGTCACTCCCACGCCGACTGAAGTCAGCAGAAGGGCGGCAGGCGTTTATATGCAGGCCGGTGACAGTTGTCGATGCCGGTGCGGGTAGTAGTTCACGGCAAGCTATGAAAACATCTACAATGCTAGCGTTCCTCGGGGCATCGTTGAGCTTGCAAATTTCTTCCGCTTGGTCTAAAAGTTGCGTAGAAGAACCAACATGGCTTGCACACTGCAGAGAGGTTGCAATACAACCAGGAAAGCTGCGAACTGGAAAAGGTGGAAACGGAGTGCGTTTTTCAGTGGCTTTGTTGCGTCACTCCCACGCCGACTCAAGTCAGCAGAAGGGCGGCAGACGTTTATATGCAGGCCGGTCACAGTTGTCGATGCCGGTGCGGGTAGTAGTTCACGGCAAGCTATGAAAACTTCTACAATGCTAGCGTTCCTCGGGGCATCGTTGAGCTTGCAAATTTCTTCCGCTTGGTCTAAAAGTTGCGTAGAAGAACCAACATGGCTTGCACACTGCAGAGAGGTTGACAATACAACTAGGAAAGCTGCGAACTGGAAAAGGTAGAAACGGAGTGCGTTTTTCAGTGGATTTGTTGCGTCACTCCCACGCCGACTGAAGTCAGCAGAAGGGCGGCAGGCGTTTATATGCAGGCCGGTGACAGTTGTCGATGCCGGTGCGGGTAGTAGTTCACGGCAAGCTATGAAAACATCTACAATGCTAGCGTTCCTCGGGGCATCGTTTAGCTTGCAAATTTCTTCCGCTTGGTCTAAAAGTTGCGTAGAAGAACCAACATGCCTTGCACACTGCAGCGAGGTTGACAATACAACCAGGAAAGCTGCGAACTGGAAAAGGTAGAAACGGAGTGCGTTTTTCAGTGGCTTTGTTGCGTCACTCCCACGCCGACTGAAGTCAGCAGAAGGGCGGCAGGCGTTTATATGCAGGCCGGTGACAGTTGTCGATGCCGGTGCGGGTAGTAGTTCACGGCAAGCTATGAAAACATCTACAATGCTAGCGTTCCTCGGGGCATCGTTGAGCTTGCAAATTTCTTCCGCTTGGTCTAAAAGTTGCGTAGAAGAACCAACATGGCTTGCACACTGCAGAGAGGTTGACAATACAACCGGGAAAGCTGCGAACTGGAAAAGGTGGAAACGGAGTGCGTTTTTCAGTGGCTTTGTTGCGTCACTCCCACGCCGACTGAAGTCAGCAGAAGGGCGGCAGGCGTTTATATGCAGGCCGGTGACAGTTGTCGATGCCGGTGCGGGTAGTAGTTCACGGCAACCTATGAAAACATCTACAATGCTAGCGTTCCTCGGGGCATCGTTGAGCTTGCGAATTTCTATCGCTTGGGCTAAAAGTTGCGTAGAAGAACCAACATGGCTTGCACACTGCAGAGAGGTTGACAATACAACCAGGAAAGCTGCGAACTGGAAAAGGTGGAAACGGAGTGCGTTTTTCAGTGGCTTTGTTGCGTCACTCTCACGCCGATTGAAGTCAGCAGAAGGCCGGCAGGCGTTTATATGCAGGCTGGTGACAGTTGTCGATGCTGGTGCGGGTAGTAGTTCACGGCAAGCTTTGAAAACATCTACAATGCTAGCGTTCCTTGGGGCATCGTTGAGCTTGCAAATTTCTTCCGCTTGGTCTAAAAGTTGCGTAGAAGAACCAACATGGCTTGCACACTGCAGAGAGGTTGACAATACAACCAGGAAAGCTGCGAACTGGAAAAGGTGGAAACGGAGCGCGTTTTTCAGTGGCTTTGTTGCGTCACTCCCACGCCGACTGAAGTCAGCAGAAGGGCGGCAGGCGTTTATATGCAGGCCGGTGACAGTTGTCGATGCCGGTGCGGGTAGTAGTTCACGGCAAGCTATGAAAACATCTACAATGCTAGCGTTCCTCGGGGCATCGTTAAGCTTGGAAATTTCTATCGCTAGGTCTAAAAGTTGCGTAGAAGAACCAACATGCCTTGCACACTGCAGCGAGGTTGACAATACAACCAGGAAAGCTGCGAACTGGAAAAGGTAGAAACGGAGTGCGTTTTTCAGTGGCTTTGTTGCGTCACTCCCACGCCGACTGAAGTCAGCAGAAGGGCGGCAGGCGTTTATATGCAGGCCGGTGACAGTTGTCGATGCCGGTGCGGGTAGTAGTTCACGGCAAGCTATGAAAACATCTACAATGCTAGCGTTCCTCGGGGCATCGTTGAGCTTGCAAATTTCTTCCGTTTGGTCTAAATGTTGCGTAGAAGAACCAACATGGCTTGCACACTGCAGAGAGGTTGAAAATACAACCGGGAAAGCTGCGAACTGGAAAAGGTGGAAACAGAGTGCGTTTTTCAGTGGCTTTGTTGCGTCACTCCCACGCCGATTGAAGTCAGCAGAAGGGCGGCAGGCGTTTATATGCAGGCCGGTGACAGTTGTCGATGCCGGTGCGGGTAGTATTTCACGGCAAGCTCTGAAAACATCTGCAATGCTACCGTTCCTCGGGGCATCGTTGAGCTTGCAAATTTCTTCCGCTTGGTCTAAAAGTTGCGTAGAAGAACCAACATGGCTTGCACACTGCAGAGAGGTTGACAATAGAACCAGGAAAGCTGCGAACTGGAAAAGGTGGAAACGGAGTGCGTTTTTCAGTGGCTTTGTTGCGTCACTCCCACGCCGATTGAAGTCAGCAGAAGGCCGGCAGGCGTTTCTATGCAGGCTGGTGACAGTTGTCGATGCTGGTGCGGGTAGTAGTTCACGGCAAGCTTTGAAAACATCTACAATGCTAGCGTTCCTTGGGGCATCGTTGAGCTTGCAAATTTCTTCCGCTTGGTCTAAAAGTTGCGTAGAAGAACCAACATGGCTTGCACACTGCAGAGAGGTTGACAATACAACCAGGAAAGCTGCGAACTGGAAAAGGTGGAAACGGAGCGCGTTTTTCAGTGGCTTTGTTGCGTCACTCCCACGCCGACTGAAGTCAGCAGAAGGGCGGCAGGCGTTTATATGCAGGCCGGTGACAGTTGTCGATGCCGGTGCGGGTAGTAGTTCACGGCAAGCTATGAAAACATCTACAATGCTAGCGTTCCTCGGGGCATCGTTAAGCTTGGAAATTTCTATCGCTAGGTCTAAAAGTTGCGTAGAAGAACCAACATGGCTTGCACACTGCAGAGAGGTTGACAATACAACCAGGAAAGCTGCGAACTGGAAAAGGTGGAAACGGAGTGCGTTTTTCAGTGGCTTTGTTGCGTCACTCCCACGCCGACTGAAGTCAGCAGAAGGGCGGCAGGCGTTTATATGCAGGCCGGTGACAGTTGTCGATGCCGGTGCGGGTAGTAGTTCACGGCAAGCTATGAAAACATCTACAATGCTAGCGTTGCTCGGGGCATCGTTGAGCTTGCAAATTTCTTCCGCTTGGTCTAAAAGTTGCGTAGAAGAACCAACATGCCTTGCACACTGCAGCGAGGTTGACAATACAACCAGGAAAGCTGCGAACTGGAAAAGGTAGAAACGGAGTGCGTTTTTCAGTGGCTTTGTTGCGTCACTCCCACGCCGACTGAAGTCAGCAGAAGGGCGGCAGGCGTTTATATGCAGGCCGGTGACAGTTGTCGATGCCGGTGCGGGTAGTAGTTCACGGGAAGCTATGAAAACATCTACAATGCTAGCGTTCCTCGGGGCATCGTTGAGCTTGCAAATTTCTTCCGTTTGGTCTAAAAGTTGCGTAGAAGAACCAACATGGCTTGCACACTGCAGAGAGGTTGACAATACAACCGGGAAAGCTGCGAACTGGAAAAGGTGGAAACAGAGTGCGTTTTTCAGTGGCTTTGTTGCGTCACTCCCACGCCGATTGAAGTCAGCAGAAGGGCGGCAGGCGTTTATATGCAGGCCGGTGACAGTTGTCGATGCCGGTGCGGGTAGTAGTTCACGGCAAGCTATGAAAACATCTACAATGCTAGCGTTCCTCGGGGCATCGTTGAGCTTGCAAATTTCTTCCGCTTGGTCTAAAAGTTGCGTAGAAGAACCAACATGGCTTGCACACTGCAGAGAGGTTGACCATACAACCAGGAAAGCTGCGAACTGGAAAAAGTGGAAACAGAGTGCGATCTTCAGTGGCTTTGTTGCGCCACTCCCACGCCGACTGAAGTCAGCAGAAGGGCGGCAGGCGTTTACATGCAGGCCGGTGACAGTTGTCGATGCCGGTGCGGGTAGTAGTTCACGGCAAGGTATGAAAACATCTACAATGCTAGCGTTCCTCGGGGCATCGTTGAGCTTGCAAATTTCTTCCGCTTGGTCTAAAAGTTGCGTAGAAGAACCAACATGCCTTGCACACTCCAGCGAGGTTGACAATACAACCAGGAAAGCTGCGAACTGGAAAAGGTAGAAACGGAGTGCGTTTTTCAGTGGCTTTGTTGCGTTACTCCCACGCCGACTGAAGTCAGCAGAAGGGCGGCAGGCGTTTATATGCAGGCCGGTGACAGTTGTCGATGCCGGTGCGGGTAGTAGTTCACGGCAAGTTATGAAAACATCTACAATGCTAGCGTTCCTCGGGGCATCGTTGAGCTTGCAAATTTCTATCGCTTGGGCTAAAAGTTGCGTAGAAGAACCAACATGGCTTGCACACTGCAGAGAGGTTGACAATACAACCAGGAAAGCTGCGAACTGGAAAAGGTGGAAACGGAGTGCGTTTTTCAGTGGTTTGTTGCGTCACTCCCACGCTGACTGAAGTCAGCAGAAGGGCGGCAGGCGTTTATATGCAGGCCGGTGACAGTTGTCGATGCCGGTGCGGGTAGTAGTTCACGGCAAGCTATGAAAACATCTACAATGCTAGCGTTCCTCGGGGCATCGTTGAGCTTGCAAATTTCTTCTGCTTGGTCTAAAAGTTGCTTAGAAGAACCAACATGGCTTGCACACTGCAGAGAGGTTGACAATACAACCAGGAAAGCTGCGAACTGGAAAAGGTGGAAACGGAGAGCGTTTTTCAGTGGCTTTGTTGCGTCACTCCCACGCCGACTGATGTCAGCAGAAGGGCGGCAGGCGTTTATTTGCAGGCCGGTGACATTTGTCGATGCCGGTGCGGGTAGTAGTTCACGGCAAGCTATGAAAACATCTACAATGCTAGCGTTCCTCGGGGCATCGTTGAGCTTGCAAATTTCTTCCGCTTGGTCTAAAAGTTGCGTAGAAGAACCAACATGGCTTGCACACTGCAGAGAGGTTGACAATACAACCAGGAAAGCTGCGAACTGGAAAAGGTGGAAACGGAGTGCGTTTTTCAGTGGCTTTGTTGCGTCACTCCCACGCCGACTGAAGTCAGCAGAAGGGCGGCAGGCGTTTATATGCAGGCCGGTGACAGTTGTCGATGCCGGTGCGGGTAGTAGTTCACGGCAAGCTATGAAAACATCTACAATGCTAGCGTTCCTCGGGGCATCGTTGAGCTTGCAAATTTCTTCCGCTTGGTCTAAAAGTTGCGTAGAAGAACCAACATGGCTTGCACACTGCAGAGAGGTTGACAAGAAAACCAGGAAAGCTGCGAACTGGAAAAGGTGGAAACGGAGTGCTTTTTTCAGTGGCTTTGTTGCGTCACTCCCACGCCGACTGAAGTCAGCAGAAGGGCGGCAGGCGTTTATATGCAGGCCGGTGACAGTGATCGATGCCAGTGCGGGTAGTAGTTCACGGCAAGCTATGAAAACATCTACAATGCTAGCGTTCCTCGGGGCATCGTTGAGCTTGCAAATTTCTTCCGCTTGGTCTAAAAGTTGCGTAGAAGAACCAACATGGCTTGCACACTGCAGAGAGGTTGACAATACAACCAGGAAAGCTGCGAACTGGAAAAGGTGGAAACAGAGTGCGTTTTTCAGTGGCTTTGTTGCGTCACTCCCACGCCGATTGAAGTCAGCAGAAGGGCGGCAGGCGTTTATAAGCAGGCCGGTGACAGTTGTCGATGCCAGTGCGGGTAGTAGTTCACGGCAAGCTATGAAAACATCTACAATGCTAGCGTTCCTCGGGGCATCGTTGAGCTTGCAAATTTCTTCCGCTTGGTCTAAAAGTTGCGTAGAAGAACCAACATGGCTTGCACACTGCAGAGAGGTTGACAATACAACCAGGAAAGCTGCGAACTGGAAAAGGTGGAAACGGAGTGCGTTTTTCAGTGGCTTTGTTGCGTCACTCCCACGCCGACTGAAGTCAGCAGAAGGGCGGCAGGCGTTTATATGCAGGCCGGTGACAGTTGTCGATGCCGGTGCGGGTAGTAGTTCACGGCAACCTATGAAAACATCTACAATGCTAGCGTTCCTCGGGGCATCGTTGAGCTTGCGAATTTCTATCGCTTGGGCTAAAAGTTGCGTAGAAGAACCAACATGGCTTGCACACTGCAGAGAGGTTGACAATACAACCAGGAAAGCTGCGAACTGGAAAAGGTGGAAACGGAGTGCGTTTTTCAGTGGCTTTGTTGCGTCACTCCCACGCTGATTGAACTCACCAGAAGGGCGGCAGGCGTTTATATGCAGGCCGGTGACAGTTGTCGATGCCGGTGCGGGTAGTAGTTCACGGCAAGCTATGAAAACATCTACAATGCTAGCGTTCCTCGGGGCATCGTTGAGCTTGCAAATTTCTTCCGCTTGGTCTAAAAGTTGCGTAGAAGAACCAACATGGCTTGCACACTGCAGAGAGGTTGACAATACAACCAGGAAAGCTGCGAACTGGAAAAGGTGGAAACGGAGTGCGTTTTTCAGTGGCTTTGATGCGTCACTCCCACGCCGACTGAAGTCAGCAGAAGGGCGGCAGGCGTTTATTTGCAGGCCGGTGACAGTTGTCGATGCCGGTGCGGGTAGTAGTTCACGGCAAGCTATGAAAACATCTACAATGCTAGCGTTCCTCGGGGCATCGTTGAGCTTGCAAATTTCTTCCGCTTGGTCTAAAAGTTGCGTAGAAGAACCAACATGGCTTGCACACTGCAGAGAGGTTGACAATACAACCAGGAAAGCTGCGAACTGGAAAAGGTGGAAACGGAGTGCGTTTTTCAGTGGCTTTGTTGCGTCACTCCCACGCCGACTGAAGTCAGCAGAAGGGCGGCAGGCGTTTATATGCAGGCCGGTGACAGTTGTCGATGCCGGTGCGGGTAGTAGTTCACGGCAAGCTATGAAAACATCTACAATGCTAGCGTTCCTCGGGGCATCGTTGAGCTTGCAAATTTCTTCCGCTTGGTCTAAAAGTTGCGTAGAAGAACCAACATGGCTTGCACACTGCAGAGAGGTTGACAATAGAACTAGGAAAGCTGCGAACTGGAAAAGGTGGAAACGGAGTGCGTTTTTCAGTGGCTTTGTTGCGTCCCTCCCACGCCGAGTGAAGTCAGCAGAAGGGCGGCAGGCATTTATATGCAGGCCGGTGACAGTTGTCGATGCCGGTGCGGGTAGTAGTTCACGGCAAGCTATGAAAACATCTACAATGCTAGCGTTCCTCGGGGCATCGTTGAGCTTGCAAATTTCTTCCGCTTGGTCTAAAAGTTGCGTAGAAGAACCAACCTGGCTTGCACACTCCAGAGAGGTTGACAATACAACCAGGAAAGCTGCGAACTGGAAAAGGTGGAAACAGAGTGCGTTTTTCAGTGGCTTTGTTGCGTCACTCCCACGCCGATTGAAGTCAGCAGAAGGGCGGCAGGCGTTTATATGCAGGCCGGTGACAGTGTTCGATGCCGGTGCGGGTAGTAGTTCACGGCAAGCTGTGAAAACATCTACAATGCTAGCGTTCCTCGGGGCATCGTTGAGCTTGCAAATTTCTTCCGCTTGGTCTAAAAGTTGCGTAGAAGAACCAACATGGCTTGCACACTGCAGAGAGGTTGACAATACAACCAGGAAAGCTGCGAACTGGAAAAGGTAGAAACGGAGTTCGTTTTTCAGTGGCTTTGTTGCGTCACTCCCACGCCGACTGAAGTCAGCAGAAGGGCGGCAGGCGTTTATATGCAGGCCGGTGACAGTTGTCGATGCCGGTGCGGGTAGTAGTTCACGGCAAGCTATGAAAACATCTACAATGCTAGCGTTCCTCGGGGCATCGTTGAGCTTGCAAATTTCTTCCGCTTGGTCTAAAAGTTGCGTAGAAGAACCAACATGCCTTGCACACTGCAGCGAGGTTGACAATACAACCAGGAAAGCTGCGAACTGGAAAAGGTAGAAACGGAGTGCGTTTTTCAGTGGCTTTGTTGCGTCACTCCCACGCCGACTGAAGTCAGCAGAAGGGCGGCAGGCGTTTATATGCAGGCCGGTGACAGTTGTCGACGCCGGTGCGGGTAGTAGTTCACGGCAAGCTATGAAAACATCTACAATGGTAGCGTTCCTCGGGGCATCGTTGAGCTTGCAAATTTCTTCCGCTTGGTCTAAAAGTTGCGTAGAAGAACCAACATGGCTTGCACACTGCAGAGAGGTTGACAATACAACCAGGAAAGCTGCGAACTGGAAAAGGTGGAAACGGAGTGCGTTTTTCAGTGGCTTTCTTGCGTCACTCCCACGCCGACTGAAGTCAGCAGAAGGGCGGCAGGCGTTTATATGCAGCCGGTGACAGTTGTCGATGCCGGTGCGGGTAGTAGTTCACGGCAAGCTATGAAAACATCTACAATGCTAGCGTTCCTCGGGGCATCGTTGAGCTTGCAAATTTCTTCCGCTTGGTCTAAAAGTTGCGTAGAAGAACCAACATGGCTTGCACACTGCAGAGAGGTTGACAATACAACCAGGAAAGCTGCGAACTGGAAAAGGTGGAAACGGAGTGCGTTTTTCAGTGGCTTTGATGCGTCACTCCCACGCCGACTGAAGTCAGCAGAAGGGCGGCAGGCGTTTATTTGCAGGCCGGTGACAGTTGTCGATGCCGGTGCGGGTAGTAGTTCACGGCAAGCTATGAAAACATCTACAATGCTAGCGTTCCTCGGGGCATCGTTGAGCTTGCAAATTTCTTCCGCTTGGTCTAAAAGTTGCGTAGAAGAACCAACATGGCTTGCACACTGCAGAGAGGTTGACAATACAACCAGGAAAGCTGCGAACTGGAAAAGGTGGAAACGGAGTGCGTTTTTCAGTGGCTTTGTTGCGTCACTCCCACGCCGACTGAAGTCAGCAGAAGGGCGGCAGGCGTTTATATGCAGGCCGGTGACAGTTGTCGATGCCGGTGCGGGTAGTAGTTCACGGCAAGCTATGAAAACATCTACAATGCTAGCGTTCCTCGGGGCATCGTTGAGCTTGCAAATTTCTTCCGCTTGGTCTAAAAGTTGCGTAGAAGAACCAACATGGCTTGCACACTGCAGAGAGGTTGACAATAGAACTAGGAAAGCTGCGAACTGGAAAAGGTGGAAACGGAGTGCGTTTTTCAGTGGCTTTGTTGCGTCCCTCCCACGCCGAGTGAAGTCAGCAGAAGGGCGGCAGGCATTTATATGCAGGCCGGTGACAGTTGTCGATGCCGGTGCGGGTAGTAGTTCACGGCAAGCTATGAAAACATCTACAATGCTAGCGTTCCTCGGGGCATCGTTGAGCTTGCAAATTTCTTCCGCTTGGTCTAAAAGTTGCGTAGAAGAACCAACATGGCTTGCACACTCCAGAGAGGTTGACAATACAACCAGGAAAGCTGCGAACTGGAAAAGGTGGAAACAGAGTGCGTTTTTCAGTGGCTTTGTTGCGTCACTCCCACGCCGATTGAAGTCAGCAGAAGGGCGGCAGGCGTTTATATGCAGGCCGGTGACAGTGTTCGATGCCGGTGCGGGTAGTAGTTCACGGCAAGCTGTGAAAACATCTACAATGCTAGCGTTCCTCGGGGCATCGTTGAGCTTGCAAATTTCTTCCGCTTGGTCTAAAAGTTGCGTAGAAGAACCAACATGGCTTGCACACTGCAGAGAGGTTGACAATACAACCAGGAAAGCTGCGAACTGGAAAAGGTAGAAACAAAGTTCGTTTTTCAGTGGCTTTGTTGCGTCACTCCCACGCCGACTGAAGTCAGCAGAAGGGCGGCAGGCGTTTATATGCAGGCCGGTGACAGTTGTCGATGCCGGTGCGGGTAGTAGTTCACGGCAAGCTATGAAAACATCTACAATGCTAGCGTTCCTCGGGGCATCGTTGAGCTTGCAAATTTCTTCCGCTTGGTCTAAAAGTTGCGTAGAAGAACCAACATGCCTTGCACACTGCAGCGAGGTTGACAATACAACCAGGAAAGCTGCGAACTGGAAAAGGTAGAAACGGAGTGCGTTTTTCAGTGGCTTTGTTGCGTCACTCCCACGCCGACTGAAGTCAGCAGAAGGGCGGCAGGCGTTTATATGCAGGCCGGTGACAGTTGTCGACGCCGGTGCGGGTAGTAGTTCACGGCAAGCTATGAAAACATCTACAATGGTAGCGTTCCTCGGGGCATCGTTGAGCTTGCAAATTTCTTCCGCTTGGTCTAAAAGTTGCGTAGAAGAACCAACATGGCTTGCACACTGCAGAGAGGTTGACAATACAACCAGGAAAGCTGCGAACTGGAAAAGGTGGAAACGGAGTGCGTTTTTCAGTGGCTTTCTTGCGTCACTCCCACGCCGACTGAAGTCAGCAGAAGGGCGGCAGGCGTTTATATGCAGGCCGGTGACAGTTGTCGATGCCGGTGCGGGTAGTAGTTCACGGCAAGCTAAGAAAACATCTACAATGCTAGCGTTCCTCGGGGCATCGTTGAGCTTGCAAATTTCTTCCGCTTGGTCTAAAAGTTGCGTAGAAGAACCAACATGGCTTGCACACTGCAGAGAGGTTGACAATACAACCAGGAAAGCTGCGAAATGGAAAAGGTGGAAACGGAGTGCGTTTTTCAGTGGCTTTGTTGCGTTACTCCCACGCCGACTGAAGTCAGCAGAAGGGCGGCAGGCGTTTATATGCAGGCCGGTGACAGTTGTCGATGCCGGTGCGCGTAGTAGTTCACGGCAAGCTATGAAAACATCTACAATGCTAGCGTTCCTCGGGGCATCGTTGAGCTTGCAAATTTCTTCCGCTTGGTCTAAAAGTTGCGTAGAAGAACCAACATGGCTTGCACACTGCAGAGAGGTTGACAATACAACCAGGAAAGCTGCGAACTGGAAAAGGTGGAAACGGATTGCGTTTTTCAGTGGCATTGTTGCGTCACTCCCACGCCGATTGAAGGCAGCAGAAGAGCGGCAGACGTTTATATGCAGGCCAATCTCAGTTGTCGATGTCGCTGCGGGTAGTAGTTCACGGCAAGCTATGAAAACATCTACAATGCTAGCGTTCCGCGGGGCATCGGTGAGCTTGCAAATTTCTTCCGCTTGGTCTAAAAGTTGCGTAGAAGAACCAACATGGCTTGCACACTGCAGAGAAGTTGACAATACAACCAGGAAAGCTGCGAACTGGAAAAGGTGGAAACAGAGTGCGTTTTTCAGTAGCTTTGTTGCGTCACTCCCACGCCGACTGAAGTCAGCAGAAGGGCGGCAGGCGTTTATATGCAGGACGGTGACAGTTGTCGATGTCGGTGCGGGTAGTAGTTCACGGCAAGCTATGAAAACATCTACAATGCTAGCGTTCCTCGGGGCATCGTTGAGCTTGCAAATTTCTTCCGCTTGGTCTAAAAGTTGCTAGAAGAACCAGCATGGCTTGCACACGGCAGAGAGGTTGACAATACAACCAGGAAAGCTGCGAACTGGAAAAGGTGGAAACGGAGTGCGTTTTTCAGTGGCATTGTTGCGTCACTCCCACGCCGATTGAAGTCAGCAGAAGAGCGGCAGGCGTTTATATGCAGGCCTATCTCAGTTGTCGATGTCGGTGCGGGTAGTAGTTCACGGCAAGCTATGGGAACATGTACAATGCTAGCGTTCCGCGGGGCATCGGTGAGCTTGCAAATTTCTTCCGGTTGGTCTAAAAGTTGCGTAGAAGCACCAACATGGTTTGCACACTGCAGAGAGGTTGACAATACAACCAGGAAAGCTGCGAACTGGAAAAGGTGGAAACGGAGTGCGTTTTTCAGTGGCTTTGTTGCGTCACTCCCACGCCGATTGAAGTCAGCAGAAGGGCGGCAGGCGTTTATATGCAGGCCGGTGACAGTTGTCGATGCCGGTGCGGGTAGTAGTTCACGGCAAGCTATGAAAACATCTACAATACTAGCGTTCCTCGGGGCATCGTTGAGCTTGCAAATTTCTTCCGCTTGGTCTAAAAGTTGCGTAGAAGAACCATCATGGCTTGCACACTCCAGAGAGGTTGACAATACAACCAGGAAAGCTGCGAACTGGAAAAGGTGGAAACGGAGTGCGTTTTTCAGCGGCTTTGTTGCGTCACTCCCACGCCGATTGAAGTCAGCAGAAGGGCGGCAGGCGTTTATATGCAGGCCGGTGACAGTTGTCGATGCCGGTGCGGGTAGTAGTTCACGGCAAGCTATGAAAACATCTACAATGCTAGCGTTCCTCGGGGCATCGTTGAGCTTGCAAATTTCTTCCGCTTGGTCTAAAAGTTGCGTAGAAGAACCAACATGGCTTGCACACTGCAGAGAGGTTGACTATACAACCAGGAAAGCTGCGAACTGGTAAAGGTGGAAACGGAGTGCGTTTTTCAGTGGCTTTGTTGCGTCACTCCCACGCTGATTGAAGTCAGCAGAAGGGCGGCAGGCGTTTATATGCAGGCCGGTGACAGTTGTCGATGCGGTGCGGGTAGTAGTTCACGGCAAGCTATGAAAACATCTACAATGCTAGCGTTCCTCGGGGCATCGTTGAGCTTGCAAATTTCTTCCGCTTGGTCTAAAAGTTGCGTAGAAGAACCAGCATGGCTTGCACACGGCAGAGAGGTTGACAATACAACCAGGAAAGCTGCGAACTGGAAAAGGTGGAAACGGAGTGCGTTTTTCAGTGGCATTGTTGCGTCACTCCCACGCCGATTGAAGTCAGCAGAAGAGCGGCAGGCGTTTATATGCAGGCCTATCTCAGTTGTCGATGTCGGTGCGGGTAGTAGTTCACGGCAAGCTATGGGAACATGTACAATGCTAGCCTTCCGCGGGGCATCGGTGAGCTTGCAAATTTCTTCCGGTTGGTCTAAAAGTTGCGTAGAAGCACCAACATGGTTTGCACACTGCAGAGAGGTTGACAATACAACCAGGAAAGCTGCGAACTGGAAAAGGTGGAAACGGAGTGCGTTTTTCAGTGGCTTTGTTGCGTCACTCCCACGCCGATTGAAGTCAGGAGAAGGGCGGCAGGCGTTTATATGCAGGCCGGTGACAGTTGTCGATGCCGGTGCGGGTAGTAGTTCACGGCAAGCTATGAAAACATCTACAATACTAGCGTTCCTCGGGGCATCGTTGAGCTTGCAAATTTCTTCCGCTTACTCTAAAAGTTGCGTAGAAGAACCATCATGGCTTGCACACTCCAGAGAGGTTGACAATACAACCAGGAAAGCTGCGAACTGGAAAAGGTGGAAACGGAGTGCGTTTTTCAGCGGCTTTGTTGCGTCACTCCCACGCCGATTGAAGTCAGCAGAAGGGCGGCAGGCGTTTATATGCAGGCCGGTGACAGTTGTCGATGCCGGTGCGGGTAGTAGTTCACGGCAAGCTATGAAAACCTCTACAATGCTAGCGTTCCTCGGGGCATCGTTGAGCTTGCAAATTTCTTCCGCTTGGTCTAAAAGTTGCGTAGAAGAACCAACATGGCTTGCACACTGCAGAGAGGTTGACAATACAACCAAGAAAGCTGCGAACTGGAAAAGGTGGAAACGGAGTGCGTTTTTCAGTGGCTTTGTTGCGTCACTCCCACGCTGATTGAAGTCAGCAGAAGGGCGGCAGGCGTTTATATGCAGGCCGGTGACAGTTGTCGATGCCGGTGCGGGTAGTAGTTCACGGCAAGCTATGAAAACATCTACAATGCTAGCGTTCCTCGGGGCATCGTTGAGCTTGCAAATTTCTTCCGCTTGGTCTAAAAGTTGCGTAGAAGAACCAACATGGCGTGCACACTGCAGAGAGGTTGACAATACAACCAGGAAAGCTGCGAACTGGAAAAGGTGGAAACGGGTGCGTTGTTCAGTGGCATTGTTGCGTCACTCCCACGCCGATTGAAGGCAGCAGAAGAGCGGCAGACGTTTATATGCAGGCCTATCTCAGTTGTCGATGTCGCTGCGGGTAGTAGTTCACGGCAAGCTATGAAAACATCTACAATGCTAGCGTTCCGCGGGGCATCGGTGAGCTTGCAAATTTCTTCCGCTTGGTCTAAAAGTTGCGTAGAAGAACCAACATGGCTTGCACACTGCAGAGAAGTTGACAATACAACCAGGAAAGCTGCGAACTGGAAAAGGTGGAAACAGAGTGCGTTTTTCAGTGGCTTTGTTGCGTCACTCCCACGCCGACTGAAGTCAGCAGAAGGGCGGCAGGCGTTTATATGCAGGACGGTGACAGTTGTCGATGTCGGTGCGGGTAGTAGTTCACGGCAAGCTATGAAAACATCTACAATGCTAGCGTTCCTCGGGGCATCGTTGAGCTTGCAAATTTCTTCCGCTTGGTCTAAAAGTTGCGTAGAAGAACCAGCATGGCTTGCACACGGGAGAGAGGTTGACAATACAACCAGGAAAGCTGCGAACTGGAAAAGGTGTAAACGGAGTGCGTTTTTCAGTGGCATTGTTGCGTCACTCCCACGCCGACTGAAGTCAGCAGAAGAGCTGCAGGCGTTTATATGCAGGCCTATCTCAGTTGTCGATGTCGGTGCGGGTAGTAGTTCACGGCAAGCTATGGGAACATGTACAATGCTAGCGTTCCGCGGGGCATCGGTGAGCTTGCAAATTTCTTCCGGTTGGTCTAAAAGTTGCGTAGAAGCACCAACATGGTTTGCACACTGCAGAGAGGTTGACAATACAACCAGGAAAGCTGCGAACTGGAAAAGGTGGAAACGGTGTGCGTTTTTCAGCGGCTTTGTTGCGTCACTCCCACGCCGATTGAAGTCAGCAGAAGGGCGGCAGGCGTTTATATGCAGGCCGGTGACAGTTTTATTTATTTATTTATTTATTTATTTATCATCATACCCACAGCGCCATTGTCTGGCATTACAGTGGGGGGGTAGAAGAAAAAGTACACAAATGCCACCGCGTGCAGGTGGTTACAAAAAAAAAGATAACAATGAGATAGAAAGAACACGGAATTATTATACACAAAAAAATGTCACAGCATGAAAGAAAATGAATCATTTGATAATATGGACACTACTTCCTCAGGCAGCTTGTTCCATTCCGAAACCGTTTTGGGGAAAAAAGACATTTTAAAAAGGTCAGTCCGGCACCTGTATTCTTTAACTTTAAGTGAATGATCTCTACGTAAAGACACGTAATCAGGGTTGGCTATATATTTGGTTCTGTCTATTCCAGTTCTAGAATGAAATATATTATGAAATAATTTTAAACGCAGTACTTTCCTACGTTTTTGAAGTGAGTCCCAACCCAAAGATTTTTTCGCGCTCGTTACACTAAAATATCGCCCATAGTTATTGAAAACAAAACGAACGGCCAAATTCTGAACTCTTTCTAGCTTTTGAACGTCAAGCAAGGTTTTCGGATCCCAGACTGTGCAAGCATACTCAAGTATGCTTCTAACGTTTGTATTATACAGCAGTTCTTTAGTCTTTAAAGGGAAAAGTTTAGCGTTACGTCGCAGGAAACCTAAAACACGACAGGCTTTGGCAGTAACGAAATGCACGTGACGATGCCAAGACATTGAACTTGTTAAATATACACCAAGATATTTAAATTCCAACACTGAAAGCAGTCTGCTATTATTTATGTTATAAGTGAAAATATGGGGAACCTTCTTTTTAGTGAAACAGATATGTACAGATTTTTGTAAGTTAATATGCATTCTCCAGTTCTCACACCACTGGGCCACTTTACACAAATCCTGTTGTAATGCATCGCAGTCACTTTGATCGTTAATAATTCTATACAATACACAATCGTCCGCAAAAAGACGCATGTATGAAGAAATACCTGAAAAGATGTCATTCATGTAAATTATGAACAGTAATGGGCCCAAGACGGATCCCTGAGGCACCCCTGATGTTACAGCCACCTCATGCGATTGTTTCCCGTTGACAACAACACATTGATGCCTAACGCTCAAATATTCCTTTATCCACCTAATAACGTTCTCATTTATGTTGTACCAGTATAATTTTTGTATTAATAAGGAATGTGATACAACGTCAAAGGCCTTCTTAAAATCTAGAAAAATACAGTCAACAGAATATCCCTTATCTAAAGCACTTGACAGGTCATGTACAAATTCGGTAAGCTGGGTGACACACGAGTAACCACTGCGAAAGCCATGTTGATTAGTATTTAATAATGAATGTATACTAAGATGAGTCATAATACTAGTATAAAACACATGCTCTAAAACTTTGCATAATACACTGGTCAAGGACACTGGTCGATAATTTGAAACAACATTCCTAGGTCCCGATTTATGTATAGGTACAACATTAGCAAGCCTCCATTCGTCAGGCAAGGAGCCTTCCTGTAATGACTTTGTGAAAAGAATTTGAAGGTACCTTGACAACGCAAAAGCGCAAGAAGAGAGCAGGATCGTGGGTAAGCCGTCCGGACCGGTGGCACTGTTATCTTTTAAGCGTTCTAAGAGCGACACAATTCCTCGCTGATCAAATTCAATGTTCTCCATGGGTTGCGTACAGTTCAAGGCAAGGCGAAAATCGGCAGGGCTATTGCTGTCCTCAGCAGAAAAAACTGAGCTGAAAAACGTGTTAAAGCACTTGGCTTTCTCCAGATTATCATGAACGATACTTCCGTTGTGATCGAGTGGTGGGATAGACAATTCATCCTTTCTGTTTTTTTTTTATGTACTGCCAAAATTCTTTAGGGCGATCCTGGATACGCATGTCGAAAGACTGAAAGTAGGTAAATTTAGCCTCTTTGACCGAAGCATTCATATCCTTTGTAATCTTTTTTAACTGATCCATGTTATCTTCCGAGGGATTTCTTTTGAAGCGCGCATATAGTTGTTGCCTCTTTTCAACGACTCTGCGCAGCGCTTTTGTGAACCATGGCTTGCTTTTGCTGCGACGTTTCGTCATCACCCATGACGGCACATGCTGCTCACGCAAATCAAAAAGTTTGGCTGTCAGTGTGCGCCACAGCTCATCAACGCTGAGTGAATCAGACAATGTTTCGTACACATCGACATAGGATTCAAGTGCCCAGGCTATCTCGGGGAAATTTGCCTTTCGGTAACTGTAAATGCGCCGATTGCCACAGTCTTCAAGTTTAACATACTGAAAGTTCATTTCCGCTAAAACACAACTGTGATCACTGATACCGGGCACTACAAGGGTAGAACAAGCTGCCGATGGTTGGTTAGTGAATAATAAATCCAAAACATTGTTGCCACGGGTTGGCTGCAGCACTAATTGGGATAAGCTGAAAGAATTGCACAGATTTAACAATTCTTTGCCTACTGCGGAATTGGCTCTAGACGGAAGACATCCTGAGCTCCAGTCTAATTCAGGAATGTTAAAGTCACCTCCAACAATTAAACAGTCAGTTTTAACAGTTTCAATCATATCAGTTAGGTCGCTCATGGGTTCAAGCTGATTTCCAGGTGGCCTGTAAAACGAGCAAACTGATAGTAATTTACCATTTAAAAGTCTAATTTGAGCCCATACTGCCTCACATGTCCCAACATCAATTTCCATCTTACGAGAACTAACTAAGACGTCCACCAGTATAAATACGCCTCCTCCGTGCCTGTCTCGATCTTTTCGATAGGTGATATAGTTACTCGGAAAAACTTCGCTATCGCTAACATCCCCATCCAGCCATGATTCACATCCGATCACAACGGAAGGTCTCGCCATGTCAATTAGACCATGTAGCTTGTCCACTTTATTCTTAATACTTCTGCAGTTTAGTACTAGAATCGACAAAACAGAGTGATCCGGCTTAACTTGTCAAGAGGCTCGAACTACCTGCCCCTGAGATTCGTCGTAAATGTACTTGACATTATTCAAGTAAAGGACATCGTATTTCAGATGTGCTTTGCCATTGGGTCCCTTGCGAGGTTTGGCGTAGTCCCATAGCATTTTCCTCTTGTTTCGTACTGGTTCAGAGAAGTCCTCTGAAATGCTAGTAGAACTTCCTTTCAATTTCTTCGCATTTGACAGAACAGCCTCTTTCTCTTTGAATGAACTAAAATTAACAATTATTGGGCGAGTTCCTTCTGAACGGAACCGTCCGAGGCGATGGGCTCTTTCGATTCTGGGGTCTATTCCCAGAGTAGATCTACACAAATCTAGGACAAGTTTTTCAGAAATTGGTTGTGACTCGCGTTCATCCTCGTCCTTAATTCCATAAAAGAGCAGATTGCACCGTCGAGATCGATTTTCAAGATCGTCCACTTTCTTCATCAGAGTCTGCCACTCGGAACGCTGTCTTTCACTACTCGCCCTACAGTCCTCGACAGCGGCCCTCATTTCCTCAAGACCTGCAATCTTTGCTTCTAAATTGGCCATACGGGCATTCAGATCCGACATAGCTGTTTTGTTTTCATCCTGATAACTCTCGATAGTTGCAAGTTTTTCCTTAATTTCTGTCTGGCCTTGCAAAAGCTGCTGCAGGATTGCATCGCTAGGTCCTGGGTTAACTTCTATGTCGCCGCACAAAACCAGAAGCAAAAGGTAAAACGCAGCTCTTCGAAATAAAGAAAAACGACACCTTCTGCGTAACATGGGTCTGTGTGCTACAGAATGAGAAGAAACGCATGCATACAATACAGGGGGTGGAACCGGAAAAGCATACACTAAACATATATTGAAATATGTGTCACTAACCTGCGTGAAAAGCAGTAAATGCGTGAGCGGCAACGCCATTTCGGTATCGCCGGTTCCACGCCCCAACGATGAAGTGACGATTCCCGCCTTTTGTAGAGTGTAGTGGCACGGGCTGTAAAACCATGGTGGGTTGACTGGCACCGCACAATGTCCAAAATCGGCTGCGAGGCACACACAATCGTTGAAGTCGACCGTGGTTAGCACAGGTGAAAGCTTGGTGAAGGAACCAGTATCCAGCGTAGACGAGTCATGCACAGCAGACAATTCCTCGGCATGAAAGCAGTGACTTGAATAACCAGCGATGAATACCTGCGTGAAAAGCAGTAAATGCGTGAGCGGCAACGCCATTTCGGTATCGCCGGTTCCACGCCCCAACGATGAAGTGACGATTCCCGCCTTTTGTAGAGTGTAGTGGCACGGGCTGTAAAACCATGGTGGGTTGACTGGCACCGCACAATGTCCAAAATCGGCTGCGAGGCACACACAATCGTTGAAGTCGACCGTGGTTAGCACAGGTGAAAGCTTGGTGAAGGAACCAGTATCCAGCGTAGACGAGTCATGCACAGCAGACAATTCCTCGGCATGAAAGCAGTGACTTGAATAACCAGCGATGAATACCTGCGTGAAAAGCAGTAAATGCGTGAGCGGCAACGCCATTTCGGTATCGCCGGTTCCACGCCCCAACGATGAAGTGACGATTCCCGCCTTTTGTAGAGTGTAGTGGCACGGGCTGTAAAACCATGGTGGGTTGACTGGCACCGCACAATGTCCAAAATCGGCTGCGAGGCACACACAATCGTTGAAGTCGACCGTGGTTAGCACAGGTGAAAGCTTGGTGAAGGAACCAGTATCCAGCGTAGACGAGTCATGCACAGCAGACAATTCCTCGGCATGAAAGCAGTGACTTGAATAACCAGCGATGAATACCTGCGTGAAAAGCAGTAAATGCGTGAGCGGCAACGCCATTTCGGTATCGCCGGTTCCACGCCCCCGGTGTCGATGCCGTCGCGGGTAGTAGTTCACGGCAAGCTATGAAAACATCTACAATGCTAGCGTTCCTCGGGGCATCGTTGAGCTTGCAAATTTCTTCCGCTTGGTCTAAAAGTTGCGTAGAAGAACCAACATGGCTTGCACACTGCAGAGAGGTTGACAATACAACCAGGAAAGCTGCGAACTGGCAAATGTGGAAACGGAGTGCGTTTTTCAGTGGCTTTGTTGCGTCACTCCCACGCCGACTGAAGTCAGCAGAAGGGCGGCAGGCGTTTATATGCAGGCCGGTGACAGTTGTCGATGCCGGTGCGGGTAGTAGTTCACGGCAAGCTATGAAAACATCTACAATGCTAGCGTTCCTCGGGGCATCGTTGAGCTTGCAAATTTCTTCCGCTTGGTCTAAAAGTTGCGTAGAAGAACCAACATGGCTTGCACACTGCAGAGAGGTTGACAATACAACCAGGAAAGCTGCGAACTGGAAAAGGTGGAAACGGAGTGCGTTTTTCAGTGCCATTGTTGCGTCACTGCCACGCCGATTGAAGTCAGCAGAAGAGCGGCAGGCGTTTATATGCAGGCCTATCTCAGTTGTCGATGTCGGTGCGGGTAGTAGTTCACGGAAAGCTATGGGAACATGTACAATGCTAGCGTTCCGCGGGGCATCGGTGAGCTTGCAAATTTCTTCCGGTTGGTCTAAAAGTTGCGTAGAAGCACCAACATGGTTTGCACACTGCAGAGAGGTTGACAATACAACCAGGAAAGCTGCGAACTGGAAAAGGTGGAAACGGAGTGCGTTTTTCAGTGGCTTTGTTGCGTCACTCCCACGCCGATTGAAGTCAGCAGAAGGGCGGCAGGCGTTTATATGCAGGCCGGTGACAGTTGTCGATGCCGGTGCGGGTAGTAGTTCACGGCAAGCTATGAAAACATCTACAATACTAGCGTTCCTCGGGGCATCGTTGAGCTTGCAAATTTCTTCCGCTTGGTCTAAACGTTGCGTAGAAGAACCATCATGGCTTGCACACTGCAGAGAGGTTGACAATACAACCAGGAAAGCTGCGAACTGGAAAAGGTGGAAACGGAGTGCGTTTTTCAGCGGCTTTGTTGCGTCACTCCCACGCCGATTGAAGTCAGCAGAAGGGCGGCAGGCGTTTATATGCAGGCCGGTGACAGTTGTCGATGCCGGTGCGGGTAGTAGTTCACGGCAAGCTATGAAAACATCTACAATGCTAGCGTTCCTCGGGGCATCGTTGAGCTTGCAAATTTCTTCCGCTTGGTCTAAAAGTTGCGTAGAAGAACCAACATGGCTTGCACACTGCAGAGAGGTTGACAATACAATCAGGAAAGCTGCGAACTGGAAAAGGTGGAAACGGAGTGCGTTTTTCAGTGGCTTTGTTGCGTCACTCCAACGCTGATTGAAGTCAGCAGAAGGGCGGCAGGCGTTTAAATGCAGGCCGGTGACAGTTGTCGATGCCGGTGTGGGTAGTAGTTCACGGCAAGCTATGAAAACATCTACAATGCTAGCGTTCCTCGTGGCATCGTTGAGCTTGCAAATTTCTTCCGCTTGGTCTAAAAGTTGCGTAGAAGAACCAACATGGCTTGCACACTGCAGAGAGGTTGACAATACAACCAGAAAAGCTGCGAACTGGCAAATGTGGACACGGAGTGCGTTTTTCAGTGGCTTTGTTGCGTCACTCCCACGCCGACTGAAGTCAGCAGAAGGGCGGCAGGCGTTTATATGCAGGCCGGTGACAGTTGTCGATGCCGGTGCGGGTAGTAGTTCACGGCAAGCTATGAAAACATCTACAATGCTAGCGTTCCTCGGGGCATCGTTGAGCTTGCAAATTTCTTCCGCTTGGTCTAAAAGTTGCGTAGAAGAACCAACATGGCTTGCACACTGCAGAGAGGTTGACAATACAACCAGGAAAGCTGCGAACTGGAAAAGGTGGAAACGGAGTGCGTTTTTCAGTGGCATTGTTGCGTCACTCCCACGCCGATTGAAGGCAGCAGAAGAGCGGCAGACGTTTGTATGCAGGCCTATCTCAGTTGTCGATGTCGGTGCGGGTAGTAGTTCACGGCAAGCTATGAAAACATCTACAATGCTAGCGTTCCGCAGGGCATCGGTGAGCTTGCAAATTTCTTCCGCTTGGTCTAAAAGTTGCGTAGAAGAACCAACATGGCTTGCACACTGCAGAGAGGTTGCCAATACAACCAGGAAAGCTGCGAACTGGAAAAGGTGGAAACGGAGCGCGTTTTTCAGCGGCTTTGTTGCGTCACTCCCACGCCGATTGAAGTCAGCAGAAGGGCGGCAGGCGTTTATATGCAGGCCGGTGACAGTTGTCGATGCCGGTGCGGGTAGTAGTTCACGGCAAGCTATGAAAACATCTACAATACTAGCGTTCCTCGGGGCATCGTTGAGCTTGCAAATTTCTTCCGCTTGGTCTAAAAGTTGCGTAGAAGAACCATCATGGCTTGCACACTGCAGAGAGGTTGACAATACAACCAGGAAAGCTGCGAACTGGAAAAGGTGGAAACGGAGCGCGTTTTTCAGCGGCTTTGTTGCGTCACTCCCACGCCGATTGAAGTCAGCAGAAGGGCGGCAGGCGTTTATATGCAGGCCGGTGACAGTTGTCGATGCCGGTGCGGGTAGTAGTTCACGGCAAGCTATGAAAACATCTACAATGCTAGCGTTCCTCGGGGCATCGTTGAGCTTGCAAATTTCTTCCGCTTCGTCTAAAAGTTGCGTAGAAGAACCCACATGGCTTGCACACTGCAGAGAGGTTGACAATACAACCAGGAAAGCTGCGAACTGGAAAAGGTGGAAACGGAGTGCGTTTTTCAGTGGCTTTGTTGCGTCACTTCCACGCTGATTGAAGTCAGCAGAAGGGCGGCAGGCGTTTAAATGCAGGCCGGTGACAGTTGTCGATGCCGGTGCGGGTAGTAGTTCACGGCAAGCTATGAAAACATCTACAATGCTAGCGTTCCTCGTGGCATCGTTGAGCCTGCAAATTTCTTCCGCTTGGTCTAAAAGTTGCGTAGAAGAACCAACATGGCTTGCACACTGCAGAGAGTTTGACAATACAACCAGGAAAGCTGCGAACTGGAAAAGGTGGAAACGGAGTGCGTTTTTCAGTGGCTTTGTTGCGTCACTCCCACGCCGATTGAAGTCAGCAGAAGGGCGGCAGGCGTTTATATGCAGGCCGGTGACAGTTGTGGATGCCGGTGCGGGTAGTAGTTCACGGCAAGCTATGAAAACATCTACAATACTAGCGTTCCTCGGGGCATCGTTGAGCTTGCAAATTTCTTCCGCTTGGTCTAAAAGTTGCGTAGAAGAACCATCATGGCTTGCACACTGCAGAGAGGTTGACAATACAACCAGGAAAGCTGCGAACTGGAAAAGGTGGAAACGGAGCGCGTTTTTCAGCGGCTTTGTTGCGTCACTCCCACGCCGATTGAAGTCAGCAGAAGGGCGGCAGGCGTTTATATGCAGGCCGGTGACAGTTGTCGATGCCGGTGCGGGTAGTAGTTCACGGCAAGCTATGAAAACATCTACAATGCTAGCGTTCCTCGGGGCATCGTTGAGCTTGCAAATTTCTTCCGCTTGGTCTAAAAGTTGCGTAGAAGAACCCACATGGCTTGCACACTGCAGAGAGGTTGACAATACAACCAGGAAAGCTGCGAACTGGAAAAGGTGGAAACGGAGTGCGTTTTTCAGTGGCTTTGTTGCGTCACTTCCACGCTGATTGAAGTCAGCAGAAGGGCGGCAGGCGTTTAAATGCAGGCCGGTGACAGTTGTCGATGCCGGTGCGGGTAGTAGTTCACGGCAAGCTATGAAAACATCTACAATGCTAGCGTTCCTCGTGGCATCGTTGAGCCTGCAAATTTCTTCCGCTTGGTCTAAAAGTTGCGTAGAAGAACCAACATGGCTTGCACACTGCAGAGAGGTTGACAATACAACCAGGAAAGCTGCGAACTGGAAAAGGTGGAAACGGAGTGCGTTTTTCAGTGCCATTGTTGCGTCACTGCCACGCCGATTGAAGTCAGCAGAAGAGCGGCAGGCGTTTATATGCAGGCCTATCTCAGTTGTCGATGTCGGTGCGGGTAGTAGTTCACGGAAAGCTATGGGAACATGTACAATGCTAGCGTTCCGCGGGGCATCGGTGAGCTTGCAAATTTCTTCCGGTTGGTCTAAAAGTTGCGTAGAAGCACCAACATGGTTTGCACACTGCAGAGAGGTTGACAATACAACCAGGAAAGCTGCGAACTGGAAAAGGTGGAAACGGAGTGCGTTTTTCAGTGGCTTTGTTGCGTCACTCCCACGCCGATTGAAGTCAGCAGAAGGGCGGCAGGCGTTTATATGCAGGCCGGTGACAGTTGTCGATGCCGGTGCGGGTAGTAGTTCACGGCAAGCTATGAAAACATCTACAATACTAGCGTTCCTCGGGGCATCGTTGAGCTTGCAAATTTCTTCCGCTTGGTCTAAACGTTGCGTAGAAGAACCATCATGGCTTGCACACTGCAGAGAGGTTGACAATACAACCAGGAAAGCTGCGAACTGGAAAAGGTGGAAACGGAGTGCGTTTTTCAGCGGCTTTGTTGCGTCACTCCCACGCCGA
The DNA here is from genome assembly GCF_055824585.1 of Amblyomma mixtum. NCBI lineage: Eukaryota > Metazoa > Arthropoda > Arachnida > Ixodida > Ixodidae > Amblyomma > Amblyomma mixtum. Next base: position 167,385,382 of record NC_143021.1, read on the forward strand.
TTGAAGTCAGCAGAAGGGCGGCAGGCGTTTATATGCAGGCCGGTGACAGTTGTCGATGCCGGTGCGGGTAGTAGTTCACGGCAAGCTATGAAAACATCTACAATGCTAGCGTTCCTCGGGGCATCGTTGAGCTTGCAAATTTCTTCCGCTTGGTCTAAAAGTTGCGTAGAAGAACCAACATGGCTTGCACACTGCAGAGAGGTTGACAATACAATCAGGAAAGCTGCGAACTGGAAAAGGTGGAAACGGAGTGCGTTTTTCAGTGGCTTTGTTGCGTCACTCCAACGCTGATTGAAGTCAGCAGAAGGGCGGCAGGCGTTTAAATGCAGGCCGGTGACAGTTGTCGATGCCGGTGTGGGTAGTAGTTCACGGCAAGCTATGAAAACATCTACAATGCTAGCGTTCCTCGTGGCATCGTTGAGCTTGCAAATTTCTTCCGCTTGGTCTAAAAGTTGCGTAGAAGAACCAACATGGCTTGCACACTGCAGAGAGGTTGACAATACAACCAGAAAAGCTGCGAACTGGCAAATGTGGACACGGAGTGCGTTTTTCAGTGGCTTTGTTGCGTCACTCCCACGCCGACTGAAGTCAGCAGAAGGGCGGCAGGCGTTTATATGCAGGCCGGTGACAGTTGTCGATGCCGGTGCGGGTAGTAGTTCACGGCAAGCTATGAAAACATCTACAATGCTAGCGTTCCTCGGGGCATCGTTGAGCTTGCAAATTTCTTCCGCTTGGTCTAAAAGTTGCGTAGAAGAACCAACATGGCTTGCACACTGCAGAGAGGTTGACAATACAACCAGGAAAGCTGCGAACTGGAAAAGGTGGAAACGGAGTGCGTTTTTCAGTGGCATTGTTGCGTCACTCCCACGCCGATTGAAGGCAGCAGAAGAGCGGCAGACGTTTGTATGCAGGCCTATCTCAGTTGTCGATGTCGGTGCGGGTAGTAGTTCACGGCAAGCTATGAAAACATCTACAATGCTAGCGTTCCGCAGGGCATCGGTGAGCTTGCAAATTTCTTCCGCTTGGTCTAAAAGTTGCGTAGAAGAACCAACATGGCTTGCACACTGCAGAGAGGTTGCCAATACAACCAGGAAAGCTGCGAACTGGAAAAGGTGGAAACGGAGCGCGTTTTTCAGCGGCTTTGTTGCGTCACTCCCACGCCGATTGAAGTCAGCAGAAGGGCGGCAGGCGTTTATATGCAGGCCGGTGACAGTTGTCGATGCCGGTGCGGGTAGTAGTTCACGGCAAGCTATGAAAACATCTACAATACTAGCGTTCCTCGGGGCATCGTTGAGCTTGCAAATTTCTTCCGCTTGGTCTAAAAGTTGCGTAGAAGAACCATCATGGCTTGCACACTGCAGAGAGGTTGACAATACAACCAGGAAAGCTGCGAACTGGAAAAGGTGGAAACGGAGCGCGTTTTTCAGCGGCTTTGTTGCGTCACTCCCACGCCGATTGAAGTCAGCAGAAGGGCGGCAGGCGTTTATATGCAGGCCGGTGACAGTTGTCGATGCCGGTGCGGGTAGTAGTTCACGGCAAGCTATGAAAACATCTACAATGCTAGCGTTCCTCGGGGCATCGTTGAGCTTGCAAATTTCTTCCGCTTGGTCTAAAAGTTGCGTAGAAGAACCCACATGGCTTGCACACTGCAGAGAGGTTGACAATACAACCAGGAAAGCTGCGAACTGGAAAAGGTGGAAACGGAGTGCGTTTTTCAGTGGCTTTGTTGCGTCACTTCCACGCTGATTGAAGTCAGCAGAAGGGCGGCAGGCGTTTAAATGCAGGCCGGTGACAGTTGTCGATGCCGGTGCGGGTAGTAGTTCACGGCAAGCTATGAAAACATCTACAATGCTAGCGTTCCTCGTGGCATCGTTGAGCCTGCAAATTTCTTCCGCTTGGTCTAAAAGTTGCGTAGAAGAACCAACATGGCTTGCACACTGCAGAGAGGTTGACAATACAACCAGGAAAGCTGCGAACTGGAAAAGGTGGAAACGGAGTGCGTTTTTCAGTGGCTTTGTTGCGTCACTCCCACGCCGATTGAAGTCAGCAGAAGGGCGGCAGGCGTTTATATGCAGGCCGGTGACAGTTGTCGATGCCGGTGCGGGTAGTAGTTCACGGCAAGCTATGAAAACATCTACAATACTAGCGTTCCTCGGGGCATCGTTGAGCTTGCAAATTTCTTCCGCTTGGTCTAAAAGTTGCGTAGAAGAACCATCATGGCTTGCACACTGCAGAGAGGTTGACAATACAACCAGGAAAGCTGCGAACTGGAAAAGGTGGAAACGGAGCGCGTTTTTCAGCGGCTTTGTTGCGTCACTCCCACGCCGATTGAAGTCAGCAGAAGGGCGGCAGGCGTTTATATGCAGGCCGGTGACAGTTGTCGATGCCGGTGCGGGTAGTAGTTCACGGCAAGCTATGAAAACATCTACAATGCTAGCGTTCCTCGGGGCATCGTTGAGCTTGCAAATTTCTTCCGCTTGGTCTAAAAGTTGCGTAGAAGAACCCACATGGCTTGCACACTGCAGAGAGGTTGACAATACAACCAGGAAAGCTGCGAACTGGAAAAGGTGGAAACGGAGTGCGTTTTTCAGTGGCTTTGTTGCGTCACTTCCACGCTGATTGAAGTCAGCAGAAGGGCGGCAGGCGTTTAAATGCAGGCCGGTGACAGTTGTCGATGCCGGTGCGGGTAGTAGTTCACGGCAAGCTATGAAAACATCTACAATGCTAGCGTTCCTCGTGGCATCGGTGAGCCTGCAAATTTCTTCCGCTTGGTCTAAAAGTTGCGTAGAAGAACCAACATGGCTTGCACACTGCAGAGAGGTTGACAATACAACCAGGAAAGCTGCGAACTGGAAAAGGTGGAAACGGAGTGCGTTTTTCAGTGGCTTTGTTGCGTCACTTCCACGCTGATTGAAGTCAGCAGAAGGGCGGCAGGCGTTTAAATGCAGGCCGGTGACAGTTGTCGATGCCGGTGCGGGTAGTAGTTCACGGCAAGCTATGAAAACATCTACAATGCTAGCGTTCCTCGTGGCATCGTTGAGCCTGCAAATTTCTTCCGCTTGGTCTAAAAGTTGCGTAGAAGAACCAACATGGCTTGCACACTGCAGAGAGTTTGACAATACAACCAGGAAAGCTGCGAACTAGAAAAGGTGGAAACGGAGTGCGTTTTTCAGTGGCTTTGTTGCGTCACTCCCACGCCGATTGAAGTCAGCAGAAGGGCGGCAGGCGTTTATATGCAGGCCGGTGACAGTTGTGGATGCCGGTGCGGGTAGTAGTTCACGGCAAGCTATGAAAACATCTACAATACTAGCGTTCCTCGGGGCATCGTTGAGCTTGCAAATTTCTTCCGCTTGGTCTAAAAGTTGCGTAGAAGAACCATCATGGCTTGCACACTGCAGAGAGGTTGACAATACAACCAGGAAAGCTGCGAACTGGAAAAGGTGGAAACGGAGCGCGTTTTTCAGCGGCTTTGTTGCGTCACTCCCACGCCGATTGAAGTCAGCAGAAGGGCGGCAGGCGTTTATATGCAGGCCGGTGACAGTTGTCGATGCCGGTGCGGGTAGTAGTTCACGGCAAGCTATGAAAACATCTACAATGCTAGCGTTCCTCGGGGCATCGTTGAGCTTGCAAATTTCTTCCGCTTGGTCTAAAAGTTGCGTAGAAGAACCCACATGGCTTGCACACTGCAGAGAGGTTGACAATACAACCAGGAAAGCTGCGAACTGGAAAAGGTGGAAACGGAGTGCGTTTTTCAGTGGCTTTGTTGCGTCACTTCCACGCTGATTGAAGTCAGCAGAAGGGCGGCAGGCGTTTAAATGCAGGCCGGTGACAGTTGTCGATGCCGGTGCGGGTAGTAGTTCACGGCAAGCTATGAAAACATCTACAATGCTAGCGTTCCTCGTGGCATCGTTGAGCCTGCAAATTTCTTCCGCTTGGTCTAAAAGTTGCGTAGAAGAACCAACATGGCTTGCACACTGCAGAGAGGTTGACAATACAACCAGGAAAGCTGCGAACTGGAAAAGGTGGAAACGGAGTGCGTTTTTCAGTGCCATTGTTGCGTCACTGCCACGCCGATTGAAGTCAGCAGAAGAGCGGCAGGCGTTTATATGCAGGCCTATCTCAGTTGTCGATGTCGGTGCGGGTAGTAGTTCACGGAAAGCTATGGGAACATGTACAATGCTAGCGTTCCGCGGGGCATCGGTGAGCTTGCAAATTTCTTCCGGTTGGTCTAAAAGTTGCGTAGAAGCACCAACATGGTTTGCACACTGCAGAGAGGTTGACAATACAACCAGGAAAGCTGCGAACTGGAAAAGGTGGAAACGGAGTGCGTTTTTCAGTGGCTTTGTTGCGTCACTCCCACGCCGATTGAAGTCAGCAGAAGGGCGGCAGGCGTTTATATGCAGGCCGGTGACAGTTGTCGATGCCGGTGCGGGTAGTAGTTCACGGCAAGCTATGAAAACATCTACAATACTAGCGTTCCTCGGGGCATCGTTGAGCTTGCAAATTTCTTCCGCTTGGTCTAAACGTTGCGTAGAAGAACCATCATGGCTTGCACACTGCAGAGAGGTTGACAATACAACCAGGAAAGCTGCGAACTGGAAAAGGTGGAAACGGAGTGCGTTTTTCAGCGGCTTTGTTGCGTCACTCCCACGCCGATTGAAGTCAGCAGAAGGGCGGCAGGCGTTTATATGCAGGCCGGTGACAGTTGTCGATGCCGGTGCGGGTAGTAGTTCACGGCAAGCTATGAAAACATCTACAATGCTAGCGTTCCTCGGGGCATCGTTGAGCTTGCAAATTTCTTCCGCTTGGTCTAAAAGTTGCGTAGAAGAACCAACATGGCTTGCACACTGCAGAGAGGTTGACAATACAATCAGGAAAGCTGCGAACTGGAAAAGGTGGAAACGGAGTGCGTTTTTCAGTGGCTTTGTTGCGTCACTCCAACGCTGATTGAAGTCAGCAGAAGGGCGGCAGGCGTTTAAATGCAGGCCGGTGACAGTTGTCGATGCCGGTGTGGGTAGTAGTTCACGGCAAGCTATGAAAACATCTACAATGCTAGCGTTCCTCGTGGCATCGTTGAGCTTGCAAATTTCTTCCGCTTGGTCTAAAAGTTGCGTAGAAGAACCAACATGGCTTGCACACTGCAGAGAGGTTGACAATACAACCAGAAAAGCTGCGAACTGGCAAATGTGGACACGGAGTGCGTTTTTCAGTGGCTTTGTTGCGTCACTCCCACGCCGACTGAAGTCAGCAGAAGGGCGGCAGGCGTTTATATGCAGGCCGGTGACAGTTGTCGATGCCGGTGCGGGTAGTAGTTCACGGCAAGCTATGAAAACATCTACAATGCTAGCGTTCCTCGGGGCATCGTTGAGCTTGCAAATTTCTTCCGCTTGGTCTAAAAGTTGCGTAGAAGAACCAACATGGCTTGCACACTGCAGAGAGGTTGACAATACAACCAGGAAAGCTGCGAACTGGAAAAGGTGGAAACGGAGTGCGTTTTTCAGTGGCATTGTTGCGTCACTCCCACGCCGATTGAAGGCAGCAGAAGAGCGGCAGACGTTTGTATGCAGGCCTATCTCAGTTGTCGATGTCGGTGCGGGTAGTAGTTCACGGCAAGCTATGAAAACATCTACAATGCTAGCGTTCCGCAGGGCATCGGTGAGCTTGCAAATTTCTTCCGCTTGGTCTAAAAGTTGCGTAGAAGAACCAACATGGCTTGCACACTGCAGAGAGGTTGCCAATACAACCAGGAAAGCTGCGAACTGGAAAAGGTGGAAACGGAGCGCGTTTTTCAGCGGCTTTGTTGCGTCACTCCCACGCCGATTGAAGTCAGCAGAAGGGCGGCAGGCATTTATATGCAGGCCGGTGACAGTTGTCGATGCCGGTGCGGGTAGTAGTTCACGGCAAGCTATGAAAACATCTACAATACTAGCGTTCCTCGGGGCATCGTTGAGCTTGCAAATTTCTTCCGCTTGGTCTAAAAGTTGCGTAGAAGAACCATCATGGCTTGCACACTGCAGAGAGGTTGACAATACAACCAGGAAAGCTGCGAACTGGAAAAGGTGGAAACGGAGCGCGTTTTTCAGCGGCTTTGTTGCGTCACTCCCACGCCGATTGAAGTCAGCAGAAGGGCGGCAGGCGTTTATATGCAGGCCGGTGACAGTTGTCGATGCCGGTGCGGGTAGTAGTTCACGGCAAGCTATGAAAACATCTACAATGCTAGCGTTCCTCGGGGCATCGTTGAGCTTGCAAATTTCTTCCGCTTGGTCTAAAAGTTGCGTAGAAGAACCCACATGGCTTGCACACTGCAGAGAGGTTGACAATACAACCAGGAAAGCTGCGAACTGGAAAAGGTGGAAACGGAGTGCGTTTTTCAGTGGCTTTGTTGCGTCACTTCCACGCTGATTGAAGTCAGCAGAAGGGCGGCAGGCGTTTAAATGCAGGCCGGTGACAGTTGTCGATGCCGGTGCGGGTAGTAGTTCACGGCAAGCTATGAAAACATCTACAATGCTAGCGTTCCTCGTGGCATCGTTGAGCCTGCAAATTTCTTCCGCTTGGTCTAAAAGTTGCGTAGAAGAACCAACATGGCTTGCACACTGCAGAGAGGTTGACAATACAACCAGGAAAGCTGCGAACTGGAAAAGGTGGAAACGGAGTGCGTTTTTCAGTGGCTTTGTTGCGTCACTCCCACGCCGATTGAAGTCAGCAGAAGGGCGGCAGGCGTTTATATGCAGGCCGGTGACAGTTGTCGATGCCGGTGCGGGTAGTAGTTCACGGCAAGCTATGAAAACATCTACAATACTAGCGTTCCTCGGGGCATCGTTGAGCTTGCAAATTTCTTCCGCTTGGTCTAAAAGTTGCGTAGAAGAACCAACATGGCTTGCACACTGCAGAGAGGTTGACAATACAACCAGGAAAGCTGCGAACTGGAAAAGGTGGAAACGGAGTGCGTTTTTCAGTGGCATTGTTGCGTCACTCCCACGCCGATTGAAGGCAGCAGAAGAGCGGCAGACGTTTGTATGCAGGCCTATCTCAGTTGTCGATGTCGGTGCGGGTAGTAGTTCACGGCAAGCTATGAAAACATCTACAATGCTAGCGTTCCGCAGGGCATCGGTGAGCTTGCAAATTTCTTCCGCTTGGTCTAAAAGTTGCGTAGAAGAACCAACATGGCTTGCACACTGCAGAGAGGTTGCCAATACAACCAGGAAAGCTGCGAACTGGAAAAGGTGGAAACGGAGCGCGTTTTTCAGCGGCTTTGTTGCGTCACTCCCACGCCGATTGAAGTCAGCAGAAGGGCGGCAGGCATTTATATGCAGGCCGGTGACAGTTGTCGATGCCGGTGCGGGTAGTAGTTCACGGCAAGCTATGAAAACATCTACAATACTAGCGTTCCTCGGGGCATCGTTGAGCTTGCAAATTTCTTCCGCTTGGTCTAAAAGTTGCGTAGAAGAACCATCATGGCTTGCACACTGCAGAGAGGTTGACAATACAACCAGGAAAGCTGCGAACTGGAAAAGGTGGAAACGGAGCGCGTTTTTCAGCGGCTTTGTTGCGTCACTCCCACGCCGATTGAAGTCAGCAGAAGGGCGGCAGGCGTTTATATGCAGGCCGGTGACAGTTGTCGATGCCGGTGCGGGTAGTAGTTCACGGCAAGCTATGAAAACATCTACAATGCTAGCGTTCCTCGGGGCATCGTTGAGCTTGCAAATTTCTTCCGCTTGGTCTAAAAGTTGCGTAGAAGAACCCACATGGCTTGCACACTGCAGAGAGGTTGACAATACAACCAGGAAAGCTGCGAACTGGAAAAGGTGGAAACGGAGTGCGTTTTTCAGTGGCTTTGTTGCGTCACTTCCACGCTGATTGAAGTCAGCAGAAGGGCGGCAGGCGTTTAAATGCAGGCCGGTGACAGTTGTCGATGCCGGTGCGGGTAGTAGTTCACGGCAAGCTATGAAAACATCTACAATGCTAGCGTTCCTCGTGGCATCGTTGAGCCTGCAAATTTCTTCCGCTTGGTCTAAAAGTTGCGTAGAAGAACCAACATGGCTTGCACACTGCAGAGAGGTTGACAATACAACCAGGAAAGCTGCGAACTGGAAAAGGTGGAAACGGAGTGCGTTTTTCAGTGGCTTTGTTGCGTCACTCCCACGCCGATTGAAGTCAGCAGAAGGGCGGCAGGCGTTTATATGCAGGCCGGTGACAGTTGTCGATGCCGGTGCGGGTAGTAGTTCACGGCAAGCTATGAAAACATCTACAATACTAGCGTTCCTCGGGGCATCGTTGAGCTTGCAAATTTCTTCCGCTTGGTCTAAAAGTTGCGTAGAAGAACCATCATGGCTTGCACACTGCAGAGAGGTTGACAATACAACCAGGAAAGCTGCGAACTGGAAAAGGTGGAAACGGAGCGCGTTTTTCAGCGGCTTTGTTGCGTCACTCCCACGCCGATTGAAGTCAGCAGAAGGGCGGCAGGCGTTTATATGCAGGCCGGTGACAGTTGTCGATGCCGGTGCGGGTAGTAGTTCACGGCAAGCTATGAAAACATCTACAATGCTAGCGTTCCTCGGGGCATCGTTGAGCTTGCAAATTTCTTCCGCTTGGTCTAAAAGTTGCGTAGAAGAACCCACATGGCTTGCACACTGCAGAGAGGTTGACAATACAACCAGGAAAGCTGCGAACTGGAAAAGGTGGAAACGGAGTGCGTTTTTCAGTGGCTTTGTTGCGTCACTTCCACGCTGATTGAAGTCAGCAGAAGGGCGGCAGGCGTTTAAATGCAGGCCGGTGACAGTTGTCGATGCCGGTGCGGGTAGTAGTTCACGGCAAGCTATGAAAACATCTACAATGCTAGCGTTCCTCGTGGCATCGGTGAGCCTGCAAATTTCTTCCGCTTGGTCTAAAAGTTGCGTAGAAGAACCAACATGGCTTGCACACTGCAGAGAGGTTGACAATACAACCAGAAAAGCTGCGAACTGGCAAATGTGGAAACGGAGTGCGTTTTTCAGTGGCTTTGTTGCGTCACTCCCACGCCGACTGAAGTCAGCAGAAGGGCGGCAGGCGTTTATATGCAGGCCGGTGACAGTTGTCGATGCCGGTGCGGGTAGTAGTTCACGGCAAGCTATGAAAACATCTACAATGCTAGCGTTCCTCGGGGCATCGTTGAGCTTGCAAATTTCTTCCGCTTGGTCTAAAAGTTGCGTAGAAGAACCAACATGGCTTGCACACTGCAGAGAGGTTGACAATACAACCAGGAAAGCTGCGAACTGGAAAAGGTGGAAACGGAGTGCGTTTTTCAGTGGCTTTGTTGCGTTACTCCCACGCCGACTGAAGTCAGCAGAAGGGCGGCAGGCGTTTATATGCAGGCCGGTGACAGTTGTCGATGCCGGTGCGGGTAGTAGTTCACGGCAAGCTATGAAAACATCTACAATGCTAGCGTTCCTCGGGGCATCGTTGAGCTTGCAAATTTCTTCCGCTTGGTCTAAAAGTTGCGTAGAAGAACCAACATGGCTTGCACACTGCAGAGAGGTTGACAATACAACCAGGAAAGCTGCAAACTGGAAAAGGTGGAAACGGAGTGCGTTTTTCAGTGGCTTTGTTGCGTCACTCCCACGCCGATTGAAATCAGCAGAAGGGCGGCAGGCGTTTATATGCAGGCCGGTGACAGTTGTCGATGCCGGTGCGGGTAGTAGTTCACGGCAAGCTATGAAAACATCTACAATGCTAGCGTTCCGCGGGGCATCGGTGAGCTTGCAAATTTCTTCCGCTTGGTCTAAAAGTTGCGTAGAAGAACCAACATGGCTTGCACACTGCAGAGAGGTTGACAATACAACCAGGAAAGCTGCGAACTGGAAAAGGTGGAAACGGAGTGCGTTTTTCAGTGGCTTTGGTGCGTCACTCCCACGCCGATTGAAGTCAGCAGAAGAGCGGCAGGCGTTTATATGCAGGCCGGTGACAGTTGTCGATGCCGGTGCGGGTAGTAGTTCGCGGCAAGCTATGGAAACGTACAATGCTAGCGTTCCGCGGGGCATCGGTGAGCTTGCAAATTTCTTCCGCTTGGTCTAAAAGTTGCGTAGAAGAACCATCATGGCTTGCACACTGCAGAGAGGTTGACAATACAACCAGGAAAGCTGCGAACTGGAAAAGGTGGAAACGGAGTGCGTTTTTCAGTGGCTTTGTTGCGTCACTCCCACGCCGATTGAAGTCAGCAGAAGGGCGGCAGGCGTTTATATGCAGACCGGTAACAGTTGTCGATGCCGGTGCGGGTAGTAGTTCACGGCAAGCTAACATCTACAATGCTAGCGTTCCTCGGGGCATCGTTGAACTTGCAAATTTCTTCCGCTTGGTCTAAAAGTTGCGTAGAAGAGCCAACATGGCTTGCACACTGCAGAGAGGTTGACAATACAACCAGGAAAGCTGCGAACTGGAAAAGGTGGAAACGGAGTGCGTTTTTCAGTGGCTTTGTTGCGTCACTCCCACGCCGATTGAAATCAGCAGAAGGGCGGCAGGCGTTTATATGCAGGCCGGTGACAGTTGTCGATGCCGGTGCGGGTAGTAGTTGACGGCAAGCTATGAAAACATCTACAATGCTAGCGTTCCGCGGGGCATCGGTGAGCTTGCAAATTTCTTCCGCTTGGTCTAAAAGTTGCGTAGAAGAACCAACATGGCTTGCACACTGCAGAGAGGTTGACAATACAACCAGGAAAGCTGCGAACTGGAAAAGGTGGAAACGGAGTGCGTTTTTCAGTGGCTTTGTTGCGTCACTCCCACGCCGATTGAAGTCAGCAGAAGAGCGGCAGGCGTTAATATGCAGGCCGGTGACAGTTGTCGATGCCGGTGCGGGTAGTAGTTCACGGCAAGCTATGAAAACATCTACAATGCTAGCGTTCCTCGGGGCATTGTTTAGCTTGCAAATTTCTTCCGCTTGGTCTAAAAGTTGCGTAGAAGAACCAACATGCCTTGCACACTGCAGCGAGGTTGACAATACAACCAGGAAAGCTGCGAACTGGAAAAGGTAGAAACGGAGTGCGTTTTTCATTGGCTTTGTTGCGTCACTCCCACGCCGACTGAAGTCAGCAGATGGGCGGCAGGCGTTTATATGCAGGCCGGTGACAGTTGTCGATGCCGGTGCGGGTAGTAGTTCACGGCAAGCTATGAAAACATCTACAATGCTAGCGTTCCTCGGGGCATCGTTGAACTTGCAAATTTCTTCCGCTTGGTCTAAAAGTTGCGTAGAAGAACCAACATGGCTTGCACACTGCAGAGAGGTTGACATTACAACCAGGAAAGCTGCAAACTGGAAAAGGTGGAAACGGAGTGCGTTTTTCAGTGGCTTTGTTGCGTCACTCCCACGCCGATTGAAATCAGCAAAAGGGCGGCAGGCGTTTATATGCAGGCCGGTGACAGTTGTCGATGCCGGTGCGGGTAGTAGTTCACGGCAAGCTATGAAAACATCTACAATGCTAGCGTTCCGCGGGGCATCGGTGAGCTTGGAAATTTCTTCCGCTTGGTCTAAAAGTTGCGTAGAAGAACCAACATGGCTTGCACACTGCAGAGAGGTTGACAATACAACCAGGAAAGCTGCGAACTGGAAAAGGTGGAAACGGAGTGCGTTTTTCAGTGGCTTTGTTGCGTCACTCCCACGCCGATTGAAGTCAGCAGAAGAGCGGCAGGCGTTTATATGCAGGCCGGTGACAGTTGTCGATGCCGGTGCGGGTAGTAGTTCACGGCAAGCTAGCATCTACAATACTAGCGTTCCTCGGGGCATCGTTGAGCTTGCAAATTTCTTCCGCTTGGTCTATAAGTTGCGTAGAAGAACCAACATGGCTTGCACACTGCAGAGAGGTTAACAATACAACCAGGAAAGCTGCGAACTGGAAAAGGTGGAAATGGAGTGCGTTTTTCAGTGGCTTTGTTGCGTCACTCCCACGCCGATTGAAGTCAGCAGAAGGGCGGCAGGCGTTTATACGCAGGCCGGTGACAGTTGTCGATGCCGGTGCGGGTAGTAGTTCACGGCAAGCTATGAAAACATCTACAATGCTAGCGTTCCTCGGGGCATCGTTGAGCTTGCAAATTTCTTCCGCTTGGTCTAAAAGTTGCGTAGAAGAACCAACATGGCTTGCACACTGCAGAGAGTTTGACAATACAACCAGGAAAGCTGCGAACTGGAAAAGGTGGAAACGGAGTGCGTTTTTCAGTGGCTTTGTTGCGTCACTCCCACGCCGATTGAAGTCAGCAGAAGGGCGGCAGGCGTTTATATGCAGGCCGGTGACAGTTGTCGATGTCGGTGCGGGTAGTAGTTCACGGCAAGCTATGGAAACGTACAATGCTAGCGTTCCGCGGGGCATCGGTGAGCTTGCAAATTTCTTCCGCTTGGTCTAAAAGTTGCGTAGAACCATCATGGCTTGCACACTGCAGAGAGGTTGAGAATACAACTAGGAAAGCTGCGAACTAGAAAAGGTGGAAACGGAGTGCGTTTTTCAGTGGCTTTGTTGCGTCACTCCCACGCCGATTGAAGTCAGCAGAAGGGCGGCAGGCGTTTATATGCAGGCCGGTGACAGTTGTCGATGCCGGTGCGGGTAGTAGTTCACGGCAAGCTATGAAAACATCTACAATGCTAGCGTTCCTCGGGGCATCGTTGAACTTGCAAATTTCTTCCGCTTGGTCTAAAAGTTGCGTAGAAGAACCAACATGGCTTGCACACTGCAGAGAGGTTGACAATACAACCAGGAAAGCTGCAAACTGGAAAAGGTGGAAATGGAGTGCGTTTTTCAGTGGCTTTGTTGCGTCAGTCCCACGCCGATTGAAATCAGCAGAAGGGCGGCAGGCGTTTATATGCAGGCCGGTGACAGTTGTCGATGCCGGTGCGGGTAGTAGTTCACGGCAAGCTATGAAAACATCTACAATGCTAGCGTTCCGCGGGGCATCGGTGAGCTTGGAGATTTCTTCCGCTTGGTCTAAAAGTTGCGTAGAAGAACCAACATGGCTTGCACACTGCAGAGAGGTTGACAATACAACCAGGAAAGCTGCGAACTGGAAAAGGTGGAAACGGAGTGCGTTTTTCAGTGGCTTTGTTGCGTCACTCCCACGCCGATTGAAGTCAGCAGAAGAGCGGCAGGCGTTTATATGCAGGCCGGTGACAGTTGTCGATGCCGGTGCGGGTAGTAGTTCACGGCAAGCTAGCATCTACAATACTAGCGTTCCTCGGGGCATCGTTGAGCTTGCAAATTTCTTCCGCTTGGTCTATAAGTTGCGTAGAAGAACCAACATGGCTTGCACACTGCAGAGAGGTTAACAATACAACCAGGAAAGCTGCGAACTGGAAAAGGTGGAAATGGAGTGCGTTTTTCAGTGGCTTTGTTGCGTCACTCCCACGCCGATTGAAGTCAGCAGAAGGGCGGCAGGCGTTTATATGCAGGCCGGTGACAGTTGTCGATGCCGGTGCGGGTAGTAGTTCACGGCAAGCTATGAAAACATCTACAATGCTAGCGTTCCTCGGGGCATCGTTGAGCTTGCAAATTTCTTCCGCTTGGTCTAAAAGTTGCGTAGAAGAACCAACATGGCTTGCACACTGCAGAGAGGTTGACAATACAACCAGGAAAGCTGCGAACTGGAAAAGGTGGAAACGGAGTGCGTTTTTCAGTGGCTTTGTTGCGTCACTCCCACGCCGATTGAAGTCAGCAGAAGGGCGGCAGGCGTTTATATGCAGGCCGGTGACAGTTGTCGATGTCGGTGCGGGTAGTAGTTCACGGCAAGCTATGGAAACGTACAATGCTAGCGTTCCGCGGGGCATCGGTGAGCTTGCAAATTTCTTCCGCTTGGTCTAAAAGTTGCGTAGAACCATCATGGCTTGCACACTGCAGAGAGGATGAGAATACAACCAGGAAAGCTGCGAACTAGAAAAGGTGGAAACGGAGTGCGTTTTTCAGTGGCTTTGTTGCGTCACTCCCACGCCGATTGAAGTCAGCAGAAGGGCGGCAGGCGTTTATATGCAGACCGTTGACAGTTGTCGATGCCGGTGCGGGTAGTAGTTCACGGCAAGCTAACATCTACAATGCTAGCGTTCCTCGGGGCATCGTTGAACTTGCAAATTTCTTCCGCTTGGTCTAAAAGTTGCGTAGAAGAACCAACATGGCTTGCACACTGCAGAGAGGTTGACAATACAACCAGGAAAGCTGCGAACTGGAAAAGGTGGAAACGGAGTGCGTTTTTCAGTGGCTTTGTTGCGTCACTCCCACGCCGATTGAAATCAGCAGAAGGGCGGCAGGCGTTTATATGCAGGCCGGTGACAGTTGTCGATGCCGGTGCGGGTAGTATTTGAAGGCAAGCTATGAAAACATCTACAATGCTAGCGTTCCGCGGGGCATCGGTGAGCTTGCAAATTTCTTCCGCTTGGTCTAAAAGATGCGTAGAAGAACCAACATGGCTTGCACACTGCAGAGAGGTTGACAATACAACCAGGAAAGCTGCGAACTGGAAAAGGTGGAAACGGAGTGCGTTTTTCAGTGGCTTTGTTGCGTCACTCCCACGCCGATTGAAGTCAGCAGAAGAGCGGCAGGCGTTAATATGCAGGCCGGTGACAGTTGTCGATGCCGGTGCGGGTAGTAGTTCACGGCAAGCTATGAAAACATCTACAATGCTAGCGTTCCTCCGGGCATCGTTGAGCTTGCAAATTTCTTCCGTTTGGTCTAAAAGTTGCGTAGAAGAACCAACATGGCTTGCACACTGCAGAGAGGTTGACAATACAACCAGGAAAGCTGCGAACTGGAAAAGGTGGAAACGGAGTGCGTTTTTCAGTGGCTTTGTTGCGTCACTCCCACGCCGACAGAAGTCAGCAGAAGGGCGGCAGGCGTTTATATGCAGGCCGGTGACAGTTTTCGATGCCGGTGCGGGTAGCAGTTCACGGCAAGCTATGAAAACATCTACAATGCTAGCGTTCCTCGGGGCATCGTTAAGCTTGCAAATTTCTATCGCTTGGTCTAAAAGTTGCGTAGAAGAACCAACATGGCTTGCACACTGCAGAGAGGTTGACAATACAACCAGGAAAGCTGCGAACTGGAAAAGGTGGAAACGGAGTGCGTTTTTCAGTGGCTTTGTTGCGTCACTCCCACGCCGATTGAACTCAGCAGAAGGGCGGCAGGCGTTTATATGCAGGCCGGTGAAAGCTGTCGATGCCGGTGCGGGTAGTAGTTCACGGCAAGCTATGAAAACATCTACAATGCTAGCGTTCCTCGGGGCATCGTTGAGCTTGCAAATTTCTTCCGCTTGGTCTAAAAGTCGCGTAGAAGAACCAACATGGCTTGCACACTGCACAGAGGTTGACAATACAACTAGGAAAGCTGCGAACTGGAAAAGGTAGAAACGGAGTGCGTTTTTCAGTGGCTTTGTTGCCTCAACCCCACGCCGACTGAAGTCAGCAGAAGGGCGGCAGGCGTTTATATGCAGGCCGGTGACAGTTGTCGATGCCGGTGCGGGTAGTATTTCACGGCAAGCTATGAAAACATCTACAATGCTAGCGTTCCTCGGGGCATCGTTTAGCTTGCAAATTTCTTCCGCTTGGTCTAAAAGTTGCGTAGAAGAACCAACATGCCTTGCACACTGCAGCGAGGTTGACAATACAACCAGGAAAGCTGCGAACTGGAAAACGTAGAAACGGAGTGCGTTTTTCAGTGGCTTTGTTGCGTCACTCCCACGCCGACTGAAGTCAGCAGAAGGGCGGCAGGCGTTTATATGCAGGCCGCTGACAGTTGTCGATGCCGGTGCGAGTAGTAGTTCACGGCAAGCTATGACAACATCTACAATGCTAGCGTTCCTCGGGGCATCGTTAAGCTTGCAAATTTCTTCCGCTTGGTCTAAAAGTTGCGTAGAGGAACCAACATGGCTTGCACACTGCAGAGAGGTTGACAATACAACCAGGAAAGCTGCGAACTGGAAAAGGTGGAAACGGAGTGTGTTTTTCAGTGGCTTTGTTGCGTCGCTCCCACGCCGACTGAAGTCAGCAGAAGGGCGGCAGGCGTTTATATGCAGGCCGGTGACAGTTGTCGATGCCGGTGCGGGTAGTAGTTCACGGCAAGCTATGAAAACATCTACAATGCTAGCGTTCCTCGGGGCATCGTTGAGCTTGCAAATTTCTTCCGCTTGGTCTAAAAGCTGCGTAGAAGAACCAACATGGCTTGCACACTGCAGAGAGGTTGACAATACAACTAGGAAAGCTGCGAACTGGAAAAGGTAGAAACGGAGTGCGTTTTTCATTGGCTTTGTTGCCTCACTCCCACGCCGACTGAAGTCAGCAGAAGGGCGGCAGGCGTTTATATGCAGGCCGGTGACAGTTGTCGATGCCGGTGCGGGTAGTAGTTCACGGCAAGCTATGAAAACATCTACAATGCTAGCGTTCCTCGGGGCATCCTTTAGCTTGCAAATTTCTTCCGCTTGGTCTAAAAGTTGCGTAGAAGAACCAACATGCCTTGCACACTGCAGCGAGGTTGACAATACAACCAGGAAAGCTGCGAACTGGAAAAGGTAGAAACGGGGTGCGTTTTTCAGTGGCTTTGTTGCGTCACTCCCACGCCGACTGAAGTCAGCAGAAGGGCGGCAGGCGTTTATATGCAGGCCGGTGACAGTTGTCGATGCCGGTGCGAGTAGTAGTTCACGGCAAGCTATGAAAACATCTACAATGCTAGCGTTCCTCGGGGCATCGTTGAGCTTGCAGATTTCTTCCGTTTGGTCTAAAAGTTGCGTAGAAGAACCAACATGGCTTGCACACTGCAGAGAGGTTGACAATACAACCGGGAAAGCTGCGAACTGGAAAAGGTGGAAACAGAGTGCGTTTTTCAGTGGCTTTGTTGCGTCACCCCCACGCCGATTGAAGTCAGCAGAAGGGCGGCAGGCGTTTATATGCAGGCCGGTGACAGTTGGCGATGCCGGTGCGGGTAGTAGTTCACGGCAAGCTATGAAAACATCTACAATGTTGGCGTTCCTCGGGGCATCGTTGAGCTTGCAAATTTCTTCCGCTTGGTCTAAAAGTCGCGTAGAAGAACCAACATGGCTTGCACACTGCACAGAGGTTGACAATACAACTAGGAAAGCTGCGAACTGGAAAAGGTAGAAACGGAGTGCGTTTTTCAGTGGCTTTGTTGCCTCAACCCCACGCCGACTGAAGTCAGCAGAAGGGCGGCAGGCGTTTATATGCAGGCCGGTGACAGTTGTCGATGCCGGTGCGGGTAGTATTTCACGGCAAGCTATGAAAACATCTACAATGCTAGCGTTCCTCGGGGCATCGTTGAGCTTGCAAATTTCTTCCACTTGGTCTAAAAGTTGCGTAGAGGAACCAACATGGCTTGCACACTGCAGAGAGGTTGACAATACAACAAGGAAAGCTGCGAACTGGAAAAGGTGGAAACGGAGTGCGTTTTTCAGTGGCTTTGTTGCGTCACTCCCACGCCGACTGAAGTCAGCAGAAGGGCGGCAGGCGTTTATATGCAGGCCGGTGACAGTTGTCGATGCCGGTGCGGGTAGTAGTTCACGGCAAGCTATGAAAACATCTACAATGCTAGCGTTCCTCGGGGCATCGTTGAGCTTGCAAATTTCTTCCGCTTGGTCTAAAAGTTGCGTAGAAGAACCAACATGGCTTGCACACTGCAGAGAGGTTGACAATACAACTAGGAAAGCTGCGAACTGGAAAAGGTAGAAACGGAGTGCGTTTTTCAGGGGCTTTGTTGCCTCACTCCCACGCCGACTGAAGTCAGCAGAAGGGCGGCAGGCGTTTATATGCAGGCCGGTAACAGTTGTCGATGCCGGTGCGGGTAGTATTTCACGGCAAGCTATGAAAACATCTACAATGCTAGCGTTCCTCGGGGCATCGTTTAGCTTGCAAATTTCTTCCGCTTGGTCTAAAAGTTGCGTAGAAGAACCAACATGCCTTGCACACTGCAGCGAGGTTGACAATACAACCAGGAAAGCTGCGAACTGGAAAAGGTAGAAACGGAGTGCGTTTTTCAGTGGCTTTGTTGCGTCACTCCCACGCCGACTGAAGTCAGCAGAAGGGCGGCAGGCGTTTATATGCAGGCCGGTGACAGTTGTCGATGCCGGTGCGAGTAGTAATTCACGGCAAGCTATGACAACATCTACAATGCTAGCGTTCCTCGGGGCATCGTTAAGCTTGCAAATTTCTTCCGCTTGGTCTAAAAGTTGCGTAGAGGAACCAACATGGCTTGCACACTGCAGAGAGGTTGACAATACAACCAGGAAAGCTGCGAACTGGAAAAGGTGGAAACAGAGTGTGTTTTTCAGTGGGTTTGTTGCGTCGCTCCCACGCCGACTGAAGTCAGCAGAAGGGCGGCAGGCGTTTATATGCAGGCCGGTGACAGTTGTCGATGCCGGTGCGGGTAGTATTTCACGGCAAGCTATGAAAACATCTACAATGCTAGCGTTCCTCGGGGCATCGTTTAGCTTGCAAATTTCTTCCGCTTGGTCTAAAAGTTGCGTAGAAGAACCAACATGCCTTGCACACTGCAGCGAGGTTGACAATACAACCAGGAAAGCTGCGAACTGGAAAAGGTAGAAACGGAGTGCGTTTTTCAGTGGCTTTGTTGCGTCACTCCCACGCCGACTGAAGTCAGCAGAAGGGCGGCAGGCGTTTATATGCAGGCCGGCGACAGTTGTCGATGCCGGTGCGAGTAGTAATTCACGGCAAGCTATGACAACATCTACAATGCTAGCGTTCCTCGGGGCATCGTTAAGCTTGCAAATTTCTTCCGCTTGGTCTAAAAGTTGCGTAGAGGAACCAACATGGCTTGCACACTGCAGAGAGGTTGACAATACAACCAGGAAAGCTGCGAACTGGAAAAGGTGGAAACAGAGTGTGTTTTTCAGTGGGTTTGTTGCGTCGCTCCCACGCCGACTGAAGTCAGCAGAAGGGCGGCAGGCGTTTATATGCAGGCCGGTGACAGTTGTCGATGCCGGTGCGGGTAGTAGTTCACGGCAAGCTATGAAAACATCTACAATGCTAGCGTTCCTCGGGGCATCGTTGAGCTTGCAAATTTCTTCCGCTTGGTCTAAAAGCTGCGTAGAAGAACCAACATGGCTTGCACACTGCAGAGAGGTTGACAATACAACTAGGAAAGCTGCGAACTGGAAAAGGAAGAAACGGAGTGCGTTTTTCATTGGCTTTGTTGCCTCACTCCCACGCCGACTGAAGTCAGCAGAAGGGCGGCAGGCGTTTATATGCAGGCCGGTGACAGTTGTCGATGCCGGTGCGGGTAGTAGTTCACGGCAAGCTATGAAAACATCTGCAATGCTAGCGTTCCTCGGGGCATCCTTTAGCTTGCAAATTTCTTCCGCTTGGTCTAAAAGTTGCGTAGAAGAACCAACATGCCTTGCACACTGCAGCGAGGTTGACAATACAACCAGGAAAGCTGCGAACTGGAAAAGGTAGAAACGGAGTGCGTTTTTCAGTGGCTTTGTTGCGTCACTCCCACGCCGACTGAAGTCAGCAGAAGGGCGGCAGGCGTTTATATGCAGGCCGGTGACAGTTGTCGATCCCGGTGCGGGTAGTAGTTCACGGCAAGCTATGAAAACATCTACAATGCTAGCGTTCCTCGGGGCATCGTGGAGCTTGCAAATTTCTTCCGCTTGGTCTAAAAGTTGCGTAGAAGAACCAACATGGCTTGCACACTGCAGAGAGGTTGACAATACAACCAGGAAAGCTGCGAACTGGAAAAGGTAGAAACGGAGTGCGTTTTTCAGTGGCTTTGTTGCGTCACTCCCACGCCGACTGAAGTCAGCAGAAGGGCGGCAGGCGTTTATATGCAGGCCGGTGACAGTTGTCGATGCCGGTGCGAGTAGTAGTTCACGGCAAGCTATGACAACGTCTACAATGCTAGCGTTCCTCGGGGCATCGTTGAGCTTGCAGATTTCTTCCGTTCGGTCTAAAAGTTGCGTAGAAGAACCAACATGGCTTGCACACTGCAGAGAGGTTGACAATACAACCGGGAAAGCTGCGAACTGGAAAAGGTGGAAACAGAGTGCGTTTTTCAGTGGCTTTGTTGCGTCACTCCCACGCCGATTGAAGTCAGCAGAAGGGCGGCAGGCGTTTATATGCAGGCCGGTGACAGTTGTCGATGCCGGTGCGGGTAGTAGTTCACGGCAAGCTATGAAAACATCTACAATGCTAGCGTTCCTCGGGGCATCGTTGAGCTTGCAAATTTCTTCCGCTTGGTCTAAAAGTTGCGTAGAAGAACCAACATGGCTTGCACACTGCAGAGCGGTTGACAATACAACCAGGATAGCTGCGAACTGGAAAAGGTAGAAACGGAGTGCGTTTTTCAGTGGCTTTGTTGCGTCACTCCCACGCCGACTGAAGTCAGCAGAAGGGCGGCAGGCGTTTATATGCAGGCCGGTCACAGTTGTCGATGCCGGTGCGGGTAGTAGTTCACGGCAAGCTATGAAAACATCTACAATGCTAGCGTTCCTCGGGGCATCGTTGAGCTTGCAAATTTCTTCCGCTTGGTCTAAAAGTTGCGTAGAAGAACCAACATGGCTTGCACACTGCAGAGAGGTTGACAATACAACTAGGAAAGCTGCGAACTGGAAAAGGTAGAAACGGAGTGCGTTTTTCAGTGGCTTTGTTGCGTCACTTCCACGCCGACTGAAGTCAGCAGAAGGGCGGCAGGCGTTTATATGCCGGCCGGTGACAGTTGTCGATGCCGGTGCGGGTAGTAGTTCACGGCAAGCTATGAAAACATCTACAATGCTAGCGTTCCTCGGGGCATCGTTTAGCTTGCAAATTTCTTCCGCTTGGTCTAAAAGTTGCGTAGAAGAACCAACATGCCTTGCACACTGCAGCGAGGTTGACAATACAACCAGGAAAGCTGCGAACTGGAAAAGGTAGAAACAGAGTGCGTTTTTCAGTGGCTTTGTTGCGTCACTCCCACGCCGACTGAAGTCAGCAGAAGGGCGGCAGGCGTTTATATGCAGGCCGGTGACAGTTGTCGATGCCGGTGCGGGTAGTAGTTCACGGCAAGCTATGAAAACATCTACAATGCTAGCGTTTCTCGGGGCATCGTTGAGCTTGCAAATTTCTTCCACTTGGTCTAAAAGTTGCGTAGAGGAACCAACATGGCTTGCACACTGCAGAGAGGTTGACAATACAACAAGGAAAGCTGCGAACTGGAAAAGGTGGAAACGGAGTGCGTTTTTCAGTGGCTTTGTTGCGTCACTCCCACGCCGAGTGAAGTCAGCAGAAGGGCGGCAGGCGTTTATATGCAGGCCGGTGACAGTTGTCGATGCCGGTGCGGGTAGTAGTTCACGGAAGCTATGAAAACATCTACAATGCTAGCGTTCCTCGGGGCATCGTTGAGCTTGCAAATTTCTTCCGCTTGGTCTAAAAGTTGCGTAGAAGAACCAACATGGCTTGCACACTGCAGAGAGGTTGACAATACAACTAGGAAAGCTGCGAACTGGAAAAGATAGAAACG
This sequence comes from Amblyomma mixtum, assembly GCF_055824585.1. Taxonomy (NCBI): domain Eukaryota; kingdom Metazoa; phylum Arthropoda; class Arachnida; order Ixodida; family Ixodidae; genus Amblyomma; species Amblyomma mixtum. The sequence continues at coordinate 167,406,840 of NC_143021.1, forward strand.
GAGTGCGTTTTTCAGTGGCTTTGTTGCGTCGCTCCCACGCCGACTGAAGTCAGCAGAAGGGCGGCAGGCGTTTATATGCAGGCCGGTGACAGTTGTCGATGCCGGTGCGGGTAGTAGTTCACGGCAAGCTATGAAAACATCTACAATGCTAGCGTTCCTCGGGGCATCGTTGAGCTTGCAAATTTCTTCCGCTTGGTCTAAAAGCTGCGTAGAAGAACCAACATGGCTTGCACACTGCAGAGAGGTTGACAATACAACTAGGAAAGCTGCGAACTGGAAAAGGTAGAAACGGAGTGCGTTTTTCATTGGCTTTGTTGCCTCACTCCCACGCCGACTGAAGTCAGCAGAAGGGCGGCAGGCGTTTATATGCAGGCCGGTGACAGTTGTCGATGCCGGTGCGGGTAGTAGTTCACGGCAAGCTATGAAAACATCTACAATGCTAGCGTTCCTCGGGGCATCCTTTAGCTTGCAAATTTCTTCCGCTTGGTCTAAAAGTTGCGTAGAAGAACCAACATGCCTTGCACACTGCAGCGAGGTTGACAATACAACCAGGAAAGCTGCGAACTGGAAAAGGTAGAAACGGGGTGCGTTTTTCAGTGGCTTTGTTGCGTCACTCCCACGCCGACTGAAGTCAGCAGAAGGGCGGCAGGCGTTTATATGCAGGCCGGTGACAGTTGTCGATGCCGGTGCGAGTAGTAGTTCACGGCAAGCTATGAAAACATCTACAATGCTAGCGTTCCTCGGGGCATCGTTGAGCTTGCAGATTTCTTCCGTTTGGTCTAAAAGTTGCGTAGAAGAACCAACATGGCTTGCACACTGCAGAGAGGTTGACAATACAACCGGGAAAGCTGCGAACTGGAAAAGGTGGAAACAGAGTGCGTTTTTCAGTGGCTTTGTTGCGTCACCCCCACGCCGATTGAAGTCAGCAGAAGGGCGGCAGGCGTTTATATGCAGGCCGGTGACAGTTGGCGATGCCGGTGCGGGTAGTAGTTCACGGCAAGCTATGAAAACATCTACAATGCTGGCGTTCCTCGGGGCATCGTTGAGCTTGCAAATTTCTTCCGCTTGGTCTAAAAGTCGCGTAGAAGAACCAACATGGCTTGCACACTGCACAGAGGTTGACAATACAACTAGGAAAGCTGCGAACTGGAAAAGGTAGAAACGGAGTGCGTTTTTCAGTGGCTTTGTTGCCTCAACCCCACGCCGACTGAAGTCAGCAGAAGGGCGGCAGGCGTTTATATGCAGGCCGGTGACAGTTGTCGATGCCGGTGCGGGTAGTATTTCACGGCAAGCTATGAAAACATCTACAATGCTAGCGTTCCTCGGGGCATCGTTGAGCTTGCAAATTTCTTCCACTTGGTCTAAAAGTTGCGTAGAGGAACCAACATGGCTTGCACACTGCAGAGAGGTTGACAATACAACAAGGAAAGCTGCGAACTGGAAAAGGTGGAAACGGAGTGCGTTTTTCAGTGGCTTTTTGCGTCACTCCCACGCCGACTGAAGTCAGCAGAAGGGCGGCAGGCGTTTATATGCAGGCCGGTGACAGTTGTCGATGCCGGTGCGGGTAGTAGTTCACGGCAAGCTATGAAAACATCTACAATGCTAGCGTTCCTCGGGGCATCGTTGAGCTTGCAAATTTCTTCCGCTTGGTCTAAAAGTTGCGTAGAAGAACCAACATGGCTTGCACACTGCAGAGAGGTTGACAATACAACTAGGAAAGCTGCGAACTGGAAAAGGTAGAAACGGAGTGCGTTTTTCAGGGGCTTTGTTGCCTCACTCCCACGCCGACTGAAGTCAGCAGAAGGGCGGCAGGCGTTTATATGCAGGCCGGTAACAGTTGTCGATGCCGGTGCGGGTAGTATTTCACGGCAAGCTATGAAAACATCTACAATGCTAGCGTTCCTCGGGGCATCGTTTAGCTTGCAAATTTCTTCCGCTTGGTCTAAAAGTTGCGTAGAAGAACCAACATGCCTTGCACACTGCAGCGAGGTTGACAATACAACCAGGAAAGCTGCGAACTGGAAAAGGTAGAAACGGAGTGCGTTTTTCAGTGGCTTTGTTGCGTCACTCCCACGCCGACTGAAGTCAGAAGAAGGGCGGCAGGCGTTTATATGCAGGCCGGTGACAGTTGTCGATGCCGGTGCGAGTAGTAATTCACGGCAAGCTATGACAACATCTACAATGCTAGCGTTCCTCGGGGCATCGTTAAGCTTGCAAATTTCTTCCGCTTGGTCTAAAAGTTGCGTAGAGGAACCAACATGGCTTGCAGACTGCAGAGAGGTTGACAATACAACCAGCAAAGCTGCGAACTGGAAAAGGTGGAAACAGAGTGTGTTTTTCAGTGGGTTTGTTGCGTCGCTCCCACGCCGACTGAAGTCAGCAGAAGGGCGGCAGGCGTTTATATGCAGGCCGGTGACAGTTGTCGATGCCGGTGCGGGTAGTATTTCACGGCAAGCTATGAAAACATCTACAATGCTAGCGTTCCTCGGGGCATCGTTTAGCTTGCAAATTTCTTCCGCTTGGTCTAAAAGTTGCGTAGAAGAACCAACATGCCTTGCACACTGCAGCGAGGTTGACAATACAACCAGGAAAGCTGCGAACTGGAAAAGGTAGAAACGGAGTGCGTTTTTCAGTGGCTTTGTTGCGTCACTCCCACGCCGACTGAAGTCAGCAGAAGGGCGGCAGGCGTTTATATGCAGGCCGGTGACAGTTGTCGATGCCGGTGCGAGTAGTAATTCACGGCAAGCTATGACAACATCTACAATGCTAGCGTTCCTCGGGGCATCGTTAAGCTTGCAAATTTCTTCCGCTTGGTCTAAAAGTTGCGTAGAGGAACCAACATGGCTTGCACACTGCAGAGAGGTTGACAATACAACCAGGAAAGCTGCGAACTGGAAAAGGTGGAAACAGAGTGTGTTTTTCAGTGGGTTTGTTGCGTCGCTCCCACGCCGACTGAAGTCAGCAGAAGGGCGGCAGGCGTTTATATGCAGGCCGGTGACAGTTGTCGATGCCGGTGCGGGTAGTAGTTCACGGCAAGCTATGAAAACATCTACAATGCTAGCGTTCCTCGGGGCATCGTTGAGCTTGCAAATTTCTTCCGCTTGGTCTAAAAGCTGCGTAGAAGAACCAACATGGCTTGCACACTGCAGAGAGGTTGACAATACAACTAGGAAAGCTGCGAACTGGAAAAGGTAGAAACGGAGTGCGTTTTTCATTGGCTTTGTTGCCTCACTCCCACGCCGACTGAAGTCAGCAGAAGGGCGGCAGGCGTTTATATGCAGGCCGGTGACAGTTGTCGATGCCGGTGCGGGTAGTAGTTCACGGCAAGCTATGAAAACATCTGCAATGCTAGCGTTCCTCGGGGCATCCTTTAGCTTGCAAATTTCTTCCGCTTGGTCTAAAAGTTGCGTAGAAGAACCAACATGCCTTGCACACTGCAGCGAGGTTGACAATACAACCAGGAAAGCTGCGAACTGGAAAAGGTAGAAACGGAGTGCGTTTTTCAGTGGCTTTGTTGCGTCACTCCCACGCCGACTGAAGTCAGCAGAAGGGCGGCAGGCGTTTATATGCAGGCCGGTGACAGTTGTCGATCCCGGTGCGGGTAGTAGTTCACGGCAAGCTATGAAAACATCTACAATGCTAGCGTTCCTCGGGGCATCGTTGAGCTTGCAAATTTCTTCCGCTTGGTCTAAAAGTTGCGTAGAAGAACCAACATGGCTTGCACACTGCAGAGAGGTTGACAATACAACTAGGAAAGCTGCGAACTGGAAAAGGTAGAAACGGAGTGCGTTTTTCAGTGGCTTTGTTGCGTCACTTCCACGCCGACTGAAGTCAGCAGAAGGGCGGCAGGCGTTTATATGCCGGCCGGTGACAGTTGTCGATGCCGGTGCGGGTAGTAGTTCACGGCAAGCTATGAAAACATCTACAATGCTAGCGTTCCTCGGGGCATCGTTTAGCTTGCAAATTTCTTCCGCTTGGTCTAAAAGTTGCGTAGAAGAACCAACATGCCTTGCACACTGCAGCGAGGTTGACAATACAACCAGGAAAGCTGCGAACTGGAAAAGGTAGAAACAGAGTGCGTTTTTCAGTGGCTTTGTTGCGTCACTCCCACGCCGACTGAAGTCAGCAGAAGGGCGGCAGGCGTTTATATGCAGGCCGGTGACAGTTGTCGATGCCGGTGCGGGTAGTAGTTCACGGCAAGCTATGAAAACATCTACAATGCTAGCGTTTCTCGGGGCATCGTTGAGCTTGCAAATTTCTTCCACTTGGTCTAAAAGTTGCGTAGAGGAACCAACATGGCTTGCACACTGCAGAGAGGTTGACAATACAACAAGGAAAGCTGCGAACTGGAAAAGGTGGAAACGGAGTGCGTTTTTCAGTGGCTTTGTTGCGTCACTCCCACGCCGAGTGAAGTCAGCAGAAGGGCGGCAGGCGTTTATATGCAGGCCGGTGACAGTTGTCGATGCCGGTGCGGGTAGTAGTTCACGGAAGCTATGAAAACATCTACAATGCTAGCGTTCCTCGGGGCATCGTTGAGCTTGCAAATTTCTTCCGCTTGGTCTAAAAGTTGCGTAGAAGAACCAACATGGCTTGCACACTGCAGAGAGGTTGACAATACAACTAGGAAAGCTGCGAACTGGAAAAGATAGAAACGGAGTGCGTTTTTCAGTGGCTTTGTTGCCTCACTCCCACGCCGACTGAAGTCAGCAGAAGGGCGGCAGGCGTTTATATGCAGGCCGGTGACAGTTGTCTATGCCGGTGCGGGTAGTATTTCACGGCAAGCTATGAAAACATCTACAATGCTAGCGTTCCTCGGGGCATCGTTTAGCTTGCAAATTTCTTCCGCTTGGTCTAAAAGTTGCGTAGAAGAACCAACATGCCTTGCACACTGCAGCGAGGTTGACAATACAACCAGGAAAGCTGCGAACTGGAAAAGGCAGAAACGGAGTGCGTTTTTCAGTGGCTTTGTTGCGTCACTCCCACGCCGACTGAAGTCAGCAGAAGGGCGGCAGGCGTTTATATGCAGGCCGGTGACAGTTGTCGATGCCGATGCGGGTAGTAGTTCACGGCAAGCTATGAAAACATCTACAATGCTAGCGTTCCTCGGGGCATCGTTTAGCTTGCAAATTTCTTCCGCTTGGTCTAAAAGTTGCGTAGAGGAACCAACATGGCTTGCACACTGCAGAGAGGTTGATAATACAACCAGGAAAGCTGCGAACTGGAAAAGGTAGAAACGGAGTGCGTTTTTCAGTGGCTTTGTTGCGTCACTCCCACGCCGACTGAAGTCAGCAGAAGGGCGGCAGGCGTTTATATGCAGGCCGGTGACAGTTGTCGATGCCGGTGCGAGTAGTAGTTCACGGCAAGCTATGAAAACATCTACAATGCTAGCGTTCCTCTGGGCATCGTTGAGCTTGCAGATTTCTTCCGTTTGGTCTAAAAGTTGCGTAGAAGAACCAACATGGCTTGCACACTGCAGAGAGGTTGACAATACAACCGGGAAAGCTGCGAACTGGAAAAGGTGGAAACAGAGTGCGTTTTTCAGTGGCTTTGTTGCGTCACTCCCACGCCGATTGAAGTCAGCAGAAGGGCGGCAGGCGTTTATATGCAGGCCGGTGACAGTTGTCGATGCCGGTGCGGGTAGTAGTTCACGGCAAGCTATGAAAACATCTACAATGCTAGCGTTCCTCGGGGCATCGTTGAGCTTGCAAATTTCTTCCGCTTGGTCTAAAAGTTGCGTAGAAGAACCAACATGGCTTGCACACTGCACAGAGGTTGACAATACAACCAGGAAAGCTGCGAACTGGAAAAGGTAGAAACGGAGTGCGTTTTTCAGTGGCTTTGTTGCGTCACTCCCACGCCGACTGAAGTCAGCAGAAGGGCGGCAGGCGTTTATATGCAGGCCGGTGACAGTTGTCGATGCCGGTGCGGGTAGTATTTCACGGCAAGCTATGAAAACATCTACAATGCTAGCGTTCCTCGGGGCATCGTTAAGCTTGCAAATTTCTTCCGCTTGGTCTAAAAGTTGCGTAGAGGAACCAACATGGCTTGCACACTGCAGAGAGGTTGACAATACAACCAGGAAAGCTGCGAACTGGAAAAGGTGGAAACGGAGTGTGTTTTTCAGTGGCTTTGTTGCGTCGCTCCCACGCCGACTGAAGTCAGCAGAAGGGCGGCAGGCGTTTATATGCAGGCCGGTGACAGTTGTCGATGCCGGTGCGGGTAGTAGTTCACGGCAAGCTATGTAAACATCTACAATGCTAGCGTCCCTCGGGGCATCGTTGAGCTTGCAAATTTCTTCCGCTTGGTCTAAAAGCTGCGTAGAAGAACCAACATGGCTTGCACACTGCAGAGAGGTTGACAATACAACTAGGAAAGCTGCGAACTGGAAAAGGTAGAAACGGAGTGCGTTTTTCATTGGCTTTGTTGCCTCACTCCCACGCCGACTGAAGTCAGCAGAAGGGCGGCAGGCGTTTATATGCAGGCCGGTGACAGTTGTCGATGCCGGTGCGGGTAGTAGTTCACGGCAAGCTATGAAAACATCTACAATGCTAGCGTTCCTCGGGGCATCCTTTAGCTTGCAAATTTCTTCCGCTTGGTCTAAAAGTTGCGTAGAAGAACCAACATGCCTTGCACACTGCAGCGAGGTTGACAATACAACCAGGAAAGCTGCGAACTGGAAAAGGTAGAAACGGAGTGCGTTTTTCAGTGGCTTTGTTGCGTCACTCCCACGCCGACTGAAGTCAGCAGAAGGGCGGCAGGCGTTTATATGCAGGCCGGTGACAGTTGTCGATGCCGGTGCGAGTAGTAGTTCACGGCAAGCTATGAAAACATCTACAATGCTAGCGTTCCTCGGGGCATCGTTGAGCTTGCAGATTTCTTCCGTTTGGTCTAAAAGTTGCGTAGAAGAACCAACATGGCTTGCACACTGCAGAGAGGTTGACAATACAACCGGGAAAGCTGCGAACTGGAAAAGGTGGAAACAGAGTGCGTTTTTCAGTGGCTTTGTTGCGTCACTCCCACGCCGATTGAAGTCAGCAGAAGGGCGGCAGGCGTTTATATGCAGGCCGGTGACAGTTGTCGATGCCGGTGCGGGTAGCAGTTCACGGCAAGCTATGAAAACATCTACAATGCTAGCGTTCCTCGGGGCATCGTTGAGCTTGCAAATTTCTTCCGCTTGGTCTAAAAGTTGCGTAGAAGAACCAACATGGCTTGCACACTGCAGAGAGGTTGACAATACAACCAGGAAAGCTGCGAACTGGAAAAGGTAGAAACGGAGTGCGTTTTTCAGTGGCTTTGTTGCGTCACTCCCACGCCGACTGAAGTCAGCAGAAGGGCGGCAGGCGTTTATATGCAGGCCGGTCACAGTTGTCGATGCCGGTGCGGGTAGTAGTTCACGGCAAGCTATGAAAACATCTACAATGCTAGCGTTCCTCGGGGCATCGTTGAGCTTGCAAATTTCTTCCGCTTGATCTAAAAGTTGCGTAGAAGAACCAACATGGCTTGCACACTGCAGAGAGGTTGACAATACAACCAGGAAAGCTGCGAACTGGAAAAGGTAGAAACGGAGTGCGTTTTTCAGTGGCTTTGTTGCGTCACTCCCACGCCGACTGAAGTCAGCAGAAGGGCGGCAGGCGTTTATATGCAGGCCGGTGACAGTTGTCGATGCCGGTGCGGGTAGTAGTTCACGGCAAGCTATGAAAACATCTACAATGCTAGCGTTCCTCGGGGCATCGTTGAGCTTGCAAATTTCTTCCGTTTGGTCTAAAAGTTGCGTAGAAGAACCAACATGGCTTGCACACTGCAGAAAGGTTGACAATACAACCGGGAAAGCTGCGAACTGGAAAAGGTGGAAACAGAGTGCGTTTTTCAGTGGCTTTGTTGCGTCACTCCCACGCCGATTGAAGTCAGCAGAAGGGCGGCAGGCGTTTATATGCAGGCCGGTGACAGTTGTCGATGCCGGTGCGGGTAGTAGTTCACGGCAAGCTCTGAAAACATCTGCAATGCTACCGTTCCTCGGGGCATCGTTGAGCTTGCAAATTTCTTCCGCTTGGTCTAAAAGTTGCGTAGAAGAACCAACATGGCTTGCACACTGCAGAGAGGTTGACAATACAACTAGGAAAGCTGCGAACTGGAAAAGGTAGAAACGGAGTGCGTTTTTCAGTGGCTTTGTTGCCTCACTCCCACGCCGACTGAAGTCAGCAGAAGGGCGGCAGGCGTTTAAAAGCAGGCCGGTGACAGTTGTCGATGCCGGTGCGGGTAGTAGTTCACGGCAAGCTATGAAAACATCTACAATGCTAGCGTTCCTCGGGGCATCGTTTAGCTTGCAAATTTCTTCCGCTTGGTCTAAAAGTTGCGTAGAAGAACCAACATGCCTTGCACACTGCAGCGAGGTTGACAATACAACCGGGAAAGCTGCGAACTGGAAAAGGTGGAAACAGAGTGCGTTTTTCAGTGGCTTTGTTGCGTCACTCCCACGCCGATTGAAGTCAGCAGAAGGGCGGCAGGCGTTTATATGCAGGCCGGTGACAGTTGTCGATGCCGGTGCGGGTAGTAGTTCACGGCAAGCTATGAAAACATCTACAATGCTAGCGTTCCTCGGGGCATCCTTGAGCTTGCAAATTTCTTCCGCTTGGTCTAAAAGTTGCGTAGAAGAACCAACATGGCTTGCACACTGCAGAGAGGTTGACAATACAACCAGGAAAGCTGCGAACTGGAAAAGGTAGAAACGGAGTGCGTTTTTCAGTGGCTTTGTTGCGTCACTCCCACGCCGACTGAAGTCAGCAGAAGGGCGGCAGGCGTTTATATGCAGGCCGGTCACAGTTGTCGATGCCGGTGCGGGTAGTAGTTCACGGCAAGCTATGAAAACTTCTACAATGCTAGCGTTCCTCGGGGCATCGTTGAGCTTGCAAATTTCTTCCGCTTGGTCTAAAAGTTGCGTAGAAGAACCAACATGGCTTGCACACTGCAGAGAGGTTGACAATACAACTAGGAAAGCTGCGAACTGGAAAAGGTAGAAACGGAGTGCGTTTTTCAGTGGCTTTGTTGCGTCACTCCCACGCCGACTGAAGTCAGCAGAAGGGCGGCAGGCGTTTATATGCAGGCCGGTGACAGTTGTCGATGCCGGTGCGGGTAGTAGTTCACGGCAAGCTATGAAAACATCTACAATGCTAGCGTTCCTCGGGGCATCGTTTAGCTTGCAAATTTCTTCCGCTTGGTCTAAAAGTTGCGTAGAAGAACCAACATGCCTTGCGCACTGCAGCGAGGTTGACAATACAACCAGGAAAGCTGCGAACTGGAAAAGGTAGAAACGGAGTGCGTTTTTCAGTGGCTTTGTTGCGTCACTCCCACGCCGACTGAAGTCAGCAGAAGGGCGGCAGGCGTTTATATGCAGGCCGGTGACAGTTGTCGATGCCGGTGCGGGTAGTAGTTCACGGCAAGCTATGAAAACATCTACAATGCTAGCGTTACTCGGGGCATCGTTGAGCTTGCAAATTTCTTCCATTTGGTCTAAAAGTTGCGTAGAAGAACCAACATGGCTTGCACACTGCAGAGAGGTTGACAATACAACCGGGAAAGCTGCGAACTGGAAAAGGTGGAAACAGAGTGCGTTTTTCAGTGGCTTTGTTGCGTCACTCCCACGCCGATTGAAGTCAGCAGAAGGGCGGCAGGCGTTTATATGCAGGCCGGTGACAGTTGTCGATGCCGGTGCGGGTAGTAGTTCACGGCAAGCTCTGAAAACATCTGCAATGCTACCGTTCCTCGGGGCATCGTTGAGCTTGCAAATTTCTTCCGCTTGGTCTAAAAGTTGCGTACAAGAACCAACATGGCTTGCACACTGCAGAGAGGTTGACAATACAACCAGGAAAGCTGCGAACTGGAAAAGGTGGAAACGGAGTGCGTTTTTCAGTGGCTTTGTTGCGTCACTCCCACGCCGATTGAAGTCAGCAGAAGGCCGGCAGGCGTTTATATGCAGGCTGGTGACAGTTGTCGATGCCGGTGCGGGTAGTAGTTCACGGCAAGCTTTGAAAACATCTACAATGCTAGCGTTCCTTGGGGCATCGTTGAGCTTGCAAATTTCTCCCGCTTGGTCTAAAAGTTGCGTAGAAGAACCAACATGGCTTCCACACTGCAGAGAGGTTGACAATACAACCAGGAAAGCTGCGAACTGGAAAAGGTGGAAACGGAGCGCGTTTTTCAGTGTCTTTGTTGCGTCACTCCCACGCCGACTGAAGTCAGCAGAAGGGCGGCAGGCGTTTATATGCAGGCCGGTGACAGTTGTCGATGCCGGTGCGGGTAGTAGTTCACGGCAAGCTATGAAAACATCTACAATGCTAGCGTTCCTCGGGGCATCGTTAAGCTTGCAAATTTCTATCGCTTGGTCTAAAAGTTGCGTAGAAGAACCAACATGGCTTGCACACTGCAGAGAGGTTGACAATACAACCAGGAAAGCTGCGAACTGGAAAAGGTGGAAACGGAGTGCGTTTTTCAGTGGCTTTGTTGCGTCACTCCCACGCCGACTGAAGTCAGCAGAAGGGCGGCAGGCGTTTATATGCAGGCCGGTGACAGTTGTCGATGCCGGTGCGGGTAGTAGTTCACGGCAAGCTATGAAAACATCTACAATGCTAGCGTTCCTCGGGGCATCGTTTAGCTTGCAAATTTCTTCCGCTTGGTCTAAAAGTTGCGTAGAAGAACCAACATGCCTTGCACACTGCAGCGAGGTTGACAATACAACCAGGAAAGCTGCGAACTGGAAAAGGTAGAAACGGAGTGCGTTTTTCAGTGGCTTTGTTGCGTCACTCCCACGCCGACTGAAGTCAGCAGAAGGGCGGCAGGCGTTTATATGCAGGCCGGTGACAGTTGTCGACGCCGGTGCGGGTAGTAGTTCACGGCAAGCTATGAAAACATCTACAATGCTAGCGTTCCTCGGGGCATCGTTGAGCTTGCAAATTTCTTCCGTTTGGTCTAAAAGTTGCGTAGAAGAACCAACATGGCTTGCACACTGCAGAGAGGTTGACAATACAACCGGGAAAGCTGCGAACTGGAAAAGGTGGAAACAGAGTGCGTTTTTCAGTGGCTTTGTTGCGTCACTCCCACGCCGATTGAAGTCAGCAGAAGGGCGGCAGGCGTTTATATGCAGGCCGGTGACAGTTGTCGATGCCGGTGCGGGTAGTAGTTCACGGCAAGCTATGAAAACATCTACAATGCTAGCGTTCCTCGGGGCATCGTTGAGCTTGCAAATTTCTTCCGCTTGGTCTAAAAGTTGCGTAGAAGAACCAACATGGCTTGCACACTGCAGAGAGGTTGACAATACAACCAGGAAAGCTGCGAACTGGAAAAGGTAGAAACGGAGTGCGTTTTTCAGTGGCTTTGTTGCGTCACTCCCACGCCGACTGAAGTCAGCAGAAGGGCGGCAGGCGTTTATATGCAGGCCGGTGACAGTTGTCGATGCCGCTGCGGGTAGTAGTTCACGGCAAGCTATGAAAACATCTACAATGCTAGCGTTCCTCGGGGCATCGTTGAGCTTGCAAATTTCTTCCGCTTGGTCTAAAAGTTGCGTAGAAGAACCAACATGGCTTGCACACTGCAGAGAGGTTGACAATTCAACCGGGAAAGCTGTGAACTGGAAAAGGTGGAAACAGAGTGCGTTTTTCAGTGGCTTTGTTGCGTCACTCCCACGCCGATTGAAGTCAGCAGAAGGGCGGCAGGCGTTTATATGCAGGCCGGTGACAGTTGTCGATGCCGGTGCGGGTAGTAGTTCACGGCAAGCTATGAAAACATCTACAATGCTAGCGTTCCACGGGGCATCGTTGAGCTTGCAAATTTCTTCCGCTTGGTCTAAAAGTTGCGTAGAAGAACCAACATGGCTTGCACACTGCAGAGAGGTTGACAATACAACCAGGAAAGCTGCGAACTGGAAAAAGTAGAAACGGAGTGCGTTTTTCAGTGGCTTTGTTGCGTCACTCCAACGCCGACTGAAGTCAGCAGAAGGGCGGCAGGCGTTTATATGCAGGCCGGTGACAGTTGTCGATGCCGGTGCGGGTAGTAGTTCACGGCAAGCTATGAAAACATCTACAATGCTAGCGTTCCTCGGGGCATCGTTGAGCTTGCAAAATTCTTCCGTTTGGTCTAAAAGTTGCGTAGAAGAACCAACATGGCTTGCACACTGCAGAGAGGTTGACAATACAACCGGGAAAGCTGCGAACTGGAAAAGGTGGAAACAGAGTGCGTTTTTCAGTGGCTTTGTTGCGTCACTCCCACGCCGATTGAAGTCAGCAGAAGGGCGGCAGGCGTTTATATGCAGGCCGGTGACAGTTGTCGATGCCGGTGCGGGTAGTAGTTCACGGCAAGCTATGAAAACATCTACAATGCTAGCGTTCCTCGGGGCATCGTTGAGCTTGCAAATTTCTTCCGCTTGATCTAAAAGTTGCGTAGAAGAACCAACATGGCTTGCACACTGCAGAGAGGTTGACAATACAACCAGGAAAGCTGCGAACTGGAAAAGGTAGAAACGGAGTGCGTTTTTCAGTGGCTTTGTTGCGTCACTCCCACGCCGACTGAAGTCAGCAGAAGGGCGGCAGGCGTTTATATGCAGGCCGGTGACAGTTGTCGATGCCGCTGCGGGTAGTAGTTCACGGCAAGCTATGAAAACATCTACAATGCTAGCGTTCCTCGGGGCATCGTTGAGCTTGCAAATTTCTTCCGCTTGGTCTAAAAGTTGCGTAGAAGAACCAACATGGCTTGCACACTGCAGAGAGGTTGACAATACAACCGGGAAAGCTGCGAACTGGAAAAGGTGGAAACAGAGTGCGTTTTTCAGTGGCTTTGTTGCGTCACTCCCACGCCGATTGAAGTCAGCAGAAGGGCGGCAGGCGTTTATATGCAGGCCGGTGACAGTTGTCGATGCCGGTGCGGGTAGTAGTTCACGGCAAGCTATGAAAACATCTACAATGCTAGCGTTCCACGGGGCATCGTTGAGCTTCCAAATTTCTTCCGCTTGGTCTAAAAGTTGCGTAGAAGAACCAACATGGCTTGCACACTGCAGAGAGGTTGACAATACAACCAGGAAAGCTGCGAACTGGAAAAGGTAGAAACGGAGTGCGTTTTTCAGTGGCTTTGTTGCGTCACTCCCACGCCGACTGAAGTCAGCAGAAGGGCGGCAGGCGTTTATATGCAGGCCGGTGACAGTTGTCGATGCCGGTGCGGGTAGTAGTTCACGGCAAGCTATGAAAACATCTACAATGCTAGCGTTCCTCGGGGCATCGTTGAGCCTGCAAATTTGTTCCGTTTGGTCTAAAAGTTGCGTAGAAGAACCAACATGGCTTGCACACTGCAGAGAGGTTGACAATACAACCGGGAAAGCTGCGAACTGGAAAAGGTGGAAACAGAGTGCGTTTTTCAGTGGCTTTGTTGCGTCACTCCCACGCCGATTGAAGTCAGCAGAAGGGCGGCAGGCGTTTATATGCAGGCCGGTGACAGTTGTCGATGCCGGTGCGGGTAGTGTTTCACGGCAAGCTCTGAAAACATCTGCAATGCTACCGTTCCTCGGGGATTCGTTGAGCTTGCAAATTTCTTCCGCTTGGTCTAAAAGTTGCGTAGAAGAACCAACATGGCTTGCACACTGCAGAGAGGTTGACAATACAACCAGGAAAGCTGCGAACTGGAAAAGGTGGAAACGGAGTGCGTTTTTCAGTGGCTTTGTTGCGTCACTCCCACGCCGATTGAAGTCAGCAGAAGGCCGGCAGGCGTTTATATGCAGGCTGGTGACAGTTGTCGATGCTGGTGCGGGTAGTAGTTCACGGCAAGCTTTGAAAACATCTACAATGCTAGCGTTCCTTGGGGCATCGTTGAGCTTGCAAATTTCTTCCGCTTGGTCTAAAAGTTGCGTAGAAGAACCAACATGGCTTGCACACTGCAGAGAGGTTGACAATACAACCAGGAAAGCTGCGAACTGGAAAAGGTGGAAACGGAGTGCGTTTTTCAGTGGCTTTGTTGCGTCACTCCCACGCCGACTGAAGTCAGCAGAAGGGCGGCAGGCGTTTATATGCAGGCCGGTGACAGTTGTCGATGCCGGTGCGGGTAGTAGTTCACGGCAAGCTATGAAAACATCTACAATGCTAGCGTTCCTCGGGGCATCGTTGAGCTTGCAAATTTCTTCCGCTTGGTCTAAAAGTTGCGTAGAAGAACCAACATGGCTTGCACACTGCAGAGAGGTTGCAATACAACCAGGAAAGCTGCGAACTGGAAAAGGTGGAAACGGAGTGCGTTTTTCAGTGGCTTTGTTGCGTCACTCCCACGCCGACTCAAGTCAGCAGAAGGGCGGCAGGCGTTTATATGCAGGCCGGTCACAGTTGTCGATGCCGGTGCGGGTAGTAGTTCACGGCAAGCTATGAAAACTTCTACAATGCTAGCGTTCCTCGGGGCATCGTTGAGCTTGCAAATTTCTTCCGCTTGGTCTAAAAGTTGCGTAGAAGAACCAACATGGCTTGCACACTGCAGAGAGGTTGACAATACAACTAGGAAAGCTGCGAACTGGAAAAGGTAGAAACGGAGTGCGTTTTTCAGTGGCTTTGTTGCGTCACTCCCACGCCGACTGAAGTCAGCAGAAGGGCGGCAGGCGTTTATATGCAGGCCGGTGACAGTTGTCGATGCCGGTGCGGGTAGTAGTTCACGGCAAGCTATGAAAACATCTACAATGCTAGCGTTCCTCGGGGCATCGTTTAGCTTGCAAATTTCTTCCGCTTGGTCTAAAAGTTGCGTAGAAGAACCAACATGCCTTGCACACTGCAGCGAGGTTGACAATACAACCAGGAAAGCTGCGAACTGGAAAAGGTAGAAACGGAGTGCGTTTTTCAGTGGCTTTGTTGCGTCACTCCCACGCCGACTGAAGTCAGCAGACGGGCGGCAGGCGTTTATGTGCAGGCCGGTGACAGTTGTCGATGCCGGTGCGGGTAGTAGTTCACGGCAAGCTATGAAAACATCTACAATGCTAGCGTTCCTCGGGGCATCGTTGAGCTTGCAAATTTCTTCCGCTTGGTCTAAAAGTTGCGTAGAAGAACCAACATGGCTTGCACACTGCAGAGAGGTTGACAATACAACCGGGAAAGCTGCGAACTGGAAAAGGTGGAAACGGAGTGCGTTTTTCAGTGGCTTTGTTGCGTCACTCCCACGCCGACTGAAGTCAGCAGAAGGGCGGCAGGCGTTTATATGCAGGCCGGTGACAGTTGTCGATGCCGGTGCGGGTAGTAGTTCACGGCAACCTATGAAAACATCTACAATGCTAGCGTTCCTCGGGGCATCGTTGAGCTTGCGAATTTCTATCGCTTGGGCTAAAAGTTGCGTAGAAGAACCAACATGGCTTGCACACTGCAGAGAGGTTGACAATACAACCAGGAAAGCTGCGAACTGGAAAAGGTGGAAACGGAGTGCGTTTTTCAGTGGCTTTGTTGCGTCACTCCCACGCCGATTGAAGTCAGCAGAAGGCCGGCAGGCGTTTATATGCAGGCTGGTGACAGTTGTCGATGCTGGTGCGGGTAGTAGTTCACGGCAAGCTTTGAAAACATCTACAATGCTAGCGTTCCTTGGGGCATCGTTGAGCTTGCAAATTTCTTCCGCTTGGTCTAAAAGTTGCGTAGAAGAACCAACATGGCTTGCACACTGCAGAGAGGTTGACAATACAACCAGGAAAGCTGCGAACTGGAAAAGGTGGAAACGGAGCGCGTTTTTCAGTGGCTTTGTTGCGTCACTCCCACGCCGACTGAAGTCAGCAGAAGGGCGGCAGGCGTTTATATGCAGGCCGGTGACAGTTGTCGATGCCGGTGCGGGTAGTAGTTCACGGCAAGCTATGAAAACATCTACAATGCTAGCGTTCCTCGGGGCATCGTTAAGCTTGGAAATTTCTATCGCTAGGTCTAAAAGTTGCGTAGAAGAACCAACATGCCTTGCACACTGCAGCGAGGTTGACAATACAACCAGGAAAGCTGCGAACTGGAAAAGGTAGAAACGGAGTGCGTTTTTCAGTGGCTTTGTTGCGTCACTCCCACGCCGACTGAAGTCAGCAGAAGGGCGGCAGGCGTTTATATGCAGGCCGGTGACAGTTGTCGATGCCGGTGCGGGTAGTAGTTCACGGCAAGCTATGAAAACATCTACAATGCTAGCGTTCCTCGGGGCATCGTTGAGCTTGCAAATTTCTTCCGTTTGGTCTAAATGTTGCGTAGAAGAACCAACATGGCTTGCACACTGCAGAGAGGTTGAAAATACAACCGGGAAAGCTGCGAACTGGAAAAGGTGGAAACAGAGTGCGTTTTTCAGTGGCTTTGTTGCGTCACTCCCACGCCGATTGAAGTCAGCAGAAGGGCGGCAGGCGTTTATATGCAGGCCGGTGACAGTTGTCGATGCCGGTGCGGGTAGTATTTCACGGCAAGCTCTGAAAACATCTGCAATGCTACCGTTCCTCGGGGCATCGTTGAGCTTGCGAATTTCTTCCGCTTGGTCTAAAAGTTGCGTAGAAGAACCAACATGGCTTGCACACTGCAGAGAGGTTGACAATAGAACCAGGAAAGCTGCGAACTGGAAAAGGTGGAAACGGAGTGCGTTTTTCAGTGGCTTTGTTGCGTCACTCCCACGCCGATTGAAGTCAGCAGAAGGCCGGCAGGCGTTTCTATGCAGGCTGGTGACAGTTGTCGATGCTGGTGCGGGTAGTAGTTCACGGCAAGCTTTGAAAACATCTACAATGCTAGCGTTCCTTGGGGCATCGTTGAGCTTGCAAATTTCTTCCGCTTGGTCTAAAAGTTGCGTAGAAGAACCAACATGGCTTGCACACTGCAGAGAGGTTGACAATACAACCAGGAAAGCTGCGAACTGGAAAAGGTGGAAACGGAGCGCGTTTTTCAGTGGCTTTGTTGCGTCACTCCCACGCCGACTGAAGTCAGCAGAAGGGCGGCAGGCGTTTATATGCAGGCCGGTGACAGTTGTCGATGCCGGTGCGGGTAGTAGTTCACGGCAAGCTATGAAAACATCTACAATGCTAGCGTTCCTCGGGGCATCGTTAAGCTTGGAAATTTCTATCGCTAGGTCTAAAAGTTGCGTAGAAGAACCAACATGGCTTGCACACTGCAGAGAGGTTGACAATACAACCAGGAAAGCTGCGAACTGGAAAAGGTGGAAACGGAGTGCGTTTTTCAGTGGCTTTGTTGCGTCACTCCCACGCCGACTGAAGTCAGCAGAAGGGCGGCAGGCGTTTATATGCAGGCCGGTGACAGTTGTCGATGCCGGTGCGGGTAGTAGTTCACGGCAAGCTATGAAAACATCTACAATGCTAGCGTTGCTCGGGGCATCGTTGAGCTTGCAAATTTCTTCCGCTTGGTCTAAAAGTTGCGTAGAAGAACCAACATGCCTTGCACACTGCAGCGAGGTTGACAATACAACCAGGAAAGCTGCGAACTGGAAAAGGTAGAAACGGAGTGCGTTTTTCAGTGGCTTTGTTGCGTCACTCCCACGCCGACTGAAGTCAGCAGAAGGGCGGCAGGCGTTTATATGCAGGCCGGTGACAGTTGTCGATGCCGGTGCGGGTAGTAGTTCACGGGAAGCTATGAAAACATCTACAATGCTAGCGTTCCTCCGGGCATCGTTGAGCTTGCAAATTTCTTCCGTTTGGTCTAAAAGTTGCGTAGAAGAACCAACATGGCTTGCACACTGCAGAGAGGTTGACAATACAACCGGGAAAGCTGCGAACTGGAAAAGGTGGAAACAGAGTGCGTTTTTCAGTGGCTTTGTTGCGTCACTCCCACGCCGATTGAAGTCAGCAGAAGGGCGGCAGGCGTTTATATGCAGGCCGGTGACAGTTGTCGATGCCGGTGCGGGTAGTAGTTCACGGCAAGCTATGAAAACATCTACAATGCTAGCGTTCCTCGGGGCATCGTTGAGCTTGCAAATTTCTTCCGCTTGGTCTAAAAGTTGCGTAGAAGAACCAACATGGCTTGCACACTGCAGAGAGGTTGACCATACAACCAGGAAAGCTGCGAACTGGAAAAAGTGGAAACAGAGTGCGATCTTCAGTGGCTTTGTTGCGCCACTCCCACGCCGACTGAAGTCAGCAGAAGGGCGGCAGGCGTTTATATGCAGGCCGGTGACAGTTGTCGATGCCGGTGCGGGTAGTAGTTCACGGCAAGGTATGAAAACATCTACAATGCTAGCGTTCCTCGGGGCATCGTTGAGCTTGCAAATTTCTTCCGCTTGGTCTAAAAGTTGCGTAGAAGAACCAACATGCCTTGCACACTCCAGCGAGGTTGACAATACAACCAGGAAAGCTGCGAACTGGAAAAGGTAGAAACGGAGTGCGTTTTTCAGTGGCTTTGTTGCGTTACTCCCACGCCGACTGAAGTCAGCAGAAGGGCGGCAGGCGTTTATATGCAGGCCGGTGACAGTTGTCGATGCCGGTGCGGGTAGTAGTTCACGGCAAGTTATGAAAACATCTACAATGCTAGCGTTCCTCGGGGCATCGTTGAGCTTGCAAATTTCTATCGCTTGGGCTAAAAGTTGCGTAGAAGAACCAACATGGCTTGCACACTGCAGAGAGGTTGACAATACAACCAGGAAAGCTGCGAACTGGAAAAGGTGGAAACGGAGTGCGTTTTTCAGTGGTTTGTTGCGTCACTCCCACGCTGATTGAAGTCAGCAGAAGGGCGGCAGGCGTTTATATGCAGGCCGGTGACAGTTGTCGATGCCGGTGCGGGTAGTAGTTCACGGCAAGCTATGAAAACATCTACAATGCTAGCGTTCCTCGGGGCATCGTTGAGCTTGCAAATTTCTTCTGCTTGGTCTAAAAGTTGCTTAGAAGAACCAACATGGCTTGCACACTGCAGAGAGGTTGACAATACAACCAGGAAAGCTGCGAACTGGAAAAGGTGGAAACGGAGAGCGTTTTTCAGTGGCTTTGTTGCGTCACTCCCACGCCGACTGATGTCAGCAGAAGGGCGGCAGGCGTTTATTTGCAGGCCGGTGACATTTGTCGATGCCGGTGCGGGTAGTAGTTCACGGCAAGCTATGAAAACATCTACAATGCTAGCGTTCCTCGGGGCATCGTTGAGCTTGCAAATTTCTTCCGCTTGGTCTAAAAGTTGCGTAGAAGAACCAACATGGCTTGCACACTGCAGAGAGGTTGACAATACAACCAGGAAAGCTGCGAACTGGAAAAGGTGGAAACGGAGTGCGTTTTTCAGTGGCTTTGTTGCGTCACTCCCACGCCGACTGAAGTGAGCAGAAGGGCGGCAGGCGTTTATATGCAGGCCGGTGACAGTTGTCGATGCCGGTGCGGGTAGTAGTTCACGGCAAGCTATGAAAACATCTACAATGCTAGCGTTCCTCGGGGCATCGTTGAGCTTGCAAATTTCTTCCGCTTGGTCTAAAAGTTGCGTAGAAGAACCAACATGGCTTGCACACTGCAGAGAGGTTGACAAGAAAACCAGGAAAGCTGCGAACTGGAAAAGGTGGAAACGGAGTGCTTTTTTCAGTGGCTTTGTTGCGTCACTCCCACGCCGACTGAAGTCAGCAGAAGGGCGGCAGGCGTTTATATGCAGGCCGGTGACAGTGATCGATGCCAGTGCGGGTAGTAGTTCACGGCAAGCTATGAAAACATCTACAATGCTAGCGTTCCTCGGGGCATCGTTGAGCTTGCAAATTTCTTCCGCTTGGTCTAAAAGTTGCGTAGAAGAACCAACATGGCTTGCACACTGCAGAGAGGTTGACAATACAACCAGGAAAGCTGCGAACTGGAAAAGGTGGAAACAGAGTGCGTTTTTCAGTGGCTTTGTTGCGTCACTCCCACGCCGATTGAAGTCAGCAGAAGGGCGGCAGGCGTTTATAAGCAGGCCGGTGACAGTTGTCGATGCCAGTGCGGGTAGTAGTTCACGGCAAGCTATGAAAACATCTACAATGCTAGCGTTCCTCGGGGCATCGTTGAGCTTGCAAATTTCTTCCGCTTGGTCTAAAAGTTGCGTAGAAGAACCAACATGGCTTGCACACTGCAGAGAGGTTGACAATACAACCAGGAAAGCTGCGAACTGGAAAAGGTGGAAACGGAGTGCGTTTTTCAGTGGCTTTGTTGCGTCACTCCCACGCCGACTGAAGTCAGCAGAAGGGCGGCAGGCGTTTATATGCAGGCCGGTGACAGTTGTCGATGCCGGTGCGGGTAGTAGTTCACGGCAACCTATGAAAACATCTACAATGCTAGCGTTCCTCGGGGCATCGTTGAGCTTGCGAATTTCTATCGCTTGGGCTAAAAGTTGCGTAGAAGAACCAACATGGCTTGCACACTGCAGAGAGGTTGACAATACAACCAGGAAAGCTGCGAACTGGAAAAGGTGGAAACGGAGTGCGTTTTTCAGTGGTTTTGTTGCGTCACTCCCACGCTGATTGAACTCACCAGAAGGGCGGCAGGCGTTTATATGCAGGCCGGTGACAGTTGTCGATGCCGGTGCGGGTAGTAGTTCACGGCAAGCTATGAAAACATCTACAATGCTAGCGTTCCTCGGGGCATCGTTGAGCTTGCAAATTTCTTCCGCTTGGTCTAAAAGTTGCGTAGAAGAACCAACATGGCTTGCACACTGCAGAGAGGTTGACAATACAACCAGGAAAGCTGCGAACTGGAAAAGGTGGAAACGGAGTGCGTTTTTCAGTGGCTTTGATGCGTCACTCCCACGCCGACTGAAGTCAGCAGAAGGGCGGCAGGCGTTTATTTGCAGGCCGGTGACAGTTGTCGATGCCGGTGCGGGTAGTAGTTCACGGCAAGCTATGAAAACATCTACAATGCTAGCGTTCCTCGGGGCATCGTTGAGCTTGCAAATTTCTTCCGCTTGGTCTAAAAGTTGCGTAGAAGAACCAACATGGCTTGCACACTGCAGAGAGGTTGACAATACAACCAGGAAAGCTGCGAACTGGAAAAGGTGGAAACGGAGTGCGTTTTTCAGTGGCTTTGTTGCGTCACTCCCACGCCGACTGAAGTCAGCAGAAGGGCGGCAGGCGTTTATATGCAGGCCGGTGACAGTTGTCGATGCCGGTGCGGGTAGTAGTTCACGGCAAGCTATGAAAACATCTACAATGCTAGCGTTCCTCGGGGCATCGTTGAGCTTGCAAATTTCTTCCGCTTGGTCTAAAAGTTGCGTAGAAGAACCAACCTGGCTTGCACACTCCAGAGAGGTTGACAATACAACCAGGAAAGCTGCGAACTGGAAAAGGTGGAAACAGAGTGCGTTTTTCAGTGGCTTTGTTGCGTCACTCCCACGCCGATTGAAGTCAGCAGAAGGGCGGC
The DNA here is from genome assembly GCF_055824585.1 of Amblyomma mixtum. Classification (NCBI taxonomy): domain Eukaryota; kingdom Metazoa; phylum Arthropoda; class Arachnida; order Ixodida; family Ixodidae; genus Amblyomma; species Amblyomma mixtum. The sequence continues at coordinate 167,428,144 of NC_143021.1, forward strand.
AGGCGTTTATATGCAGGCCGGTGACAGTGTTCGATGCCGGTGCGGGTAGTAGTTCACGGCAAGCTGTGAAAACATCTACAATGCTAGCGTTCCTCGGGGCATCGTTGAGCTTGCAAATTTCTTCCGCTTGGTCTAAAAGTTGCGTAGAAGAACCAACATGGCTTGCACACTGCAGAGAGGTTGACAATACAACCAGGAAAGCTGCGAACTGGAAAAGGTAGAAACGGAGTTCGTTTTTCAGTGGCTTTGTTGCGTCACTCCCACGCCGACTGAAGTCAGCAGAAGGGCGGCAGGCGTTTATATGCAGGCCGGTGACAGTTGTCGATGCCGGTGCGGGTAGTAGTTCACGGCAAGCTATGAAAACATCTACAATGCTAGCGTTCCTCGGGGCATCGTTGAGCTTGCAAATTTCTTCCGCTTGGTCTAAAAGTTGCGTAGAAGAACCAACATGCCTTGCACACTGCAGCGAGGTTGACAATACAACCAGGAAAGCTGCGAACTGGAAAAGGTAGAAACGGAGTGCGTTTTTCAGTGGCTTTGTTGCGTCACTCCCACGCCGACTGAAGTCAGCAGAAGGGCGGCAGGCGTTTATATGCAGGCCGGTGACAGTTGTCGACGCCGGTGCGGGTAGTAGTTCACGGCAAGCTATGAAAACATCTACAATGGTAGCGTTCCTCGGGGCATCGTTGAGCTTGCAAATTTCTTCCGCTTGGTCTAAAAGTTGCGTAGAAGAACCAACATGGCTTGCACACTGCAGAGAGGTTGACAATACAACCAGGAAAGCTGCGAACAGGAAAAGGTGGAAACGGAGTGTGTTTTTCAGTGGCTTTCTTGCGTCACTCCCACGCCGACTGAAGTCAGCAGAAGGGCGGCAGGCGTTTATATGCAGCCGGTGACAGTTGTCGATGCCGGTGCGGGTAGTAGTTCACGGCAAGCTATGAAAACATCTACAATGCTAGCGTTCCTCGGGGCATCGTTGAGCTTGCAAATTTCTTCCGCTTGGTCTAAAAGTTGCGTAGAAGAACCAACATGGCTTGCACACTGCAGAGAGGTTGACAATACAACCAGGAAAGCTGCGAACTGGAAAAGGTGGAAACGGAGTGCGTTTTTCAGTGGCTTTGATGCGTCACTCCCACGCCGACTGAAGTCAGCAGAAGGGCGGCAGGCGTTTATTTGCAGGCCGGTGACAGTTGTCGATGCCGGTGCGGGTAGTAGTTCACGGCAAGCTATGAAAACATCTACAATGCTAGCGTTCCTCGGGGCATCGTTGAGCTTGCAAATTTCTTCCGCTTGGTCTAAAAGTTGCGTAGAAGAACCAACATGGCTTGCACACTGCAGAGAGGTTGACAATACAACCAGGAAAGCTGCGAACTGGAAAAGGTGGAAACGGAGTGCGTTTTTCAGTGGCTTTGTTGCGTCACTCCCACGCCGACTGAAGTCAGCAGAAGGGCGGCAGGCGTTTATATGCAGGCCGGTGACAGTTGTCGATGCCGGTGCGGGTAGTAGTTCACGGCAAGCTATGAAAACATCTACAATGCTAGCGTTCCTCGGGGCATCGTTGAGCTTGCAAATTTCTTCCGCTTGGTCTAAAAGTTGCGTAGAAGAACCAACATGGCTTGCACACTGCAGAGAGGTTGACAATAGAACTAGGAAAGCTGCGAACTGGAAAAGGTGGAAACGGAGTGCGTTTTTCAGTGGCTTTGTTGCGTCCCTCCCACGCCGAGTGAAGTCAGCAGAAGGGCGGCAGGCATTTATATGCAGGCCGGTGACAGTTGTCGATGCCGGTGCGGGTAGTAGTTCACGGCAAGCTATGAAAACATCTACAATGCTAGCGTTCCTCGGGGCATCGTTGAGCTTGCAAATTTCTTCCGCTTGGTCTAAAAGTTGCGTAGAAGAACCAACATGGCTTGCACACTCCAGAGAGGTTGACAATACAACCAGGAAAGCTGCGAACTGGAAAAGGTGGAAACAGAGTGCGTTTTTCAGTGGCTTTGTTGCGTCACTCCCACGCCGATTGAAGTCAGCAGAAGGGCGGCAGGCGTTTATATGCAGGCCGGTGACAGTGTTCGATGCCGGTGCGGGTAGTAGTTCACGGCAAGCTGTGAAAACATCTACAATGCTAGCGTTCCTCGGGGCATCGTTGAGCTTGCAAATTTCTTCCGCTTGGTCTAAAAGTTGCGTAGAAGAACCAACATGGCTTGCACACTGCAGAGAGGTTGACAATACAACCAGGAAAGCTGCGAACTGGAAAAGGTAGAAACGGAGTTCGTTTTTCAGTGGCTTTGTTGCGTCACTCCCACGCCGACTGAAGTCAGCAGAAGGGCGGCAGGCGTTTATATGCAGGCCGGTGACAGTTGTCGATGCCGGTGCGGGTAGTAGTTCACGGCAAGCTATGAAAACATCTACAATGCTAGCGTTCCTCGGGGCATCGTTGAGCTTGCAAATTTCTTCCGCTTGGTCTAAAAGTTGCGTAGAAGAACCAACATGCCTTGCACACTGCAGCGAGGTTGACAATACAACCAGGAAAGCTGCGAACTGGAAAAGGTAGAAACGGAGTGCGTTTTTCAGTGGCTTTGTTGCGTCACTCCCACGCCGACTGAAGTCAGCAGAAGGGCGGCAGGCGTTTATATGCAGGCCGGTGACAGTTGTCGACGCCGGTGCGGGTAGTAGTTCACGGCAAGCTATGAAAACATCTACAATGGTAGCGTTCCTCGGGGCATCGTTGAGCTTGCAAATTTCTTCCGCTTGGTCTAAAAGTTGCGTAGAAGAACCAACATGGCTTGCACACTGCAGAGAGGTTGACAATACAACCAGGAAAGCTGCGAACTGGAAAAGGTGGAAACGGAGTGCGTTTTTCAGTGGCTTTCTTGCGTCACTCCCACGCCGACTGAAGTCAGCAGAAGGGCGGCAGGCGTTTATATGCAGGCCGGTGACAGTTGTCGATGCCGGTGCGGGTAGTAGTTCACGGCAAGCTATGAAAACATCTACAATGCTAGCGTTCCTCGGGGCATCGTTGAGCTTGCAAATTTCTTCCGCTTGGTCTAAAAGTTGCGTAGAAGAACCAACATGGCTTGCACACTGCAGAGAGGTTGACAATACAACCAGGAAAGCTGCGAACTGGAAAAGGTGGAAACGGAGTGCGTTTTTCAGTGGCTTTGTTGCGTTACTCCCACGCCGACTGAAGTCAGCAGAAGGGCGGCAGGCGTTTATATGCAGGCCGGTGACAGTTGTCGATGCCGGTGCGCGTAGTAGTTCACGGCAAGCTATGAAAACATCTACAATGCTAGCGTTCCTCGGGGCATCGTTGAGCTTGCAAATTTCTTCCGCTTGGTCTAAAAGTTGCGTAGAAGAACCAACATGGCTTGCACACTGCAGAGAGGTTGACAATACAACCAGGAAAGCTGCGAACTGGAAAAGGTGGAAACGGATTGCGTTTTTCAGTGGCATTGTTGCGTCACTCCCACGCCGATTGAAGGCAGCAGAAGAGCGGCAGACGTTTATATGCAGGCCAATCTCAGTTGTCGATGTCGCTGCGGGTAGTAGTTCACGGCAAGCTATGAAAACATCTACAATGCTAGCGTTCCGCGGGGCATCGGTGAGCTTGCAAATTTCTTCCGCTTGGTCTAAAAGTTGCGTAGAAGAACCAACATGGCTTGCACACTGCAGAGAAGTTGACAATACAACCAGGAAAGCTGCGAACTGGAAAAGGTGGAAACAGAGTGCGTTTTTCAGTAGCTTTGTTGCGTCACTCCCACGCCGACTGAAGTCAGCAGAAGGGCGGCAGGCGTTTATATGCAGGACGGTGACAGTTGTCGATGTCGGTGCGGGTAGTAGTTCACGGCAAGCTATGAAAACATCTACAATGCTAGCGTTCCTCGGGGCATCGTTGAGCTTGCAAATTTCTTCCGCTTGGTCTAAAAGTTGCTAGAAGAACCAGCATGGCTTGCACACGGCAGAGAGGTTGACAATACAACCAGGAAAGCTGCGAACTGGAAAAGGTGGAAACGGAGTGCGTTTTTCAGTGGCATTGTTGCGTCACTCCCACGCCGATTGAAGTCAGCAGAAGAGCGGCAGGCGTTTATATGCAGGCCTATCTCAGTTGTCGATGTCGGTGCGGGTAGTAGTTCACGGCAAGCTATGGGAACATGTACAATGCTAGCGTTCCGCGGGGCATCGGTGAGCTTGCAAATTTCTTCCGGTTGGTCTAAAAGTTGCGTAGAAGCACCAACATGGTTTGCACACTGCAGAGAGGTTGACAATACAACCAGGAAAGCTGCGAACTGGAAAAGGTGGAAACGGAGTGCGTGTTTCAGTGGCTTTGTTGCGTCACTCCCACGCCGATTGAAGTCAGCAGAAGGGCGGCAGGCGTTTATATGCAGGCCGGTGACAGTTGTCGATGCCGGTGCGGGTAGTAGTTCACGGCAAGCTATGAAAACATCTACAATACTAGCGTTCCTCGGGGCATCGTTGAGCTTGCAAATTTCTTCCGCTTGGTCTAAAAGTTGCGTAGAAGAACCATCATGGCTTGCACACTCCAGAGAGGTTGACAATACAACCAGGAAAGCTGCGAACTGGAAAAGGTGGAAACGGAGTGCGTTTTTCAGCGGCTTTGTTGCGTCACTCCCACGCCGATTGAAGTCAGCAGAAGGGCGGCAGGCGTTTATATGCAGGCCGGTGACAGTTGTCGATGCCGGTGCGGGTAGTAGTTCACGGCAAGCTATGAAAACATCTACAATGCTAGCGTTCCTCGGGGCATCGTTGAGCTTGCAAATTTCTTCCGCTTGGTCTAAAAGTTGCGTAGAAGAACCAACATGGCTTGCACACTGCAGAGAGGTTGACTATACAACCAGGAAAGCTGCGAACTGGTAAAGGTGGAAACGGAGTGCGTTTTTCAGTGGCTTTGTTGCGTCACTCCCACGCTGATTGAAGTCAGCAGAAGGGCGGCAGGCGTTTATATGCAGGCCGGTGACAGTTGTCGATGCGGTGCGGGTAGTAGTTCACGGCAAGCTATGAAAACATCTACAATGCTAGCGTTCCTCGGGGCATCGTTGAGCTTGCAAATTTCTTCCGCTTGGTCTAAAAGTTGCGTAGAAGAACCAGCATGGCTTGCACACGGCAGAGAGGTTGACAATACAACCAGGAAAGCTGCGAACTGGAAAAGGTGGAAACGGAGTGCGTTTTTCAGTGGCATTGTTGCGTCACTCCCACGCCGATTGAAGTCAGCAGAAGAGCGGCAGGCGTTTATATGCAGGCCTATCTCAGTTGTCGATGTCGGTGCGGGTAGTAGTTCACGGCAAGCTATGGGAACATGTACAATGCTAGCCTTCCGCGGGGCATCGGTGAGCTTGCAATTTCTTCCGGTTGGTCTAAAAGTTGCGTAGAAGCACCAACATGGTTTGCACACTGCAGAGAGGTTGACAATACAACCAGGAAAGCTGCGAACTGGAAAAGGTGGAAACGGAGTGCGTTTTTCAGTGGCTTTGTTGCGTCACTCCCACGCCGATTGAAGTCAGGAGAAGGGCGGCAGGCGTTTATATGCAGGCCGGTGACAGTTGTCGATGCCGGTGCGGGTAGTAGTTCACGGCAAGCTATGAAAACATCTACAATACTAGCGTTCCTCGGGGCATCGTTGAGCTTGCAAATTTCTTCCGCTTACTCTAAAAGTTGCGTAGAAGAACCATCATGGCTTGCACACTCCAGAGAGGTTGACAATACAACCAGGAAAGCTGCGAACTGGAAAAGGTGGAAACGGAGTGCGTTTTTCAGCGGCTTTGTTGCGTCACTCCCACGCCGATTGAAGTCAGCAGAAGGGCGGCAGGCGTTTATATGCAGGCCGGTGACAGTTGTCGATGCCGGTGCGGGTAGTAGTTCACGGCAAGCTATGAAAACATCTACAATGCTAGCGTTCCTCGGGGCATCGTTGAGCTTGCAAATTTCTTCCGCTTGGTCTAAAAGTTGCGTAGAAGAACCAACATGGCTTGCACACTGCAGAGAGGTTGACAATACAACCAAGAAAGCTGCGAACTGGAAAAGGTGGAAACGGAGTGCGTTTTTCAGTGGCTTTGTTGCGTCACTCCCACGCTGATTGAAGTCAGCAGAAGGGCGGCAGGCGTTTATATGCAGGCCGGTGACAGTTGTCGATGCCGGTGCGGGTAGTAGTTCACGGCAAGCTATGAAAACATCTACAATGCTAGCGTTCCTCGGGGCATCGTTGAGCTTGCAAATTTCTTCCGCTTGGTCTAAAAGTTGCGTAGAAGAACCAACATGGCGTGCACACTGCAGAGAGGTTGACAATACAACCAGGAAAGCTGCGAACTGGAAAAGGTGGAAACGGGTGCGTTGTTCAGTGGCATTGTTGCGTCACTCCCACGCCGATTGAAGGCAGCAGAAGAGCGGCAGACGTTTATATGCAGGCCTATCTCAGTTGTCGATGTCGCTGCGGGTAGTAGTTCACGGCAAGCTATGAAAACATCTACAATGCTAGCGTTCCTCGGGGCATCGTTGAGCTTGCAAATTTCTTCCGCTTGGTCTAAAAGTTGCGTAGAAGAACCAACATGGCTTGCACACTGCAGAGAGGTTGACAATACAACCAGGAAAGCTGCGAACTGGAAAAGGTGGAAACGGAGTGCGTTTTTCAGTGGCTTTGTTGCGTCACTCCCACGCCGACTGAAGTCAGCAGAAGGGCGGCAGGCGTTTATATGCAGGCCGGTGACAGTTGTCGATGCCGGTGCGGGTAGTAGTTCACGGCAAGCTATGAAAACATCTACAATGCTAGCGTTCCTCGGGGCATCGTTGAGCTTGCAAATTTCTTCCGCTTGGTCTAAAAGTTGCGTAGAAGAACCAACATGGCTTGCACACTGCAGAGAGGTTGACAATAGAACTAGGAAAGCTGCGAACTGGAAAAGGTGGAAACGGAGTGCGTTTTTCAGTGGCTTTGTTGCGTCCCTCCCACGCCGAGTGAAGTCAGCAGAAGGGCGGCAGGCATTTATATGCAGGCCGGTGACAGTTGTCGATGCCGGTGCGGGTAGTAGTTCACGGCAAGCTATGAAAACATCTACAATGCTAGCGTTCCTCGGGGCATCGTTGAGCTTGCAAATTTCTTCCGCTTGGTCTAAAAGTTGCGTAGAAGAACCAACATGGCTTGCACACTCCAGAGAGGTTGACAATACAACCAGGAAAGCTGCGAACTGGAAAAGGTGGAAACAGAGTGCGTTTTTCAGTGGCTTTGTTGCGTCACTCCCACGCCGATTGAAGTCAGCAGAAGGGCGGCAGGCGTTTATATGCAGGCCGGTGACAGTGTTCGATGCCGGTGCGGGTAGTAGTTCACGGCAAGCTGTGAAAACATCTACAATGCTAGCGTTCCTCGGGGCATCGTTGAGCTTGCAAATTTCTTCCGCTTGGTCTAAAAGTTGCGTAGAAGAACCAACATGGCTTGCACACTGCAGAGAGGTTGACAATACAACCAGGAAAGCTGCGAACTGGAAAAGGTAGAAACGGAGTTCGTTTTTCAGTGGCTTTGTTGCGTCACTCCCACGCCGACTGAAGTCAGCAGAAGGGCGGCAGGCGTTTATATGCAGGCCGGTGACAGTTGTCGATGCCGGTGCGGGTAGTAGTTCACGGCAAGCTATGAAAACATCTACAATGCTAGCGTTCCTCGGGGCATCGTTGAGCTTGCAAATTTCTTCCGCTTGGTCTAAAAGTTGCGTAGAAGAACCAACATGCCTTGCACACTGCAGCGAGGTTGACAATACAACCAGGAAAGCTGCGAACTGGAAAAGGTAGAAACGGAGTGCGTTTTTCAGTGGCTTTGTTGCGTCACTCCCACGCCGACTGAAGTCAGCAGAAGGGCGGCAGGCGTTTATATGCAGGCCGGTGACAGTTGTCGACGCCGGTGCGGGTAGTAGTTCACGGCAAGCTATGAAAACATCTACAATGGTAGCGTTCCTCGGGGCATCGTTGAGCTTGCAAATTTCTTCCGCTTGGTCTAAAAGTTGCGTAGAAGAACCAACATGGCTTGCACACTGCAGAGAGGTTGACAATACAACCAGGAAAGCTGCGAACTGGAAAAGGTGGAAACGGAGTGCGTTTTTCAGTGGCTTTCTTGCGTCACTCCCACGCCGACTGAAGTCAGCAGAAGGGCGGCAGGCGTTTATATGCAGGCCGGTGACAGTTGTCGATGCCGGTGCGGGTAGTAGTTCACGGCAAGCTATGAAAACATCTACAATGCTAGCGTTCCTCGGGGCATCGTTGAGCTTGCAAATTTCTTCCGCTTGGTCTAAAAGTTGCGTAGAAGAACCAACATGGCTTGCACACTGCAGAGAGGTTGACAATACAACCAGGAAAGCTGCGAACTGGAAAAGGTGGAAACGGAGTGCGTTTTTCAGTGGCTTTGTTGCGTTACTCCCACGCCGACTGAAGTCAGCAGAAGGGCGGCAGGCGTTTATATGCAGGCCGGTGACAGTTGTCGATGCCGGTGCGCGTAGTAGTTCACGGCAAGCTATGAAAACATCTACAATGCTAGCGTTCCTCGGGGCATCGTTGAGCTTGCAAATTTCTTCCGCTTGGTCTAAAAGTTGCGTAGAAGAACCAACATGGCTTGCACACTGCAGAGAGGTTGACAATACAACCAGGAAAGCTGCGAACTGGAAAAGGTGGAAACGGATTGCGTTTTTCAGTGGCATTGTTGCGTCACTCCCACGCCGATTGAAGGCAGCAGAAGAGCGGCAGACGTTTATATGCAGGCCAATCTCAGTTGTCGATGTCGCTGCGGGTAGTAGTTCACGGCAAGCTATGAAAACATCTACAATGCTAGCGTTCCGCGGGGCATCGGTGAGCTTGCAAATTTCTTCCGCTTGGTCTAAAAGTTGCGTAGAAGAACCAACATGGCTTGCACACTGCAGAGAAGTTGACAATACAACCAGGAAAGCTGCGAACTGGAAAAGGTGGAAACAGAGTGCGTTTTTCAGTAGCTTTGTTGCGTCACTCCCACGCCGACTGAAGTCAGCAGAAGGGCGGCAGGCGTTTATATGCAGGACGGTGACAGTTGTCGATGTCGGTGCGGGTAGTAGTTCACGGCAAGCTATGAAAACATCTACAATGCTAGCGTTCCTCGGGGCATCGTTGAGCTTGCAAATTTCTTCCGCTTGGTCTAAAAGTTGCTAGAAGAACCAGCATGGCTTGCACACGGCAGAGAGGTTGACAATACAACCAGGAAAGCTGCGAACTGGAAAAGGTGGAAACGGAGTGCGTTTTTCAGTGGCATTGTTGCGTCACTCCCACGCCGATTGAAGTCAGCAGAAGAGCGGCAGGCGTTTATATGCAGGCCTATCTCAGTTGTCGATGTCGGTGCGGGTAGTAGTTCACGGCAAGCTATGGGAACATGTACAATGCTAGCGTTCCGCGGGGCATCGGTGAGCTTGCAAATTTCTTCCGGTTGGTCTAAAAGTTGCGTAGAAGCACCAACATGGTTTGCACACTGCAGAGAGGTTGACAATACAACCAGGAAAGCTGCGAACTGGAAAAGGTGGAAACGGAGTGCGTGTTTCAGTGGCTTTGTTGCGTCACTCCCACGCCGATTGAAGTCAGCAGAAGGGCGGCAGGCGTTTATATGCAGGCCGGTGACAGTTGTCGATGCCGGTGCGGGTAGTAGTTCACGGCAAGCTATGAAAACATCTACAATACTAGCGTTCCTCGGGGCATCGTTGAGCTTGCAAATTTCTTCCGCTTGGTCTAAAAGTTGCGTAGAAGAACCATCATGGCTTGCACACTCCAGAGAGGTTGACAATACAACCAGGAAAGCTGCGAACTGGAAAAGGTGGAAACGGAGTGCGTTTTTCAGCGGCTTTGTTGCGTCACTCCCACGCCGATTGAAGTCAGCAGAAGGGCGGCAGGCGTTTATATGCAGGCCGGTGACAGTTGTCGATGCCGGTGCGGGTAGTAGTTCACGGCAAGCTATGAAAACATCTACAATGCTAGCGTTCCTCGGGGCATCGTTGAGCTTGCAAATTTCTTCCGCTTGGTCTAAAAGTTGCGTAGAAGAACCAACATGGCTTGCACACTGCAGAGAGGTTGACTATACAACCAGGAAAGCTGCGAACTGGTAAAGGTGGAAACGGAGTGCGTTTTTCAGTGGCTTTGTTGCGTCACTCCCACGCTGATTGAAGTCAGCAGAAGGGCGGCAGGCGTTTATATGCAGGCCGGTGACAGTTGTCGATGCGGTGCGGGTAGTAGTTCACGGCAAGCTATGAAAACATCTACAATGCTAGCGTTCCTCGGGGCATCGTTGAGCTTGCAAATTTCTTCCGCTTGGTCTAAAAGTTGCGTAGAAGAACCAGCATGGCTTGCACACGGCAGAGAGGTTGACAATACAACCAGGAAAGCTGCGAACTGGAAAAGGTGGAAACGGAGTGCGTTTTTCAGTGGCATTGTTGCGTCACTCCCACGCCGATTGAAGTCAGCAGAAGAGCGGCAGGCGTTTATATGCAGGCCTATCTCAGTTGTCGATGTCGGTGCGGGTAGTAGTTCACGGCAAGCTATGGGAACATGTACAATGCTAGCCTTCCGCGGGGCATCGGTGAGCTTGCAATTTCTTCCGGTTGGTCTAAAAGTTGCGTAGAAGCACCAACATGGTTTGCACACTGCAGAGAGGTTGACAATACAACCAGGAAAGCTGCGAACTGGAAAAGGTGGAAACGGAGTGCGTTTTTCAGTGGCTTTGTTGCGTCACTCCCACGCCGATTGAAGTCAGGAGAAGGGCGGCAGGCGTTTATATGCAGGCCGGTGACAGTTGTCGATGCCGGTGCGGGTAGTAGTTCACGGCAAGCTATGAAAACATCTACAATACTAGCGTTCCTCGGGGCATCGTTGAGCTTGCAAATTTCTTCCGCTTACTCTAAAAGTTGCGTAGAAGAACCATCATGGCTTGCACACTCCAGAGAGGTTGACAATACAACCAGGAAAGCTGCGAACTGGAAAAGGTGGAAACGGAGTGCGTTTTTCAGCGGCTTTGTTGCGTCACTCCCACGCCGATTGAAGTCAGCAGAAGGGCGGCAGGCGTTTATATGCAGGCCGGTGACAGTTGTCGATGCCGGTGCGGGTAGTAGTTCACGGCAAGCTATGAAAACATCTACAATGCTAGCGTTCCTCGGGGCATCGTTGAGCTTGCAAATTTCTTCCGCTTGGTCTAAAAGTTGCGTAGAAGAACCAACATGGCTTGCACACTGCAGAGAGGTTGACAATACAACCAAGAAAGCTGCGAACTGGAAAAGGTGGAAACGGAGTGCGTTTTTCAGTGGCTTTGTTGCGTCACTCCCACGCTGATTGAAGTCAGCAGAAGGGCGGCAGGCGTTTATATGCAGGCCGGTGACAGTTGTCGATGCCGGTGCGGGTAGTAGTTCACGGCAAGCTATGAAAACATCTACAATGCTAGCGTTCCTCGGGGCATCGTTGAGCTTGCAAATTTCTTCCGCTTGGTCTAAAAGTTGCGTAGAAGAACCAACATGGCGTGCACACTGCAGAGAGGTTGACAATACAACCAGGAAAGCTGCGAACTGGAAAAGGTGGAAACGGGTGCGTTGTTCAGTGGCATTGTTGCGTCACTCCCACGCCGATTGAAGGCAGCAGAAGAGCGGCAGACGTTTATATGCAGGCCTATCTCAGTTGTCGATGTCGCTGCGGGTAGTAGTTCACGGCAAGCTATGAAAACATCTACAATGCTAGCGTTCCGCGGGGCATCGGTGAGCTTGCAAATTTCTTCCGCTTGGTCTAAAAGTTGCGTAGAAGAACCAACATGGCTTGCACACTGCAGAGAAGTTGACAATACAACCAGGAAAGCTGCGAACTGGAAAAGGTGGAAACAGAGTGCGTTTTTCAGTGGCTTTGTTGCGTCACTCCCACGCCGACTGAAGTCAGCAGAAGGGCGGCAGGCGTTTATATGCAGGACGGTGACAGTTGTCGATGTCGGTGCGGGTAGTAGTTCACGGCAAGCTATGAAAACATCTACAATGCTAGCGTTCCTCGGGGCATCGTTGAGCTTGCAAATTTCTTCCGCTTGGTCTAAAAGTTGCGTAGAAGAACCAGCATGGCTTGCACACGGGAGAGAGGTTGACAATACAACCAGGAAAGCTGCGAACTGGAAAAGGTGTAAACGGAGTGCGTTTTTCAGTGGCATTGTTGCGTCACTCCCACGCCGACTGAAGTCAGCAGAAGAGCTGCAGGCGTTTATATGCAGGCCTATCTCAGTTGTCGATGTCGGTGCGGGTAGTAGTTCACGGCAAGCTATGGGAACATGTACAATGCTAGCGTTCCGCGGGGCATCGGTGAGCTTGCAAATTTCTTCCGGTTGGTCTAAAAGTTGCGTAGAAGCACCAACATGGTTTGCACACTGCAGAGAGGTTGACAATACAACCAGGAAAGCTGCGAACTGGAAAAGGTGGAAACGGTGTGCGTTTTTCAGCGGCTTTGTTGCGTCACTCCCACGCCGATTGAAGTCAGCAGAAGGGCGGCAGGCGTTTATATGCAGGCCGGTGACAGTTTTATTTATTTATTTATTTATTTATTTATCATCATACCCACAGCGCCATTGTCTGGCATTACAGTGGGGGGGTAGAAGAAAAAGTACACAAATGCCACCGCGTGCAGGTGGTTACAAAAAAAAAGATAACAATGAGATAGAAAGAACACGGAATTATTATACACAAAAAAATGTCACAGCATGGAAGAAAATGAATCATTTGATAATATGGACACTACTTCCTCAGGCAGCTTGTTCCATTCCGAAACCGTTTTGGGGAAAAAAGACATTTTAAAAAGGTCAGTCCGGCACCTGTATTCTTTAACTTTAAGTGAATGATCTCTACGTAAAGACACGTAATCAGGGTTGGCTATATATTTGGTTCTGTCTATTCCAGTTCTAGAATGAAATATATTATGAAATAATTTTAAACGCAGTACTTTCCTACGTTTTTGAAGTGAGTCCCAACCCAAAGATTTTTTCGCGCTCGTTACACTAAAATATCGCCCATAGTTATTGAAAACAAAACGAACGGCCAAATTCTGAACTCTTTCTAGCTTTTGAACGTCAAGCAAGGTTTTCGGATCCCAGACTGTGCAAGCATACTCAAGTATGCTTCTAACGTTTGTATTATACAGCAGTTCTTTAGTCTTTAAAGGGAAAAGTTTAGCGTTACGTCGCAGGAAACCTAAAACACGACAGGCTTTGGCAGTAACGAAATGCACGTGACGATGCCAAGACATTGAACTTGTTAAATATACACCAAGATATTTAAATTCCAACACTGAAAGCAGTCTGCTATTATTTATGTTATAAGTGAAAATATGGGGAACCTTCTTTTTAGTGAAACAGATATGTACAGATTTTTGTAAGTTAATATGCATTCTCCAGTTCTCACACCACTGGGCCACTTTACACAAATCCTGTTGTAATGCATCGCAGTCACTTTGATCGTTAATAATTCTATACAATACACAATCGTCCGCAAAAAGACGCATGTATGAAGAAATACCTGAAAAGATGTCATTCATGTAAATTATGAACAGTAATGGGCCCAAGACGGATCCCTGAGGCACCCCTGATGTTACAGCCACCTCATGCGATTGTTTCCCGTTGACAACAACACATTGATGCCTAACGCTCAAATATTCCTTTATCCACCTAATAACGTTCTCATTTATGTTGTACCAGTATAATTTTTGTATTAATAAGGAATGTGATACAACGTCAAAGGCCTTCTTAAAATCTAGAAAAATACAGTCAACAGAATATCCCTTATCTAAAGCACTTGACAGGTCATGTACAAATTCGGTAAGCTGGGTGACACACGAGTAACCACTGCGAAAGCCATGTTGATTAGTATTTAATAATGAATGTATACTAAGATGAGTCATAATACTAGTATAAAACACATGCTCTAAAACTTTGCATAATACACTGGTCAAGGACACTGGTCGATAATTTGAAACAACATTCCTAGGTCCCGATTTATGTATAGGTACAACATTAGCAAGCCTCCATTCGTCAGGCAAGGAGCCTTCCTGTAATGACTTTGTGAAAAGAATTTGAAGGTACCTTGACAACGCAAAAGCGCAAGAAGAGAGCAGGATCGTGGGTAAGCCGTCCGGACCGGTGGCACTGTTATCTTTTAAGCGTTCTAAGAGCGACACAATTCCTCGCTGATCAAATTCAATGTTCTCCATGGGTTGCGTACAGTTCAAGGCAAGGCGAAAATCGGCAGGGCTATTGCTGTCCTCAGCAGAAAAAACTGAGCTGAAAAACGTGTTAAAGCACTTGGCTTTCTCCAGATTATCATGAACGATACTTCCGTTGTGATCGAGTGGTGGGATAGACAATTCATCCTTTCTGTTTTTTTTTTATGTACTGCCAAAATTCTTTAGGGCGATCCTGGATACGCATGTCGAAAGACTGAAAGTAGGTAAATTTAGCCTCTTTGACCGAAGCATTCATATCCTTTGTAATCTTTTTTAACTGATCCATGTTATCTTCCGAGGGATTTCTTTTGAAGCGCGCATATAGTTGTTGCCTCTTTTCAACGACTCTGCGCAGCGCTTTTGTGAACCATGGCTTGCTTTTGCTGCGACGTTTCGTCATCACCCATGACGGCACATGCTGCTCACGCAAATCAAAAAGTTTGGCTGTCAGTGTGCGCCACAGCTCATCAACGCTGAGTGAATCAGACAATGTTTCGTACACATCGACATAGGATTCAAGTGCCCAGGCTATCTCGGGGAAATTTGCCTTTCGGTAACTGTAAATGCGCCGATTGCCACAGTCTTCAAGTTTAACATACTGAAAGTTCATTTCCGCTAAAACACAACTGTGATCACTGATACCGGGCACTACAAGGGTAGAACAAGCTGCCGATGGTTGGTTAGTGAATAATAAATCCAAAACATTGTTGCCACGGGTTGGCTGCAGCACTAATTGGGATAAGCTGAAAGAATTGCACAGATTTAACAATTCTTTGCCTACTGCGGAATTGGCTCTAGACGGAAGACATCCTGAGCTCCAGTCTAATTCAGGAATGTTAAAGTCACCTCCAACAATTAAACAGTCAGTTTTAACAGTTTCAATCATATCAGTTAGGTCGCTCATGGGTTCAAGCTGATTTCCAGGTGGCCTGTAAAACGAGCAAACTGATAGTAATTTACCATTTAAAAGTCTAATTTGAGCCCATACTGCCTCACATGTCCCAACATCAATTTCCATCTTACGAGAACTAACTAAGACGTCCACCAGTATAAATACGCCTCCTCCGTGCCTGTCTCGATCTTTTCGATAGGTGATATAGTTACTCGGAAAAACTTCGCTATCGCTAACATCCCCATCCAGCCATGATTCACATCCGATCACAACGGAAGGTCTCGCCATGTCAATTAGACCATGTAGCTTGTCCACTTTATTCTTAATACTTCTGCAGTTTAGTACTAGAATCGACAAAACAGAGTGATCCGGCTTAACTTGTCAAGAGGCTCGAACTACCTGCCCCTGAGATTCGTCGTAAATGTACTTGACATTATTCAAGTAAAGGACATCGTATTTCAGATGTGCTTTGCCATTGGGTCCCTTGCGAGGTTTGGCGTAGTCCCATAGCATTTTCCTCTTGTTTCGTACTGGTTCAGATAAGTCCTCTGAAATGCTAGTAGAACTTCCTTTCAATTTCTTCGCATTTGACAGAACAGCCTCTTTCTCTTTGAATGAACTAAAATTAACAATTATTGGGCGAGTTCCTTCTGAACGGAACCGTCCGAGGCGATGGGCTCTTTCGATTCTGGGGTCTATTCCCAGAGTAGATCTACACAAATCTAGGACAAGTTTTTCAGAAATTGGTTGTGACTCGCGTTCATCCTCGTCCTTAATTCCATAAAAGAGCAGATTGCACCGTCGAGATCGATTTTCAAGATCGTCCACTTTCTTCATCAGAGTCTGCCACTCGGAACGCTGTCTTTCACTACTCGCCCTACAGTCCTCGACAGCGGCCCTCATTTCCTCAAGACCTGCAATCTTTGCTTCTAAATTGGCCATACGGGCATTCAGATCCGACATAGCTGTTTTGTTTTCATCCTGATAACTCTCGATAGTTGCAAGTTTTTCCTTAATTTCTGTCTGGCCTTGCAAAAGCTGCTGCAGGATTGCATCGCTAGGTCCTGGGTTAACTTCTATGTCGCCGCACAAAACCAGAAGCAAAAGGTAAAACGCAGCTCTTCGAAATAAAGAAAAACGACACCTTCTGCGTAACATGGGTCTGTGTGCTACAGAATGAGAAGAAACGCATGCATACAATACAGGGGGTGGAACCGGAAAAGCATACACTAAACATATATTGAAATATGTGTCACTAACCTGCGTGAAAAGCAGTAAATGCGTGAGCGGCAACGCCATTTCGGTATCGCCGGTTCCACGCCCCAACGATGAAGTGACGATTCCCGCCTTTTGTAGAGTGTAGTGGCACGGGCTGTAAAACCATGGTGGGTTGACTGGCACCGCACAATGTCCAAAATCGGCTGCGAGGCACACACAATCGTTGAAGTCGACCGTGGTTAGCACAGGTGAAAGCTTGGTGAAGGAACCAGTATCCAGCGTAGACGAGTCATGCACAGCAGACAATTCCTCGGCATGAAAGCAGTGACTTGAATAACCAGCGATGAATACCTGCGTGAAAAGCAGTAAATGCGTGAGCGGCAACGCCATTTCGGTATCGCCGGTTCCACGCCCCAACGATGAAGTGACGATTCCCGCCTTTTGTAGAGTGTAGTGGCACGGGCTGTAAAACCATGGTGGGTTGACTGGCACCGCACAATGTCCAAAATCGGCTGCGAGGCACACACAATCGTTGAAGTCGACCGTGGTTAGCACAGGTGAAAGCTTGGTGAAGGAACCAGTATCCAGCGTAGACGAGTCATGCACAGCAGACAATTCCTCGGCATGAAAGCAGTGACTTGAATAACCAGCGATGAATACCTGCGTGAAAAGCAGTAAATGCGTGAGCGGCAACGCCATTTCGGTATCGCCGGTTCCACGCCCCAACGATGAAGTGACGATTCCCGCCTTTTGTAGAGTGTAGTGGCACGGGCTGTAAAACCATGGTGGGTTGACTGGCACCGCACAATGTCCAAAATCGGCTGCGAGGCACACACAATCGTTGAAGTCGACCGTGGTTAGCACAGGTGAAAGCTTGGTGAAGGAACCAGTATCCAGCGTAGACGAGTCATGCACAGCAGACAATTCCTCGGCATGAAAGCAGTGACTTGAATAACCAGCGATGAATACCTGCGTGAAAAGCAGTAAATGCGTGAGCGGCAACGCCATTTCGGTATCGCCGGTTCCACGCCCCCGGTGTCGATGCCGTCGCGGGTAGTAGTTCACGGCAAGCTATGAAAACATCTACAATGCTAGCGTTCCTCGGGGCATCGTTGAGCTTGCAAATTTCTTCCGCTTGGTCTAAAAGTTGCGTAGAAGAACCAACATGGCTTGCACACTGCAGAGAGGTTGACAATACAACCAGGAAAGCTGCGAACTGGCAAATGTGGAAACGGAGTGCGTTTTTCAGTGGCTTTGTTGCGTCACTCCCACGCCGACTGAAGTCAGCAGAAGGGCGGCAGGCGTTTATATGCAGGCCGGTGACAGTTGTCGATGCCGGTGCGGGTAGTAGTTCACGGCAAGCTATGAAAACATCTACAATGCTAGCGTTCCTCGGGGCATCGTTGAGCTTGCAAATTTCTTCCGCTTGGTCTAAAAGTTGCGTAGAAGAACCAACATGGCTTGCACACTGCAGAGAGGTTGACAATACAACCAGGAAAGCTGCGAACTGGAAAAGGTGGAAACGGAGTGCGTTTTTCAGTGCCATTGTTGCGTCACTGCCACGCCGATTGAAGTCAGCAGAAGAGCGGCAGGCGTTTATATGCAGGCCTATCTCAGTTGTCGATGTCGGTGCGGGTAGTAGTTCACGGAAAGCTATGGGAACATGTACAATGCTAGCGTTCCGCGGGGCATCGGTGAGCTTGCAAATTTCTTCCGGTTGGTCTAAAAGTTGCGTAGAAGCACCAACATGGTTTGCACACTGCAGAGAGGTTGACAATACAACCAGGAAAGCTGCGAACTGGAAAAGGTGGAAACGGAGTGCGTTTTTCAGTGGCTTTGTTGCGTCACTCCCACGCCGATTGAAGTCAGCAGAAGGGCGGCAGGCGTTTATATGCAGGCCGGTGACAGTTGTCGATGCCGGTGCGGGTAGTAGTTCACGGCAAGCTATGAAAACATCTACAATACTAGCGTTCCTCGGGGCATCGTTGAGCTTGCAAATTTCTTCCGCTTGGTCTAAACGTTGCGTAGAAGAACCATCATGGCTTGCACACTGCAGAGAGGTTGACAATACAACCAGGAAAGCTGCGAACTGGAAAAGGTGGAAACGGAGTGCGTTTTTCAGCGGCTTTGTTGCGTCACTCCCACGCCGATTGAAGTCAGCAGAAGGGCGGCAGGCGTTTATATGCAGGCCGGTGACAGTTGTCGATGCCGGTGCGGGTAGTAGTTCACGGCAAGCTATGAAAACATCTACAATGCTAGCGTTCCTCGGGGCATCGTTGAGCTTGCAAATTTCTTCCGCTTGGTCTAAAAGTTGCGTAGAAGAACCAACATGGCTTGCACACTGCAGAGAGGTTGACAATACAATCAGGAAAGCTGCGAACTGGAAAAGGTGGAAACGGAGTGCGTTTTTCAGTGGCTTTGTTGCGTCACTCCAACGCTGATTGAAGTCAGCAGAAGGGCGGCAGGCGTTTAAATGCAGGCCGGTGACAGTTGTCGATGCCGGTGTGGGTAGTAGTTCACGGCAAGCTATGAAAACATCTACAATGCTAGCGTTCCTCGTGGCATCGTTGAGCTTGCAAATTTCTTCCGCTTGGTCTAAAAGTTGCGTAGAAGAACCAACATGGCTTGCACACTGCAGAGAGGTTGACAATACAACCAGAAAAGCTGCGAACTGGCAAATGTGGACACGGAGTGCGTTTTTCAGTGGCTTTGTTGCGTCACTCCCACGCCGACTGAAGTCAGCAGAAGGGCGGCAGGCGTTTATATGCAGGCCGGTGACAGTTGTCGATGCCGGTGCGGGTAGTAGTTCACGGCAAGCTATGAAAACATCTACAATGCTAGCGTTCCTCGGGGCATCGTTGAGCTTGCAAATTTCTTCCGCTTGGTCTAAAAGTTGCGTAGAAGAACCAACATGGCTTGCACACTGCAGAGAGGTTGACAATACAACCAGGAAAGCTGCGAACTGGAAAAGGTGGAAACGGAGTGCGTTTTTCAGTGGCATTGTTGCGTCACTCCCACGCCGATTGAAGGCAGCAGAAGAGCGGCAGACGTTTGTATGCAGGCCTATCTCAGTTGTCGATGTCGGTGCGGGTAGTAGTTCACGGCAAGCTATGAAAACATCTACAATGCTAGCGTTCCGCAGGGCATCGGTGAGCTTGCAAATTTCTTCCGCTTGGTCTAAAAGTTGCGTAGAAGAACCAACATGGCTTGCACACTGCAGAGAGGTTGCCAATACAACCAGGAAAGCTGCGAACTGGAAAAGGTGGAAACGGAGCGCGTTTTTCAGCGGCTTTGTTGCGTCACTCCCACGCCGATTGAAGTCAGCAGAAGGGCGGCAGGCGTTTATATGCAGGCCGGTGACAGTTGTCGATGCCGGTGCGGGTAGTAGTTCACGGCAAGCTATGAAAACATCTACAATACTAGCGTTCCTCGGGGCATCGTTGAGCTTGCAAATTTCTTCCGCTTGGTCTAAAAGTTGCGTAGAAGAACCATCATGGCTTGCACACTGCAGAGAGGTTGACAATACAACCAGGAAAGCTGCGAACTGGAAAAGGTGGAAACGGAGCGCGTTTTTCAGCGGCTTTGTTGCGTCACTCCCACGCCGATTGAAGTCAGCAGAAGGGCGGCAGGCGTTTATATGCAGGCCGGTGACAGTTGTCGATGCCGGTGCGGGTAGTAGTTCACGGCAAGCTATGAAAACATCTACAATGCTAGCGTTCCTCGGGGCATCGTTGAGCTTGCAAATTTCTTCCGCTTGGTCTAAAAGTTGCGTAGAAGAACCCACATGGCTTGCACACTGCAGAGAGGTTGACAATACAACCAGGAAAGCTGCGAACTGGAAAAGGTGGAAACGGAGTGCGTTTTTCAGTGGCTTTGTTGCGTCACTTCCACGCTGATTGAAGTCAGCAGAAGGGCGGCAGGCGTTTAAATGCAGGCCGGTGACAGTTGTCGATGCCGGTGCGGGTAGTAGTTCACGGCAAGCTATGAAAACATCTACAATGCTAGCGTTCCTCGTGGCATCGTTGAGCCTGCAAATTTCTTCCGCTTGGTCTAAAAGTTGCGTAGAAGAACCAACATGGCTTGCACACTGCAGAGAGGTTGACAATACAACCAGGAAAGCTGCGAACTGGAAAAGGTGGAAACGGAGTGCGTTTTTCAGTGGCTTTGTTGCGTCACTCCCACGCCGATTGAAGTCAGCAGAAGGGCGGCAGGCGTTTATATGCAGGCCGGTGACAGTTGTCGATGCCGGTGCGGGTAGTAGTTCACGGCAAGCTATGAAAACATCTACAATACTAGCGTTCCTCGGGGCATCGTTGAGCTTGCAAATTTCTTCCGCTTGGTCTAAAAGTTGCGTAGAAGAACCATCATGGCTTGCACACTGCAGAGAGGTTGACAATACAACCAGGAAAGCTGCGAACTGGAAAAGGTGGAAACGGAGCGCGTTTTTCAGCGGCTTTGTTGCGTCACTCCCACGCCGATTGAAGTCAGCAGAAGGGCGGCAGGCGTTTATATGCAGGCCGGTGACAGTTGTCGATGCCGGTGCGGGTAGTAGTTCACGGCAAGCTATGAAAACATCTACAATGCTAGCGTTCCTCGGGGCATCGTTGAGCTTGCAAATTTCTTCCGCTTGGTCTAAAAGTTGCGTAGAAGAACCCACATGGCTTGCACACTGCAGAGAGGTTGACAATACAACCAGGAAAGCTGCGAACTGGAAAAGGTGGAAACGGAGTGCGTTTTTCAGTGGCTTTGTTGCGTCACTTCCACGCTGATTGAAGTCAGCAGAAGGGCGGCAGGCGTTTAAATGCAGGCCGGTGACAGTTGTCGATGCCGGTGCGGGTAGTAGTTCACGGCAAGCTATGAAAACATCTACAATGCTAGCGTTCCTCGTGGCATCGTTGAGCCTGCAAATTTCTTCCGCTTGGTCTAAAAGTTGCGTAGAAGAACCAACATGGCTTGCACACTGCAGAGAGGTTGACAATACAACCAGGAAAGCTGCGAACTGGAAAAGGTGGAAACGGAGTGCGTTTTTCAGTGCCATTGTTGCGTCACTGCCACGCCGATTGAAGTCAGCAGAAGAGCGGCAGGCGTTTATATGCAGGCCTATCTCAGTTGTCGATGTCGGTGCGGGTAGTAGTTCACGGAAAGCTATGGGAACATGTACAATGCTAGCGTTCCGCGGGGCATCGGTGAGCTTGCAAATTTCTTCCGGTTGGTCTAAAAGTTGCGTAGAAGCACCAACATGGTTTGCACACTGCAGAGAGGTTGACAATACAACCAGGAAAGCTGCGAACTGGAAAAGGTGGAAACGGAGTGCGTTTTTCAGTGGCTTTGTTGCGTCACTCCCACGCCGATTGAAGTCAGCAGAAGGGCGGCAGGCGTTTATATGCAGGCCGGTGACAGTTGTCGATGCCGGTGCGGGTAGTAGTTCACGGCAAGCTATGAAAACATCTACAATACTAGCGTTCCTCGGGGCATCGTTGAGCTTGCAAATTTCTTCCGCTTGGTCTAAACGTTGCGTAGAAGAACCATCATGGCTTGCACACTGCAGAGAGGTTGACAATACAACCAGGAAAGCTGCGAACTGGAAAAGGTGGAAACGGAGTGCGTTTTTCAGCGGCTTTGTTGCGTCACTCCCACGCCGATTGAAGTCAGCAGAAGGGCGGCAGGCGTTTATATGCAGGCCGGTGACAGTTGTCGATGCCGGTGCGGGTAGTAGTTCACGGCAAGCTATGAAAACATCTACAATGCTAGCGTTCCTCGGGGCATCGTTGAGCTTGCAAATTTCTTCCGCTTGGTCTAAAAGTTGCGTAGAAGAACCAACATGGCTTGCACACTGCAGAGAGGTTGACAATACAATCAGGAAAGCTGCGAACTGGAAAAGGTGGAAACGGAGTGCGTTTTTCAGTGGCTTTGTTGCGTCACTCCAACGCTGATTGAAGTCAGCAGAAGGGCGGCAGGCGTTTAAATGCAGGCCGGTGACAATTGTCGATGCCGGTGTGGGTAGTAGTTCACGGCAAGCTATGAAAACATCTACAATGCTAGCGTTCCTCGTGGCATCGTTGAGCTTGCAAATTTCTTCCGCTTGGTCTAAAAGTTGCGTAGAAGAACCAACATGGCTTGCACACTGCAGAGAGGTTGACAATACAACCAGAAAAGCTGCGAACTGGCAAATGTGGACACGGAGTGCGTTTTTCAGTGGCTTTGTTGCGTCACTCCCACGCCGACTGAAGTCAGCAGAAGGGCGGCAGGCGTTTATATGCAGGCCGGTGACAGTTGTCGATGCCGGTGCGGGTAGTAGTTCACGGCAAGCTATGAAAACATCTACAATGCTAGCGTTCCTCGGGGCATCGTTGAGCTTGCAAATTTCTTCCGCTTGGTCTAAAAGTTGCGTAGAAGAACCAACATGGCTTGCACACTGCAGAGAGGTTGACAATACAACCAGGAAAGCTGCGAACTGGAAAAGGTGGAAACGGAGTGCGTTTTTCAGTGGCATTGTTGCGTCACTCCCACGCCGATTGAAGGCAGCAGAAGAGCGGCAGACGTTTGTATGCAGGCCTATCTCAGTTGTCGATGTCGGTGCGGGTAGTAGTTCACGGCAAGCTATGAAAACATCTACAATGCTAGCGTTCCGCAGGGCATCGGTGAGCTTGCAAATTTCTTCCGCTTGGTCTAAAAGTTGCGTAGAAGAACCAACATGGCTTGCACACTGCAGAGAGGTTGCCAATACAACCAGGAAAGCTGCGAACTGGAAAAGGTGGAAACGGAGCGCGTTTTTCAGCGGCTTTGTTGCGTCACTCCCACGCCGATTGAAGTCAGCAGAAGGGCGGCAGGCGTTTATATGCAGGCCGGTGACAGTTGTCGATGCCGGTGCGGGTAGTAGTTCACGGCAAGCTATGAAAACATCTACAATACTAGCGTTCCCCGCGGCATCGTTGAGCTTGCAAATTTCTTCCGCTTGGTCTAAAAGTTGCGTAGAAGAACCATCATGGCTTGCACACTGCAGAGAGGTTGACAATACAACCAGGAAAGCTGCGAACTGGAAAAGGTGGAAACGGAGCGCGTTTTTCAGCGGCTTTGTTGCGTCACTCCCACGCCGATTGAAGTCAGCAGAAGGGCGGCAGGCGTTTATATGCAGGCCGGTGACAGTTGTCGATGCCGGTGCGGGTAGTAGTTCACGGCAAGCTATGAAAACATCTACAATGCTAGCGTTCCTCGTGGCATCGTTGAGCCTGCAAATTTCTTCCGCTTGGTCTAAAAGTTGCGTAGAAGAACCAACATGGCTTGCACACTGCAGAGAGGTTGACAATACAACCAGGAAAGCTGCGAACTGGAAAAGGTGGAAACGGAGTGCGTTTTTCAGTGGCTTTGTTGCGTCACTCCCACGCCGATTGAAGTCAGCAGAAGGGCGGCAGGCGTTTATATGCAGGCCGGTGACAGTTGTCGATGCCGGTGCGGGTAGTAGTTCACGGCAAGCTATGAAAACATCTACAATACTAGCGTTCCTCGGGGCATCGTTGAGCTTGCAAATTTCTTCCGCTTGGTCTAAAAGTTGCGTAGAAGAACCATCATGGCTTGCACACTGCAGAGAGGTTGACAATACAACCAGGAAAGCTGCGAACTGGAAAAGGTGGAAACGGAGCGCGTTTTTCAGCGGCTTTGTTGCGTCACTCCCACGCCGATTGAAGTCAGCAGAAGGGCGGCAGGCGTTTATATGCAGGCCGGTGACAGTTGTCGATGCCGGTGCGGGTAGTAGTTCACGGCAAGCTATGAAAACATCTACAATGCTAGCGTTCCTCGTGGCATCGTTGAGCCTGCAAATTTCTTCCGCTTGGTCTAAAAGTTGCGTAGAAGAACCAACATGGCTTGCACACTGCAGAGAGGTTGACAATACAACCAGGAAAGCTGCGAACTGGAAAAGGTGGAAACGGAGTGCGTTTTTCAGTGGCTTTGTTGCGTCACTCCCACGCCGATTGAAGTCAGCAGAAGGGCGGCAGGCGTTTATATGCAGGCCGGTGACAGTTGTCGATGCCGGTGCGGGTAGTAGTTCACGGCAAGCTATGAAAACATCTACAATACTAGCGTTCCTCGGGGCATCGTTGAGCTTGCAAATTTCTTCCGCTTGGTCTAAAAGTTGCGTAGAAGAACCATCATGGCTTGCACACTGCAGAGAGGTTGACAATACAACCAGGAAAGCTGCGAACTGGAAAAGGTGGAAACGGAGCGCGTTTTTCAGCGGCTTTGTTGCGTCACTCCCACGCCGATTGAAGTCAGCAGAAGGGCGGCAGGCGTTTATATGCAGGCCGGTGACAGTTGTCGATGCCGGTGCGGGTAGTAGTTCACGGCAAGCTATGAAAACATCTACAATGCTAGCGTTCCTCGGGGCATCGTTGAGCTTGCAAATTTCTTCCGCTTGGTCTAAAAGTTGCGTAGAAGAACCCACATGGCTTGCACACTGCAGAGAGGTTGACAATACAACCAGGAAAGCTGCGAACTGGAAAAGGTGGAAACGGAGTGCGTTTTTCAGTGGCTTTGTTGCGTCACTTCCACGCTGATTGAAGTCAGCAGAAGGGCGGCAGGCGTTTAAATGCAGGCCGGTGACAGTTGTCGATGCCGGTGCGGGTAGTAGTTCACGGCAAGCTATGAAAACATCTACAATGCTAGCGTTCCTCGTGGCATCGTTGAGCCTGCAAATTTCTTCCGCTTGGTCTGAAAGTTGCGTAGAAGAACCAACATGGCTTGCACACTGCAGAGAGGTTGACAATACAACCAGAAAAGCTGCGAACTGGCAAATGTGGAAACGGAGTGCGTTTTTCAGTGGCTTTGTTGCGTCACTCCCACGCCGACTGAAGTCAGCAGAAGGGCGGCAGGCGTTTATATGCAGGCCGGTGACAGTTGTCGATGCCGGTGCGGGTAGTAGTTCACGGCAAGCTATGAAAACATCTACAATGCTAGCGTTCCTCGGGGCATCGTTGAGCTTGCAAATTTCTTCCGCTTGGTCTAAAAGTTGCGTAGAAGAACCAACATGGCTTGCACACTGCAGAGAGGTTGACAATACAACCAGGAAAGCTGCGAACTGGAAAAGGTGGAAACGGAGTGCGTTTTTCAGTGGCTTTGTTGCGTTACTCCCACGCCGACTGAAGTCAGCAGAAGGGCGGCAGGCGTTTATATGCAGGCCGGTGACAGTTGTCGATGCCGGTGCGGGTAGTAGTTCACGGCAAGCTATGAAAACATCTACAATGCTAGCGTTCCTCGGGGCATCGTTGAGCTTGCAAATTTCTTCCGCTTGGTCTAAAAGTTGCGTAGAAGAACCAACATGGCTTGCACACTGCAGAGAGGTTGACAATACAACCAGGAAAGCTGCGAACTGGAAAAGGTGGAAACGGAGTGCGTTTTTCAGTGGCATTGTTGCGTCACTCCCACGCCGATTGAAGGCAGCAGAAGAGCGGCAGACGTTTATATGCAGGCCTATCTCAGTTGTCGATGTCGGTGCGGGTAGTAGTTCACGGCAAGCTATGGGAACATGTACAATGCTAGCGTTCCGCGGGGCATCGGTGAGCTTGCAAATTTCTTCCGGTTGGTCTAAAAGTTGCGTAGAAGCACCAACATGGCTTGCACACTGCAGAGAGGTTGACAATACAACCAGGAAAGCTGCGAACTGGAAAAGGTGGAAACGGAGTGCGTTTTTCAGCGGCTTTGTTGCATCACTCCCACGCCGATTGAAGTCAGCAGAAGGGCGGCAGGCGTTTATATGCAGGCCGGTGACAGTTGTCGATGCCGGTGCGGGTAGTAGTTCACGGCAAGCTATAAAACATCTACAATGCTAGCGTTCCTCGGGGCATCGTTGAGCTTGCAAATTTCTTCCGCTTGGTCTAAAAGTTGCGTAGAAGAACCAACATGGCTTGCACACTGCAGAGAGGTTGACAATACAACCAGGAAAGCTGCGAACTGGAAAAGGTGGAAACGGAGTGCGTTTTTCAGTGGCTTTGTTGCGTCACTCCCACGCTGATTGAAGTCAGCAGAAGGGCGGCAGGCGTTTAAATGCAGGCCGGTGACAGTTGTCGATGCCGGTGCGGGTAGTAGTTCACGGCAAGCTATGAAAACATCTACAATGCTAGCGTTCCTCGGGGCATCGTTGAGCTTGCAAATTTCTTCCGCTTGGTCTAAAAGTTGCGTAGAAGAACCAACATGGCTTGCACACTGCAGAGAGGTTGACAATACAACCAGGAAAGCTGCGAACTGGCAAATGTGGAAACGGAGTGCGTTTTTCAGTGGCTTTGTTGCGTCACTCCCACGCCGACTGAAGTCAGCAGAAGGGCGGCAGGCGTTTATATGCAGGCCGGTGACAGTTGTCGATGCCGGTGCGGGTAGTAGTTCACGGCAAGCTATGAAAACATCTACAATGCTAGCGTTCCTCGGGGCATCGTTGAGCTTGCAAATTTCTTCCGCTTGGTCTAAAAGTTGCGTAGAAGAACCAACATGGCTTGCACACTGCAGAGAGGTTGACAATACAACCAGGAAAGCTGCGAACTGGAAAAGGTGGAAACGGAGTGCGTTTTTCAGTGGCATTGTTGCGTCACTCCCACGCCGATTGAAGTCAGCAGAAGAGCGGCAGGCGTTTATATGCAGGCCTATCTCAGTTGTCGATGTCGGCGCGGGTAGTAGTTCACGGAAAGCTATGGGAACATGTACAATGCTAGCGTTCCGCGGGGCATCGGTGAGCTTGCAAATTTCTTCCGGTTGGTCTAAAAGTTGCGTAGAAGCACCAACATGGTTTGCACACTGCAGAGAGGTTGACAATACAACCAGGAAAGCTGCGAACTGGAAAAGGTGGAAACGGAGTGCGTTTTTCAGTGGCTTTGTTGCGTCACTCCCACGCCGATTGAAGTCAGCAGAAGGGCGGCAGGCGTTTATATGCAGGCCGGTGACAGTTGTCGATGCCGGTGCGGGTAGTAGTTCACGGCAAGCTATGAAAACATCTACAATACTAGCGTTCCTCGGGGCATCGTTGAGCTTGCAAATTTCTTCCGCTTGGTCTAAAAGTTGCGTAGAAGAACCATCATGGCTTGCACACTGCAGAGAGGTTGACAATACAACCAGGAAAGCTGCGAACTGGAAAACGTGGAAACGGAGTGCGTTTTTCAGCGGCTTTGTTGCGTCACTCCCACGCCGATTGAAGTCAGCAGAAGGGCGGCAGGCGTTTATATGCAGGCCGGTGACAGTTGTCGATGCCGGTGCGGGTAGTAGTTCACGGCAAGCTATGAAAACATCTACAATGCTAGCGTTCCTCGGGGCATCGTTGAGCTTGCAAATTTCTTCCGCTTGGTCTAAAAGTTGCGTAGAAGAACCAACAAGACTTGCACACTGCAGAGAGGTTGACAATACAACCAGGAAAGCTGCGAACTGGAAAAGGTGGAAACGGAGTGCGTTTTTCAGTGGCTTTGTTGCGTCACTCCCACGCCGACTGAAGTCAGCAGAAGGGCGGCAGGCGTTTATATGCAGGCCGGTGACAGTTGTCGATGCCGGTGCGGGTAGTAGTTCACGGCAAGCTATGAAAACATCTACAATGCTAGCGTTCCTCGGGGCATCGTTGAGCTTGCAAATTTCTTCCGCTTGGTCTAAAAGTTGCGTAGAACCAACATGGCTTGCACACTGCAGAGAGGTTGACAATACAACCAGGAAAGCTGCGAACTGGAAAAGGTGGAAACGGAGTGCGTTTTTCAGTGCCATTGTTACGTCACTCCCACGCCGATTGAAGTCAGCAGAAGAGCGGCAGGCGTTTATATGCAGGCCTATCTCAGTTGTCGATGTCGGTGCGGGTAGTAGTTCACGGAAAGCTATGGGAACATGTACAATGCTAGCGTTCCGCGGGGCATCGGTGAGCTTGCAAATTTCTTCCGGTTGGTCTAAAAGTTGCGTAGAAGCACCAACATGGTTTGCACACTGCAGAGAGGTTGACAATACAACCAGGAAAGCTGCGAACTGGAAAAGGTGGAAACGGAGTGCGTTTTTCAGTGGCTTTGTTGCGTCACTCCCACGCCGATTGAAGTCAGCAGAAGGGCGGCAGGCGTTTATATGCAGGCCGGTGACAGTTGTCGATGCCGGTGCGGGTAGTAGTTCACGGCAAGCTATGAAAACATCTACAATACTAGCGTTCCTCGGGGCATCGTTGAGCTTGCAAATTTCTTCCGCTTGGTCTAAAAGTTGCGTAGAAGAACCATCATGGCTTGCACACTGCAGAGAGGTTGACAATACAACCAGGAAAGCTGCGAACTGGAAAAGGTGGAAACGGAGTGCGTTTTTCAGCGGCTTTGTTGCGTCACTCCCACGCCGATTGAAGTCAGCAGAAGGGCGGCAGGCGTTTATATGCAGGCCGGTGACAGTTGTCGATGCCGGTGCGGGTAGTAGTTCACGGCAAGCTATGAAAACATCTACAATGCTAGCGTTCCTCGGGGCATCGTTGAGCTTGCAAATTTCTTCCGCTTGGTCTAAAAGTTGCGTAGAAGAACCAACATGGCTTGCACACTGCAGAGTGGTTGACAATACAATCAGGAAAGCTGCGAACTGGAAAAGGTGGAAACGGAGTGCGTTTTTCAGTGGCTTTGTTGCGTCACTCCAACGCTGATTGAAGTCAGCAGAAGGGCGGCAGGCGTTTAAATGCAGGCCGGTGACAGTTGTCGATGCCGGTGTGGGTAGTAGTTCACGGCAAGCTATGAAAACATCTACAATGCTAGCGTTCCTCGTGGCATCGTTGAGCTTCCAAATTTCTTCCGCTTGGTCTAAAAGTTGCGTAGAAGAACCAACATGGCTTGCACACTGCAGAGAGGTTGACAATACAACCAGAAAAGCTGCGAACTGGCAAATGTGGAAACGGAGTGCGTTTTTCAGTGGCTTTGTTGCGTCACTCCCACGCCGACTGAAGTCAGCAGAAGGGCGGCAGGCGTTTATATGCAGGCCGGTGACAGTTGTCGATGCCGGTGCGGGTAGTAGTTCACGGCAAGCTATGAAAACATCTACAATGCTAGCGTTCCTCGGGGCATCGTTGAGCTTGCAAATTTCTTCCGCTTGGTCTAAAAGTTGCGTAGAAGAACCAACATGGCTTGCACACTGCAGAGAGGTTGACAATACAACCAGGAAAGCTGCGAACTGGAAAAGGTGGAAACGGAGTGCGTTTTTCAGTGGCTTTGTTGCGTTACTCCCACGCCGACTGAAGTCAGCAGAAGGGCGGCAGGCGTTTATATGCAGGCCGGTGACAGTTGTCGATGCCGGTGCGGGTAGTAGTTCACGGCAAGCTATGAAAACATCTACAATGCTAGCGTTCCTCGGGGCATCGTTGAGCTTGCAAATTTCTTCCGCTTGGTCGAAAAGTTGCGTAGAAGAACCAACATGGCTTGCACACTGCAGAAAGGTTGACAATACAACGAGGAAAGCTGCGAACTGGAAAAGGTGGAAACGGAGTGCGTTTTTCAGTGGCATTGTTGCGTCACTCCCACGCCGATTGAAGGCAGCAGAAGAGCGGCAGACGTTTATATGCAGGCCTATCTCAGTTGTCGATGTCGGTGCGGGTAGTAGTTCACGGCAAGCTATGAAAACATCTACAATGCTAGCGTTCCGCAGGGCATCGGTGAGCTTGCAAATTTCTTCCGCTTGGTCTAAAAGTTGCGTACAAGAACCAACATGGCTTGCACACTGCAGAGAAGTTGACAATACAACCAGGAAAGCTGCGAACTGGAAAAGGTGGAAACAGAGTGCGTTTTTCAGTGGCTTTGTTGCGTCACTCCCACGCCGACTGAAGTCAGGAGAAGGGCGGCAGGCGTTTATATGCAGGACGGTGACAGTTGTCGATGTCGGTGCGGGTAGTAGTTCACGGCAAGCTATGAAAATATCTACAATGCTAGCGTTCCTCGGGGCATCGTTGAGCTTGCAAATTTCTTCCGCTTGGTCTAAAAGTTGCGTAGAAGAACCAGCATGGCTTGCACACGGCAGAGAGGTTGACAATACAACCAGGAAAGCTGCGAACTGGAAAAGGTGGAAACGGAGTGCGTTTTTCAGTGGCATTGTTGCGTCACTCCCACGCCGATTGAAGTCAGCAGAAGAGCGGCAGGCGTTTATATGCAGGCCTATCTCAGTTGTCGATGTCGGTGCGGGTAGTAGTTCACGGCAAGCTATGGGAACATGTACAATGCTAGCGTTCCGCGGGGCATCGGTGAGCTTGCAAATTTCTTCCGGTTGGTCTAAAAGTTGCGTAGAAGCACCAACATGGCTTGCACACTGCAGAGAGGTTGCCAATACAACCAGGAAAGCTGCGAACTGGAAAAGGTGGAAACGGAGTGCGTTTTTCAGCGGCTTTGTTGCGTCACTCCCACGCCGATTGAAGTCAGCAGAAGGGCGGCACGCGTTTATATGCAGGCCGGTGACAGTTGTCGATGCCGGTGCGGGTAGTAGTTCACGGCAAGCTATGAAAACATCTACAATGCTAGCGTTCCTCGGGGCATCGTTGAGCTTGCAAATTTCTTCCGCTTGGTCTAAAAGTTGCGTAGAAGAACCAACATGGCTTGCACACTGCAGAGAGGTTGACAATACAACCAGGAAAGCTGCGAACTGGAAAAGGTGGAAACGGAGTGCGTTTTTCAGTGGCTTTGTTGCGTCACTCCCACGCCGATTGAAGTCAGCAGAAGGGCGGCAGGCGTTTATATGCAGGCCGGTGACAGTTGTCGATGCCGGTGCGGGTAGTAGTTCACGGCAAGCTATGAAAACATCTACAATACTAGCGTTCCTCGGGGCATCGTTGAGCTTGCAAATTTCTTCCGCTTGGTCTAAAAGTTGCGTAGAAGAACCAACATGGCTTGCACACTCCAGAGAGGTTGACAATACAACCAGGAAAGCTACGAACTGGCAAATGTGGAAACGGAGTGCGTTTTTCAGTGGCTTTGTTGCGTCACTCCCACGCCGACTGAAGTCAGCAGAAGGGCGGCAGGCGTTTATATGCAGGCCGGTGACAGTTGTCGATGCCGGTGCGGGTAGTAGTTCACGGCAAGCTATGAAAACATCTACAATGCTAGCGTTCCTCGGGGCATCGTTGAGCTTGCAAATTTCTTCCGCTTGGTCTAAAAGTTGCGTAGAAGAACCAACATGGCTTGCACACTGCAGAGAGGTTGACAATACAACCAGGAAAGCTGCGAACTGGAAAAGGTGGAAACGGAGTGCGTTTTTCAGTGGCATTGTTGCGTCACTCCCACGCCGATTGAAGTCAGCAGAAGAGCGGCAGGCGTTTATATGCAGGCCTATCTCAGTTGTCGATGTCGGCGCGGGTAGTAGTTCACGGAAAGCTATGGGAACATGTACAATGCTAGCGTTCCGCGGGGCATCGGTGAGCTTGCAAATTTCTTCCGGTTGGTCTAAAAGTTGCGTAGAAGCACCAACATGGTTTGCACACTGCAGAGAGGTTGACAATACAACCAGGAAAGCTGCGAACTGGAAAAGGTGGAAACGGAGTGCGTTTTTCAGTGGCTTTGTTGCGTCACTCCCACGCCGATTGAAGTCAGCAGAAGGGCGGCAGGCGTTTATATGCAGGCCGGTGACAGTTGTCGATGCCGGTGCGGGTAGTAGTTCACGGCAAGCTATGAAAACATCTACAATACTAGCGTTCCTCGGGGCATCGTTGAGCTTGCAAATTTCTTCCGCTTGGTCTAAAAGTTGCGTAGAAGAACCATCATGGCTTGCACACTGCAGAGAGGTTGACAATAAAACCAGGAAAGCTGCGAACTGGAAAACGTGGAAACGGAGTGCGTTTTTCAGCGGCTTTGTTGCGTCACTCCCACGCCGATTGAAGTCAGCAGAAGGGCGGCAGGCGTTTATATGCAGGCCGGTGACAGTTGTCGATGCCGGTGCGGGTAGTAGTTCACGGCAAGCTATGAAAACATCTACAATGCTAGCGTTCCTCGGGGCATCGTTGAGCTTGCAAATTTCTTCCGCTTGGTCTAAAAGTTGCGTAGAAGAACCAACATGGCTTGCACACTGCAGAGAGGTTGACAATACAACCAGGAAAGCTGCGAACTGGCAAATGTGGAAACGGAGTGCGTTTTTCAGTGGCTTTGTTGCGTCACTCCCACGCCGACTGAAGTCAGCAGAAGGGCGGCAGGCGTTTATATGCAGGCCGGTGACAGTTGTCGATGCCGGTGCGGGTAGTAGTTCACGGCAAGCTATGAAAACATCTAATGCTAGCGTTCCTCGGGGCATCGTTGAGCTTGCAAATTTCTTCCGCTTGGTCTAAAAGTTGCGTAGAAGAACCAACATGGCTTGCACACTGCAGAGAGGTTGACAATACAACCAGGAAAGCTGCGAACTGGAAAAGGTGGAAACGGAGTGCGTTTTTCAGTGGCTTTGTTGCGTCACTCCCACGCTGATTGAAGTCAGCAGAAGGGCGGCAGGCGTTTAAATGCAGGCCGGTGACAGTTGTCGATGCCGGTGCGGGTAGTAGTTCACGGCAAGCTATGAAAACATCTACAATGCTAGCGTTCCTCGGGGCATCGTTGAGCTTGCAAATTTCTTCCGCTTGGTCTAAAAGTTGCGTAGAAAAACCAACATGGCTTGCACACTGCAGAGAGGTTGACAATACAACCAGGAAAGCTGCGAACTGGCAAATGTGGAAACGGAGTGCGTTTTTCAGTGGCTTTGTTGCGTCACTCCCACGCCGACTGAAGTCAGCAGAAGGGCGGCAGGCGTTTATATGCAGGCCGGTGACAGTTGTCGATGCCGGTGCGGGTAGTAGTTCACGGCAAGCTATGAAAACATCTACAATGCTAGCGTTCCTCGGGGCATTGTTGAGCTTGCGAATTTCTTCCGCTTGGTCTAAAAGTTGCGTAGAAGCACCAACATGGTTTGCACACTGCAGAGAGGTTGACAATACAACCAGGAAAGCTGCGAACTGGAAAAGGTGGAAACGGAGTGCGTTTTTCAGTGGCTTTGTTGCGTCACTCCCACGCCGATTGAAGTCAGCAGAAGGGCGGCAGGCGTTTATATGCAGGCCGGTGACAGTTGTCGATGCCGGTGCGGGTAGTAGTTCACGGCAAGCTATGAAAACATCTACAATACTAGCGTTCCTCGGGGCATCGTTGAGCTTGCAAATTTCTTCCGCTTGGTCTAAAAGTTACGTAGAAGAACCATCATGGCTTGCACACTGCAGAGAGGTTGACAATACAACCAGGAAAGCTGCGAACTGGAAAAGGTGGAAACGGAGTGCGTTTTTCAGCGGCTTTGTTGCGTCACTCCCACGCCGATTGAAGTCAGCAGAAGGGCGGCAGGCGTTTATATGCAGGCCGGTGACAGTTGTCGATGCCGGTGCGGGTAGTAGTTCACGGCAAGCTATGAAAACATCTACAATGCTAGCGTTCCTCGGGGCATCGTTGAGCTTGCAAATTTCTTCCGCTTGGTCTAAAAGTTGCGTAGAAGAACCAACATGGCTTGCACACTGCAGAGAGGTTGACAATACAACCAGGAAAAGCTGCGAACTGGAAAAGGTGGAAACGGAGTGCGTTTTTCAGTGGCTTTGTTGCGTCACTCCCACGCTGATTGAAGTCAGCAGAAGGGCGGCAGGCGTTTAAATGCAGGCCGGTGACAGTTGTAGATGCCGGTGCGGGTAGTAGTTCACGGCAAGCTATGAAAACATCTACAATGCTAGCGTTCCTCGTGGCATCGTTGAGCTTGCAAATTTCTTCCGCTTGGTCTAAAAGTTGCGTAGAAGAACCAACATGGCTTGCACACTGCAGAAAGGTTGACAATACAACCAGAAAAGCTGCGAACTGGCAAATGTGGAAACGGAGTGCGTTTTTCAGTGGCTTTGTTGCGTCACTCCCACGCCGACTGAAGTCAGCAGAAGGGCGGCAGGCGTTTATATGCAGGCCGGTGACAGTTGTCGATGCCGGTGCGGGTAGTAGTTCACGGCAAGCTATGAAAACATCTACAATGCTAGCGTTCCGCGGGGCATCGGTGAGCTTGCAAATTTCTTCCGCTTGGTCTAAAAGTTGCATAGAAGAACCAACATGGCTTGCACACTGCAGAGAAGTTGACAATACAACCAGGAAAGCTGCGAACTGGAAAAGGTGGAAACAGAGCGCGTTTTTCAGTGGCTTTGTTGCGTCACTCCCACGCCGACTGAAGTCAGGAGAAGGGCGGCAGGCGTTTATATGCAGGACGGTGACAGTTGTCGAAGTCGGTGCGTGTAGTAGTTCACGGCAAGCTATGAAAACATCTACAATGCTAGCGTTCCTCGGGGCATCGTTGAGCTTGCAAATTTCTTCCGCTTGGTCTAAAAGTTGCGTAGAAGAACCAGCATGGCTTGCACACGGCAGAGAGGTTGACAATACAACCAGGAAAGCTGCGAACTGGAAAAGGTGGAAACGGAGTGCGTTTTTCAGTGGCATTGTTGCGTCACTCCCACGCCGATTGAAGTCAGCAGAAGAGCGGCAGGCGTTTATATGCAGGCCTATCTCAGTTGTCGATGTCGGTGCGGGTAGTAGTTCACGGAAAGCTATGGGAACATGTACAATGCTAGCGTTCCGCGGGGCATCGGTGAGCTTGCAAATTTCTTCCGGTTGGTCTAAAAGTTGCGTAGAAGCACCAACATGGTTTGCACACTGCAGAGAGGTTGACAATACAACCAGGAAAGCTGCGAACTGGAAAAGGTGGAAACGGAGTGCGTTTTTCAGTGGCTTTGTTGCGTCACTCCCACGCCGATTGAAGTCAGCAGAAGGGGGGCAGGCGTTTATATGCAGGCCGGTGACAGTTGTCGATGCCGGTGCGGGTAGTAGTTCACGGCAAGCTATGAAAACATCTACAATACTAGCGTTCCTCGGGGCATCGTTGAGCTTGCAAATTTCTTCCGCTTGGTCTAAAAGTTGTTAGAAGAACCATCATGGCTTGCACACTGCAGAGAGGTTGACAATACAACCAGGAAAGCTGCGAACTGGAAAACGTGGAAACGGAGTGCGTTTTTCAGCGGCTTTGTTGCGTCACTCCCACGCCGATTGAAGTCAGCAGAAGGGCGGCAGGCGTTTATATGCAGGCCGGTGACAGTTGTCGATGCCGGTGCGGGTAGTAGTTCACGGCAAGCTATGAAAACATCTACAATGCTAGCGTTCCTCGGGGCATCGTTGAGCTTGCAAATTTCTTCCGCTTGGTCTCAAAGTTGCGTAGAAGAACCAACATGGCTTGCACACTGCAGAGAGGTTGACAATGCAACCAGGAAAGCTGCGAACTGGAAAAGGTGGAAACGGAGTGCGTTTTTCAGTGGCTTTGTTGCGTCACTCCCACGCTGATTGAAGTCAGCAGAAGGGCGGCAGGCGTTTAAATGCAGGCCGGTGACAGTTGTCGATGCCGGTGCGGGTAGTAGTTCACGGCAAGCTATGAAAACATCTACAATGCTAGCGTTCCTCGGGGCATCGTTGAGCTTGCAAATTTCTTCCGCTTGGTCTAAAAGTTGCGTAGAAAAACCAACATGGCTTGCACACTGCAGAGAGGTTGACAATACAACCAGGAAAGCTGCGAACTGGCAAATGTGGAAACGGAGTGCGTTTTTCAGTGGCTTTGTTGCGTCACTCCCACGCCGACTGAAGTCAGCAGAAGGGCGGCAGGCGTTTATATGCAGGCCGGTGACAGTTGTCGATGCCGGTGCGGGTAGTAGTTCACGGCAAGCTATGAAAACATCTACAATGCTAGCGTTCCTCGGGGCATCGTTGAGCTTGCAAATTTCTTCCGCTTGGTCTAAAAGTTGCGTAGAAGCACCAACATGGTTTGCACACTGCAGAGAGGTTGACAATACAACCAGGAAAGCTGCGAACTGGAAAAGGTGGAAACGGAGTGCGTTTTTCAGTGGCTTTGTTGCGTCACTCCCACGCCGATTGAAGTCAGCAGAAGGGCGGCAGGCGTTTATATGCAGGCCGGTGACAGTTGTCGATGCCGGTGCGGGTAGTAGTTCACGGCAAGCTATGAAAACATCTACAATACTAGCGTTCCTCGGGGCATCGTTGAGCTTGCAAATTTCTTCCGCTTGGTCTAAAAGTTACGTAGAAGAACCATCATGGCTTGCACACTGCAGAGAGGTTGACAATACAACCAGGAAAGCTGCGAACTGGAAAAGGTGGAAACGGAGTGCGTTTTTCAGCGGCTTTGTTGCGTCACTCCCACGCCGATTGAAGTCAGCAGAAGGGCGGCAGGCGTTTATATGCAGGCCGGTGACAGTTGTCGATGCCGGTGCGGGTAGTAGTTCACGGCAAGCTATGAAAACATCTACAATGCTAGCGTTCCTCGGGGCATCGTTGAGCTTGCAAATTTCTTCCGCTTGGTCTAAAAGTCGCGTAGAAGAACCAACATGGCTTGCACACTGCAGAGAGGTTGACAATACAACCAGGAAAGCTGCGAACTGGAAAAGGTGGAAACGGAGTGCGTTTTTCAGTGGCTTTGTTGCGTCACTCCCACGCTGATTGAAGTCAGCAGAAGGGCGGCAGGCGTTTAAATGCAGGCCGGTGACAGTTGTAGATGCCGGTGCGGGTAGTAGTTCACGGCAAGCTATGAAAACATCTACAATGCTAGCGTTCCTCGTTGCATCGTTGAGCTTGCAAATTTCTTCCGCTTGGTCTAAAAGTTGCGTAGAAGAACCAACATGGCTTGCACACTGCAGAGAGGTTGACAATACAACCAGAAAAGCTGCGAACTGGCAAATGTGGAAACGGAGTGCGTTTTTCAGTGGCTTTGTTGCGTCACTCCCACGCCGACTGAAGTCAGCAGAAGGGCGGCAGGCGTTTATATGCAGGCCGGTGACAGTTGTCGATGCCGGTGCGGGTAGTAGTTCACGGCAAGCTATGAAAACATCTACAATGCTAGCGTTCCTCGGGGCATCGTTGAGCTTGCAAATTTCTTCCGCTTGGTCTAAAAGTTGCGTAGAAGAACCAACATGGCTTGCACACTGCAGAGAGGTTGACAATACAACCAGGAAAGCTGCGAACTGGAAAAAGTGGAAACGGAGTGCGTTTTTCAGTGGCTTTGTTGCGTTACTCCCACGCCGACTGAAGTCAGCAGAAGGGCGGCAGGCATTTTAATGCAGGCCGGTGAAAGTTGTCGATGCCGGTGCGGGTAGTAGTTCACGGCAAGCTATGAAAACATCTACAATGCTAGCGTTCCTCGGGGCATCGTTTAGCTTGCAAATTTCTTCCGCTTGGTCTAAAAGTTGCGTAGAAGAACCAACATGGCTTGCACACTGCAGAGAGGTTGACAATACAACCAGGAAAGTTGCGAACTGGAAAAGGTGGAAACGGAGTGCGTTTTTCAGTGGCATTGTTGCGTCACTCCCACGCCGATTGAAGGCAGCAGAAGAGCGGCAGACGTTTATATGCAGGCCTATCTCAGTTGTCGATGTCGGTGCGGGTAGTAGTTCACGGCAAGCTATGAAAACATCTACAATGCTAGCGTTCCGCGGGGCATCGGTGAGCTTGCAAATTTCTTCCGCTTGGTCTAAAAGTTGCGTAGAAGAACCAACATGGCTTGCACACTGCAGAGAAGTTGACAATACAACCAGGAAAGCTGCGAACTGGAAAAGGTGGAAACAGAGTGCGTTTTTCAGTGGCTTTGTTGCGTCACTCCCACGCCAACTGAAGTCAGGAGAAGGGCGGCAGGCGTTTATATGCAGGACGGTGACAGTTGTCGAAGTCGGTGCGTGTAGTAGTTCACGGCAAGCTATGAAAACATCTACAATGCTAGCGTTCCTCGGGGCATCGTTGAGCTTGCAAATTTCTTCCGCTTGGTCTAAAAGTTGCGTAGAAGAACCAGCATGGCTTGCACACGGCAGAGAGGTTGACAATACAACCAGGAAAGCTGCGAACTGGAAAAGGTGGAAACGGAGTGCGTTTTTCAGTGGCATTGTTGCGTCACTCCCACGCCGATTGAAGACAGCAGAAGAGCGGCAGGCGTTTATATGCAGGCCTATCTCAGTTGTCGATGTCGGTGCGGGTAGTAGTTCACGGCAAGCTATGGGAACATGTACAATGCTAGCGTTCCTCGGGGCATCGTTGAGCTTGCAAATTTCTTCCGCTTGGTCTAAAAGTTGCGTAGAAGAACCAACATGGCTTGCACACTGCAGAGAGGTTGACAATACAACCAGGAAAGCAGCGAACTGGAAAAGGTGGAAACGGAGTGCGTTTTTCAGTGGCATTGTTGCGTCACTCCCACGCCGATTGAAGGCAGCAGAAGAGCGGCAGACGTTTATATGCAGGCCTATCTCAGTTGTCGATGTCGCTGCGGGTAGTAGTTCACGGCAAGCTATGAAAACATCTACAATGCTAGCGTTCCTCGTGGCATCGTTGAGCTTGCAAATTTCTTCCGCTTGGTCTAAAAGTTGCGTAGAAGAACCAACATGGCTTGCACACTGCAGAGAGGTTGACAATACAACCAGGAAAGCTGCGAACTGGAAAAGGTGGAAACGGAGTGCGTTTTTCAGTGGCTTTGTTGCGTCACTCCCACGCTGATTGAAGTCAGCAGAAGGGCGGCAGGCGTTTAAATGCAGGCCGGTGACAGTTGTCGATGCCGGTGCGGGTAGTAGTTCACGGCAAGCTATGAAAACATCTACAATGCTAGCGTTCCTCGGGGCATCGTTGAGCTTGCAAATTTCTTCCGCTTGGTCTAAAAGTTGCGTAGAAGAACCAACATGGCTTGCACACTGCAGAGAGGTTGACAATACAACCAGGAAAGCTGCGAACTGGCAAATGTGGAAACGGAGTGCGTTTTTCAGTGGCTTTGTTGCGTCACTCCCACGCCGACTGAAGTCAGCAGAAGGGCGGCAGGCGTTTATATGCAGGCCGGTGACAGTTGTCGATGCCGGTGCGGGTAGTAGTTCACGGCAAGCTATGAAAACATCTACAATGCTAGCGTTCCTCGGGGCATCGTTGAGCTTGCAAATTTCTTCCGCTTGGTCTAAAAGTTGCGTAGAAGAACCAACATGGCTTGCACACTGCAGAGAGGTTGACAATACAACCAGGAAAGCTGCGAACTGGAAAAGGTGGAAACGGAGTGCGTTTTTCAGTGGCATTGTTGCGTCACTCCCACGCCGATTGAAGTCAGCAGAAGAGCGGCAGGCGTTTATATGCAGGCCTATCTCAGTTGTCGATGTCGGCGTGGGTAGTAGTTCACGGAAAGCTATGGGAACATGTACAATGCTAGCGTTCCGCGGGGCATCGGTGAGCTTGCAAATTTCTTCCGGTTGGTCTAAAAGTTGCGTAGAAGCACCAACATGGTTTGCACACTGCAGAGAGGTTGACAATACAACCAGGAAAGCTGCGAACTGGAAAAGGTGGAAACGGAGTGCGTTTTTCAGTGGCTTTGTTGCGTCACTCCCACGCCGATTGAAGTCAGCAGAAGGGCGGCAGGCGTTTATATGCAGGCCGGTGACAGTTGTCGATGCCGGTGCGGGTAGTAGTTCACGGCAAGCTATGAAAACATCTACAATACTAGCGTTCCTCGGGGCATCGTTGAGCTTGCAAATTTCTTCCGCTTGGTCTAAAAGTTGCGTAGAAGAACCATCATGGCTTGCACACTGCAGAGAGGTTGACAATAAAACCAGGAAAGCTGCGAACTGGAAAACGTGGAAACGGAGTGCGTTTTTCAGCGGCTTTGTTGCGTCACTCCCACGCCGATTGAAGTCAGCAGAAGGGCGGCAGGCGTTTATATGCAGGCCGGTGACAGTTGTCGATGCCGGTGCGGGTAGTAGTTCACGGCAAGCTATGAAAACATCTACAATGCTAGCGTTCCTCGGGGCATCGTTGAGCTTGCAAATTTCTTCCGCTTGGTCTAAAAGTTGCGTAGAAGAACCAACATGGCTTGCACACTGCAGAGAGGTTGACAATACAACCAGGAAAGCTGCGAACTGGAAAAGGTGGAAACGGAGTGCGTTTTTCAGTGGCTTTGTTGCGTCACTCCCACGCTGATTGAAGTCAGCAGAAGGGCGGCAGGCGTTTAAATGCAGGCCGGTGACAGTTGTCGATGCCGGTGCGGGTAGTAGTTCACGGCAAGCTATGAAAACATCTACAATGCTAGCGTTCCTCGGGGCATCGTTGAGCTTGCAAATTTCTTCCGCTTGGTCTAAAAGTTGCGTAGAAAAACCAACATGGCTTGCACACTGCAGAGAGGTTGACAATACAACCAGGAAAGCTGCGAACTGGCAAATGTGGAAACGGAGTGCGTTTTTCAGTGGCTTTGTTGCGTCACTCCCACGCCGACTGAAGTCAGCAGAAGGGCGGCAGGCGTTTATATGCAGGCCGGTGACAGTTGTCGATGCCGGTGCGGGTAGTAGTTCACGGCAAGCTATGAAAACATCTACAATGCTAGCGTTCCTCGGGGCATTGTTGAGCTTGCAAATTTCTTCCGCTTGGTCTAAAAGTTGCGTAGAAGCACCAACATGGTTTGCACACTGCAGAGAGGTTGACAATACAACCAGGAAAGCTGCGAACTGGAAAAGGTGGAAACGGAGTGCGTTTTTCAGTGGCTTTGTTGCGTCACTCCCACGCCGATTGAAGTCAGCAGAAGGGCGGCAGGCGTTTATATGCAGGCCGGTGACAGTTGTCGATGCCGGTGCGGGTAGTAGTTCACGGCAAGCTATGAAAACATCTACAATACTAGCGTTCCTCGGGGCATCGTTGAGCTTGCAAATTTCTTCCGCTTGGTCTAAAAGTTACGTAGAAGAACCATCATGGCTTGCACACTGCAGAGAGGTTGACAATACAACCAGGAAAGCTGCGAACTGGAAAAGGTGGAAACGGAGTGCGTTTTTCAGCGGCTTTGTTGCGTCACTCCCACGCCGATTGAAGTCAGCAGAAGGGCGGCAGGCGTTTATATGCAGGCCGGTGACAGTTGTCGATGCCGGTGCGGGTAGTAGTTCACGGCAAGCTATGAAAACATCTACAATGCTAGCGTTCCTCGGGGCATCGTTGAGCTTGCAAATTTCTTCCGCTTGGTCTAAAAGTTGCGTAGAAGAACCAACATGGCTTGCACACTGCAGAGAGGTTGACAATACAACCAGGAAAAGCTGCGAACTGGAAAAGGTGGAAACGGAGTGCGTTTTTCAGTGGCTTTGTTGCGTCACTCCCACGCTGATTGAAGTCAGCAGAAGGGCGGCAGGCGTTTAAATGCAGGCCGGTGACAGTTGTAGATGCCGGTGCGGGTAGTAGTTCACGGCAAGCTATGAAAACATCTACAATGCTAGCGTTCCTCGTGGCATCGTTGAGCTTGCAAATTTCTTCCGCTTGGTCTAAAAGTTGCGTAGAAGAACCAACATGGCTTGCACACTGCAGAAAGGTTGACAATACAACCAGAAAAGCTGCGAACTGGCAAATGTGGAAACGGAGTGCGTTTTTCAGTGGCTTTGTTGCGTCACTCCCACGCCGACTGAAGTCAGCAGAAGGGCGGCAGGCGTTTATATGCAGGCCGGTGACAGTTGTCGATGCCGGTGCGGGTAGTAGTTCACGGCAAGCTATGAAAACATCTACAGTGCTAGCGTTCCGCGGGGCATCGGTGAGCTTGCAAATTTCTTCCGCTTGGTCTAAAAGTTGCATAGAAGAACCAACATGGCTTGCACACTGCAGAGAAGTTGACAATACAACCAGGAAAGCTGCGAACTGGAAAAGGTGGAAACAGAGCGCGTTTTTCAGTGGCTTTGTTGCGTCACTCCCACGCCGACTGAAGTCAGGAGAAGGGCGGCAGGCGTTTATATGCAGGACGGTGACAGTTGTCGAAGTCGGTGCGTGTAGTAGTTCACGGCAAGCTATGAAAACATCTACAATGCTAGCGTTCCTCGGGGCATCGTTGAGCTTGCAAATTTCTTCCGCTTGGTCTAAAAGTTGCGTAGAAGAACCAGCATGGCTTGCACACGGCAGAGAGGTTGACAATACAACCAGGAAAGCTGCGAACTGGAAAAGGTGGAAACGGAGTGCGTTTTTCAGTGGCATTGTTGCGTCACTCCCACGCCGATTGAAGTCAGCAGAAGAGCGGCAGGCGTTTATATGCAGGCCTATCTCAGTTGTCGATGTCGGTGCGGGTAGTAGTTCACGGAAAGCTATGGGAACATGTACAATGCTAGCGTTCCGCGGGGCATCGGTGAGCTTGCAAATTTCTTCCGGTTGGTCTAAAAGTTGCGTAGAAGAACCAACATGGCTTGCACACTGCAGAGAGGTTGACAATGCAACCAGGAAAGCTGCGAACTGGAAAAGGTGGAAACGGAGTGCGTTTTTCAGTGGCTTTGTTGCGTCACTCCCACGCTGATTGAAGTCAGCAGAAGGGCGGCAGGCGTTTAAATGCAGGCCGGTGACAGTTGTCGATGCCGGTGCGGGTAGTAGTTCACGGCAAGCTATGAAAACATCTACAATGCTAGCGTTCCTCGGGGCATCGTTGAGCTTGCAAATTTCTTCCGCTTGGTCTAAAAGTTGCGTAGAAAAACCAACATGGCTTGCACACTGCAGAGAGGTTGACAATACAACCAGGAAAGCTGCGAACTGGCAAATGTGGAAACGGAGTGCGTTTTTCAGTGGCTTTGTTGCGTCACTCCCACGCCGACTGAAGTCAGCAGAAGGGCGGCAGGCGTTTATATGCAGGCCGGTGACAGTTGTCGATGCCGGTGCGG
This sequence comes from Amblyomma mixtum, assembly GCF_055824585.1. Lineage (NCBI taxonomy): Eukaryota > Metazoa > Arthropoda > Arachnida > Ixodida > Ixodidae > Amblyomma > Amblyomma mixtum. The sequence goes on from NC_143021.1 coordinate 167,471,136, forward strand.
GTAGTAGTTCACGGCAAGCTATGAAAACATCTACAATGCTAGCGTTCCTCGGGGCATCGTTGAGCTTGCAAATTTCTTCCGCTTGGTCTAAAAGTTGCGTAGAAGCACCAACATGGTTTGCACACTGCAGAGAGGTTGACAATACAACCAGGAAAGCTGCGAACTGGAAAAGGTGGAAACGGAGTGCGTTTTTCAGTGGCTTTGTTGCGTCACTCCCACGCCGATTAAAGTCAGCAGAAGGGCGGCAGGCGTTTATATGCAGGCCGGTGACAGTTGTCGATGCCGGTGCGGGTAGTAGTTCACGGCAAGCTATGAAAACATCTACAATACTAGCGTTCCTCGGGGCATCGTTGAGCTTGCAAATTTCTTCCGCTTGGTCTAAAAGTTACGTAGAAGAACCATCATGGCTTGCACACTGCAGAGAGGTTGACAATACAACCAGGAAAGCTGCGAACTGGAAAAGGTGGAAACGGAGTGCGTTTTTCAGCGGCTTTGTTGCGTCACTCCCACGCCGATTGAAGTCAGCAGAAGGGCGGCAGGCGTTTATATGCAGGCCGGTGACAGTTGTCGATGCCGGTGCGGGTAGTAGTTCACGGCAAGCTATGAAAACATCTACAATGCTAGCGTTCCTCGGGGCATCGTTGAGCTTGCAAATTTCTTCCGCTTGGTCTAAAAGTCGCGTAGAAGAACCAACATGGCTTGCACACTGCAGAGAGGTTGACAATACAACCAGGAAAGCTGCGAACTGGAAAAGGTGGAAACGGAGTGCGTTTTTCAGTGGCTTTGTTGCGTCACTCCCACGCTGATTGAAGTCAGCAGAAGGGCGGCAGGCGTTTAAATGCAGGCCGGTGACAGTTGTAGATGCCGGTGCGGGTAGTAGTTCACGGCAAGCTATGAAAACATCTACAATGCTAGCGTTCCTCGTTGCATCGTTGAGCTTGCAAATTTCTTCCGCTTGGTCTAAAAGGTGCGTAGAAGAACCAACATGGCTTGCACACTGCAGAGAGGTTGACAATACAACCAGAAAAGCTGCGAACTGGCAAATGTGGAAACGGAGTGCGTTTTTCAGTGGCTTTGTTGCGTCACTCCCACGCCGACTGAAGTCAGCAGAAGGGCGGCAGGCGTTTATATGCAGGCCGGTGACAGTTGTCGATGCCGGTGCGGGTAGTAGTTCACGGCAAGCTATGAAAACATCTACAATGCTAGCGTTCCTCGGGGCATCGTTGAGCTTGCAAATTTCTTCCGCTTGGTCTAAAAGTTGCGTAGAAGAACCAACATGGCTTGCACACTGCAGAGAGGTTGACAATACAACCAGGAAAGCTGCGAACTGGAAAAAGTGGAAACGGAGTGCGTTTTTCAGTGGCTTTGTTGCGTTACTCCCACGCCGACTGAAGTCAGCAGAAGGGCGGCAGGCATTTTAATGCAGGCCGGTGAAAGTTGTCGATGCCGGTGCGGGTAGTAGTTCACGGCAAGCTATGAAAACATCTACAATGCTAGCGTTCCTCGGGGCATCGTTGAGCTTGCAAATTTCTTCCGCTTGGTCTAAAAGTTGCGTAGAAGAACCAACATGGCTTGCACACTGCAGAGAGGTTGACAATACAACCAGGAAAGCTGCGAACTGGAAAAGGTGGAAACGGAGTGCGTTTTTCAGTGGCATTGTTGCGTCACTCCCACGCCGATTGAAGGCAGCAGAAGAGCGCCAGACGTTTATATGCAGGCCTATCTCAGTTGTCGATGTCGGTGCGGGTAGTAGTTCACGGCAAGCTATGAAAACATCTACAATGCTAGCGTTCCGCGGGACATCGGTGAGCTTGCAAATTTCTTCCGCTTGGTCTAAAAGTTGCGTAGAAGAACCAACATGGCTTGCACACTGCAGAGAAGTTGACAATACAACCAGGAAAGCTGCGAACTGGAAAAGGTGGAAACAGAGTGCGTTTTTCAGTGGCTTTGTTGCGTCACTCCCACGCCGACTGAAGTCAGGAGAAGGGCGGCAGGCGTTTATATGCAGGACGGTGACAGTTGTCGAAGTCGGTGCGTGTAGTAGTTCACGGCAAGCTATGAAAACATCTACAATGCTAGCGTTCCTCGGGGCATCGTTGAGCTTGCAAATTTCTTCCGCTTGGTCTAAAAGTTGCGTAGAAGAACCAGCATGGCTTGCACACGGCAGAGAGGTTGACAATACAACCAGGAAAGCTGCGAACTGGAAAAGGTGTAAACGGAGTGCGTTTTTCAGTGGCATTGTTGCGTCACTCCCACGCCGATTGAAGTCAGCAGAAGAGCGGCAGGCGTTTATATGCAGGCCTATCTCAGTTGTCGATGTCGGTGCGCGTAGTAGTTCACGGCAAGCTATGGGAACATGTACAATGCTAGCGTTCCGCGGGGCATCGGTGAGCTTGCAAATTTCTTCCGGTTGGTCTAAAAGTTGCGTAGAAGCACCAACATGGTTTGCACACTGCAGAGAGGTTGACAATACAACCAGGAAAGCTGCGAACTGGAAAAGGTGGAAACGGAGTGCGTTTTTCAGTGGCTTTGTTGCGTCACTCCCACGCCGATTGAAGTCAGCAGAAGGGCGGCAGGCGTTTATATGCAGGCCGGTGACAGTTGTCGATGCCGGTGCGGGTAGTAGTTCACGGCAAGCTATGAAAACGTCTACAATGCTAGCGTTCCTCGGGGCATCGTTGAGCTTGCAAATTTCTTCCGCTTGGTCTAAAAGTTGCGTAGAAGAACCAACATGGCTTGCACACTGCAGAGAGGTTGACAATACAACCAGGAAAGCTGCGAACTGGAAAAGGTGGAAACGGAGTGCGTTTTTCAGTGGCTTTGTTGCGTCACTCCCACGCTGATTGAAGTCAGCAGAAGGGCGGCAGGCGTTTAAATGCAGGCCGGTGACAGTTGTAGATGCCGGTGCGGGTAGTAGTTCACGGCAAGCTATGAAAACATCTACAATGCTAGCGTTCCTCGTGGCATCGTTGAGCTTGCAAATTTCTTCCGCTTGGTCTAAAAGTTGCGTAGAAGAACCAACATGGCTTGCACACTGCAGAGAGGTTGACAATACAACCAGAAAAGCTGCGAACTGGCAAATGTGGAAACGGAGTGCGTTTTTCAGTGGCTTTGTTGCGTCACTCCCACGCCGACTGAAGTCAGCAGAAGGGCGGCAGGCGTTTATATGCAGGCCGGTGACAGTTGTCGATGCCGGTGCGGGTAGTAGTTCACGGCAAGCTATGAAAACATCTACAATGCTAGCGTTCCTCGTGGCATCGTTGAGCTTGCAAATTTCTTCCGCTTGGTCTAAAAGTTGCGTAGAAGAACCAACATGGCTTGCACACTGCAGAGAGGTTGACAATACAACCAGGAAAGCTGCGAACTGGAAAAGGTGGAAACGGAGTGCGTTTTTCAGTGGCTTTGTTGCGTTACTCCCACGCCGACTGAAGTCAGCAGAAGGGCGGAAGGCGTTTTAATGCAGGCCGGTGAAAGTTGTCGATGCCGGTGCGGGTAGTAGTTCACGGCAAGCTATGAAAACATCTACAATGCTAGCGTTCCTCGGGGCATCGTTGAGCTTGCAAATTTCTTCCGCTTGGTCTAAAAGTTGCGTAGAAGAACCAACATGGCTTGCACACTGCAGAGAGGTTGACAATACAACCAGGAAAGCTGCGAACTGGAAAAGGTGGAAACGGAGTGCGTTTTTCAGTGGCATTGTTGCGTCACTCCCACGCCGATTGAAGGCAGCAGAAGAGCGGCAGACGTTTATATGCAGGCCTATCTCAGTTGTCGATGTCGGTGCGGGTAGTAGTTCACGGCAAGCTATGAAAACATCTACAATGCTAGCGTTCCGCGGGGCATCGGTGAGCTTGCAAATTTCTTCCGCTTGGTCTAAAAGTTGCGTAGAAGAACCAACATGGCTTGCACACTGCAGAGAAGTTGACAATACAACCAGGAAAGCTGCGAACTGGAAAAGGTGGAAACAGAGTGCGTTTTTCAGTGGCTTTGTTGCGTCACTCCCACGCCGACTGAAGTCAGGAGAAGGGCGGCAGGCGTTTATATGCAGGACGGTGACAGTTGTCGAAGTCGGTGCGTGTAGTAGTTCACGGCAAGCTATGAAAACATCTACAATGCTAGCGTTCCTCGGGGCATCGTTGAGCTTGCAAATTTCTTCCGCTTGGTCTAAAAGTTGCGTAGAAGAACCAGCATGGCTTGCACACGGCAGAGAGGTTGACAATACAACCAGGAAAGCTGCGAACTGGAAAAGGTGGAAACGGAGTGCGTTTTTCAGTGGCATTGTTGCGTCACTCCCACGCCGATTGAAGTCAGCAGAAGAGCGGCAGGCGTTTATATGCAGGCCTATCTCAGTTGTCGATGTCGGTGCGGGTAGTAGTTCACGGCAAGCTATGGGAACATGTACAATGCTAGCGTTCCTCGGGGCATCGTTGAGCTTGCAAATTTCTTCCGCTTGGTCTAAAAGTTGCGTAGAAGAACCAACATGGCTTGCACACTGCAGAGAGGTTGACAATACAACCAGGAAAGCTGCGAACTGGAAAAGGTGGAAACGGAGTGCGTTTTTCAGTGGCATTGTTGCGTCACTCCCACGCCGATTGAAGGCAGCAGAAGAGCGGCAGACGTTTATATGCAGGCCTATCTCAGTTGTCGATGTCGCTGCGGGTAGTAGTTCACGGCAAGCTATGAAAACATCTACAATGCTAGCGTTCCGCGGGGCATCGGTGAGCTTGCAAATTTCTTCCGCTTGGTCTAAAAGTTGCGTAGAAGAACCAACATGGCTTGCACACTGCAGAGAAGTTGACAATACAACCAGGAAAGCTGCGAACTGGAAAAGGTGGAAACAGAGTGCGTTTTTCAGTGGCTTTGTTGCGTCACTCCCACGCCGACTGAAGTCAGCAGAATAGCGGCAGGCGTTTATATGCAGGACGGTGACAGTTGTCGATGTCGGTGCGGGTAGTAGTTCACGGCAAGCTATGAAAACATCTACAATGCTAGCGTTCCTCGGGGCATCGTTGAGCTTGCAAATTTCTTCCGCTTGGTCTAAAAGTTGCGTAGAAGAACCAGCATGGCTTGCACACGGCAGAGAGGTTGACAATACAACCAGGAAAGCTGCGAACTGGAAAAGGTGTAAACGGAGTGCGTTTTTCAGTGGCATTGTTGCGTCACTCCCACGCCGATTGAAGTCAGCAGAACAGCGGCAGGCGTTTATATGCAGGCCTATCTCAGTTGTCGATGTCGGTGCGGGAAGTAGTTCACGGCAAGCTATGGGAACATGTACAATGCTAGCGTTCCGCGGGGCATCGGTGAGCTTGCAAATTTCTTCCGGTTGGTCTAAAAGTTGCGTAGAAGCACCAACATGGTTTGCACACTGCAGAGAGGTTGACAATACAACCAGGAAAGCTGCGAACTGGAAAAGGTGGAAACGGAGTGTGTTTTTCAGTGGCTTTGTTGCGTCACTCCCACGCCGATTGAAGTCAGCAGAAGGGCGGCAGGCGTTTATATGCAGGCCGGTGACAGTTGTCGATGCCGGTGCGGGTAGTAGTTCACGGCAAGCTATGAAAACATCTACAATACTAGCGTTCCTCGGGGCATCGTTGAGCTTGCAAATTTCTTCCGCTTGGTCTAAAAGTTGCGTAGACGAACCAGCATGGCTTGCACACTGCAGAGAGGTTGACAATACAACCAGAAAAGCTGCGAACTGGAAAAGGTGGAAACGGAGTGCGTTTTTCAGTGGCTGTGTTGCGTCACTCCCACGCCGATTGAAGTCAGCAGAAGAGCGGCAGGCGTTTATATGCAGGCCGGTGACAGTTTTCGATGCCGGTGCGGGTAGTAGTTCACGGGAAGCTATGAAAACATGTACAATGCTAGCGTTCCACTGGGCATCGGTGAGCTTGCAAATTTCTTCCGCTTGGTCTAAAAGTTGCGTAGAAGAACCAACATGACTTTGACACTGCAGAGATGTTGACAACGCACCCAGGAAAGCTTCAAACTGGAAAATCTGGAAACAGAGTGCGTTTTTAGTGGCATTGTTGCGTCGCTCCCACGCCCATTGAAGTCAGCGGAAGAGCGGCGGGCGTTTGTATGCAGGCCTATCTCAGTTGTCGATGTCGGTGCGGGTAGTAGTTCACGGCAAGGTATGGAAACATGTACAATGCTAGCGTTCCGCGGGGCATCGGTGAGCTTGCAAATTTCTTCCGCTTGGTCTAAAAGTTGCGTAGAAGAACCAACATGACTTTGACACTGCAGAGATGTTGACAACGCACCCAGGAAAGCTTCAAACTGGAAAATCTGGAAACAGAGTGCGTTTTTAGTGGCATTGTTGCGTCGCTCCCACGCCCATTGAAGTCAGCAGAAGAGCGGCGGGCGTTTGTATGCAGGCCTATCTCAGTTGTCGATGTCGGTGCGGGTAGTAGTTCACGGCAAGGTATGGAAACATGTACAATGCTAGCGTTCCGCGGGGTATCCGTGAGCTTGCAAATTTCTTCCGCTTGGTCTAAAAGTTGCGTAGAAGAACCAACATGACTTTGACACTGCAGAGATGTTGACAACGCACCCAGGAAAGCTTCAAACTGGAAAATCTGGAAACAGAGTGCGTTTTTAGTTGCATTGTTGCGTCGCTCCCACGCCCATTGAAGTCAGCAGAAGAGCGGCGGACGTTTGTATGCAGGCCTATCTCAGTTGTCGATGTCGGTGCGGGTAGTAGTTCACGGCAAGGTATGGAAACATGTACAATGCTAGCGTTCCGCGGGGCATCGGTGAGCTTGCAAATTTCTTCCGCTTGGTCTAAAAGTTGCGTAGAAGAACCAGCATGACTTTGACACTGCAGAGATGTTGACAACGCACCCAGGAAAGCGTCAAACTGGAAAATCTGGCAACAGAGTGCGTTTTTAGTGGCATTGTTGCGTCGCTCCCACGCCCATTGAAGTCAGCAGAAGAGCGGCGGGCGTTTGTATGCAGGCCTCTCTCAGTGGTCGATGTCGGTGCGGGTAGTAGTTCACGGCAAGCTATGGAAACATGTACAATCCTAGCGTTCCGCGGGGCATCGGTGAGCTTGCAAATTTCTTCCGCTTGGTCTAAAAGTTGCGTAGAAGAACCAACATGACTTTGACACTGCAGAGATGTTGACAACGCACCCAGGAAAGCTTCGAACTGGAAAATCTGGAAACGGAGTGCGTTTTTCAGTGGCATTGTTGCGTCGCTCCCACGCCCACTGAAGTCAGCAGAAGAGCGGCGGGCGTTTGTATGCAGGCCTATCTCAGTTGTCGATGTCGGTGCGGGTAGTGGTTCACGGCAAGCTATGGAAACATGTATGATGCTAGCGTTCCACGGGGCATCGGTGAGCTTGCAAATTTCTTCCGCTTGGTCTAAAAGTTGCGTAGAAGAACCAACATGACTTTGACACTGCAGAGATGTTGACAACGCACCCAGGAAAGCTTCGAACTGGAAAATCTGGAAACGGAGTGCTTTTTTCAGTGGCATTGTTGCGTCGCTCCCACGCCCACTGAAGTCAGCAGAAGAGCGGCGGGCGTTTGTATGCAGGCCTATCTCAGTTGTCGATGTCGGTGCGGGTAGTAGTTCACGGCAAGGTATGGAAACATGTACATTGCTAGCGTTCCACGGGGCATCGGTGAGCTTGCAAATTTCTTCCGCTTGGTCTAAAAGTTGCGTAGAAGAACCAACATGAATTTGACACTGCAGAGATGTTGACAACGCACCCAGGAAAGCTTCAAACTGGAAAAGGTGGAAACGGAGTGCGTTTTTCAGTGGCATTGTTGCGTCGCTCCCACGCCCACTGAAGTCAGCAGAAGAGCGGCGGGCGTTTGTATGCAGGCCGGTGACAGTTGTCAATGCAGGTGCGGGTAGTAGTTCACGGCAAGCTATGAAAACATGTATAATGCTAGCGTTCCGCGGGGCATCGGTGAGCTTGCAAATTTCTTCCGTTTGGTCTAAAAGTTGCGTAGAAGAACCAACATGGCTTTGACACTGCCGAGAGGTTGACAACGCACCCAGGAAAGCTGCGAACTGGGAAAGGTGGAAACAGTGTGCTTTCTCAGTGGCGTTGTGTCGTCACTCTCACGCCTTCCGAAGTCAGCAGAAGGGCGACAGGCGTTTATATGCAGGCCGATGACAGTTGCCGATGTCAGTACGGGTAGTAGTTCACGGCAATCTATGAAAACATGTATAATGCTAGCGTTCCGCGGGGCATCGGTGAGCTTGCAAATTTCTTCCGCTTTGGTCTAAAATTTGCGTAGAAGAACCAACATGGCTTTGACACTGCCGAGAGGTTGACAACGCACCCAGGAAAGCTGCGAACTGGGAAAGGGTGGAAACAGTGTGCTTTCTCAGTGGCGTTGTGTCGTCACTCTCACGCCTTCCGAAGTCAGCAGAAGGGCGGCAGGCGTTTATATGCAGGCCGATGACAGTTGTCGATGTCGGTGCGGGTAGTAGTTCATGGCAAGCTATGAAAACATGTACAATGCTAGCGTTCCGCGGGCCATCGGTGAGCTTGCAAATTTCTTCCGTTTGCTCTAAAAGTTGCGTAGAAGAACCAACATGACTTTGACACTGCAGAGATGTTGACAACGCACCCAGGAAAGCTTCAAACTGGAAAATCTGGAAACAGAGTGCGTTTTTAGTGGCATTGTTGCGTCGCTCCCACGCCCATTGAAGTCAGCGGAAGAGCGGCGGGCGTTTGTATGCAGGCCTATCTCAGTTGTCGATGTCGGTGCGGGTAGTAGTTCACGGCAAGGTATGGAAACATGTACAATGCTAGCGTTCCGCGGGGCATCGGTGAGCTTGCAAATTTCTTCCGCTTGGTCTAAAAGTTGCGTAGAAGAACCAACATGACTTTGACACTGCAGAGATGTTGACAACGCACCCAGGAAAGCTTCAAACTGGAAAATCTGGAAACAGAGTGCGTTTTTAGTGGCATTGTTGCGTCGCTCCCACGCCCATTGAAGTCAGCAGAAGAGCGGCGGGCGTTTGTATGCAGGCCTATCTCAGTTGTCGATGTCGGTGCGGGTAGTAGTTCACGGCAAGGTATGGAAACATGTACAATGCTAGCGTTCCGCGGGGTATCCGTGAGCTTGCAAATTTCTTCCGCTTGGTCTAAAAGTTGCGTAGAAGAACCAACATGACTTTGACACTGCAGAGATGTTGACAACGCACCCAGGAAAGCTTCAAACTGGAAAATCTGGAAACAGAGTGCGTTTTTAGTTGCATTGTTGCGTCGCTCCCACGCCCATTGAAGTCAGCAGAAGAGCGGCGGACGTTTGTATGCAGGCCTATCTCAGTTGTCGATGTCGGTGCGGGTAGTAGTTCACGGCAAGGTATGGAAACATGTACAATGCTAGCGTTCCGCGGGGCATCGGTGAGCTTGCAAATTTCTTCCGCTTGGTCTAAAAGTTGCGTAGAAGAACCAGCATGACTTTGACACTGCAGAGATGTTGACAACGCACCCAGGAAAGCGTCAAACTGGAAAATCTGGCAACAGAGTGCGTTTTTAGTGGCATTGTTGCGTCGCTCCCACGCCCATTGAAGTCAGCAGAAGAGCGGCGGGCGTTTGTATGCAGGCCTCTCTCAGTGGTCGATGTCGGTGCGGGTAGTAGTTCACGGCAAGCTATGGAAACATGTACAATCCTAGCGTTCCGCGGGGCATCGGTGAGCTTGCAAATTTCTTCCGCTTGGTCTAAAAGTTGCGTAGAAGAACCAACATGACTTTGACACTGCAGAGATGTTGACAACGCACCCAGGAAAGCTTCGAACTGGAAAATCTGGAAACGGAGTGCGTTTTTCAGTGGCATTGTTGCGTCGCTCCCACGCCCACTGAAGTCAGCAGAAGAGCGGCGGGCGTTTGTATGCAGGCCTATCTCAGTTGTCGATGTCGGTGCGGGTAGTGGTTCACGGCAAGCTATGGAAACATGTATGATGCTAGCGTTCCACGGGGCATCGGTGAGCTTGCAAATTTCTTCCGCTTGGTCTAAAAGTTGCGTAGAAGAACCAACATGACTTTGACACTGCAGAGATGTTGACAACGCACCCAGGAAAGCTTCGAACTGGAAAATCTGGAAACGGAGTGCTTTTTTCAGTGGCATTGTTGCGTCGCTCCCACGCCCACTGAAGTCAGCAGAAGAGCGGCGGGCGTTTGTATGCAGGCCTATCTCAGTTGTCGATGTCGGTGCGGGTAGTAGTTCACGGCAAGGTATGGAAACATGTACAATGCTAGCGTTCCACGGGGCATCAGTGAGCTTGCAAATTTCTTCCGCTTGGTCTAAAAGTTGCGTAGAAGAACCAACATGACTTTGACACTGCAGAGATGTTGACAACGCACCCAGGAAAGCTTCAAACTGGAAAAGGTGGAAACGGAGTGCGTTTTTCAGTGGCATTGTTGCGTCGCTCCCACGCCCACTGAAGTCAGCAGAAGAGCGGCGGGCGTTTGTATGCAGGCCGGTGACAGTTGTCAATGCAGGTGCGGGTAGTAGTTCACGGCAAGCTATGAAAACATGTATAATGCTAGCGTTCCGCGGGGCATCGGTGAGCTTGCAAATTTCTTCCGTTTGGTCTAAAAGTTGCGTAGAAGAACCAACATGGCTTTGACACTGCCGAGAGGTTGACAACGCACCCAGGAAAGCTGCGAACTGGGAAAGGTGGAAACAGTGTGCTTTCTCAGTGGCGTTGTGTCGTCACTCTCACGCCTTCCGAAGTCAGCAGAAGGGCGACAGGCGTTTATATGCAGGCCGATGACAGTTGCCGATGTCAGTACGGGTAGTAGTTCACGGCAATCTATGAAAACATGTATAATGCTAGCGTTCCGCGGGGCATCGGTGAGCTTGCAAATTTCTTCCGCTTGGTCTAAAATTTGCGTAGAAGAACCAACATGGCTTTGACACTGCCGAGAGGTTGACAACGCACCCAGGAAAGCTGCGAACTGGGAAAGGGTGGAAACAGTGTGCTTTCTCAGTGGCGTTGTGTCGTCACTCTCACGCCTTCCGAAGTCAGCAGAAGGGCGGCAGGCGTTTATATGCAGGCCGATGACAGTTGTCGATGTCGGTGCGGGTAGTAGTTCATGGCAAGCTATGAAAACATGTACAATGCTAGCGTTCCGCGGGCCATCGGTGAGCTTGCAAATTTCTTCCGCTTGGTCTAAAAGTTGCGTAGAAGAACCAACATGGCTTGCACACGGAAGATAGGTTGACAATACAACCAGGAAAGCTGCGAACTGGAAAAGGTGGAAACGGAGTGCGTTTTTCAGTGGCTTTGTTGCGTCACTCCCACGCCGATTGAAGTCAGCAGAAGAGCGGCAGGCGTTTATATGCAGGCCGGTGACAGTTGTCAATGCCGGTGCGGGTAGTAGTTCACGGCAAGCTATGAAAACATGTACAATGCTAGCGTTCCTCGGGGCATCGGTGAGCTTGCAAATTTCTTCCGCTTGGTCTAAAAGTTGCGTAGAAGAACCAACATGGCTTGCACACTGCAGAGAGGTTGACAATACAACCAGGAAAGCTGCGAACTGGAAAAGGTGGAAACGGAGTGTGTTTTTCAGTGGCTTTGTTGCGTCATTCCCACGCCCACTGAAGTCAGCAGAAGAGCGGCGGGCGTTTGTATGCAGGCCTATCTCAGTTGTCGATGTCGGTGCGGGTAGTGGTTCACGGCAAGCTATGAAAACTTGCATAATGCTAGCGTTCCACGGGGCATCGGTGAGCTTGCAAATTTCTTCCGCTTGGTCTAAAAGTTGCGTAGAAGAACCAACATGACTTTGACACTGCAGAGATGTTGACAACGCACCCAGGAAAGCTTCAAACTGCAAAATCTGGAAACATAGTGCGTTTTTAGTGGGATTGTTGCGTTGCTCCCACGCCCATTGAAGTCAGCAGAAGAGCGGCGGGCGTTTGTATGCAGGCCTATCTCAGTTGTCGATGTCGGTGCGGGTAGTAGTTCACGGCAAGGTATGGAAACATGTACAATGCTAGCGTTCCGCGGGGCATCGGTGAGCTTGCAAATTTCTTCCGCTTGGTCTAAAAGTTGTGTAGAAGAACCAACATGACTTTGACACTGCAGAGATGTTGACAACGCACCCAGGAAAGCTTCAAACTGGAAAATCTGGAAACAGAGTGCGTTTTTAGTGGCATTGTTGCGTCGCTCCCACGCCCATTGAAGTCAGCAGAAGAGCGGCGGGCGTTTGTATGCAGGCCTATCTCAGTTGTCGATGTCGGTGCGGGTAGTAGTTCACGGCAAGTTATGGAAACATGTACAATGCTAGCGTTCCGCGGGGCATCGGTGAGCTTGCAAATTTCTTCCGCTTGGTCTAAAAGTTGCGTAGAAGAACCAGCATGACTTTGACACTGCAGAGATGTTGACAACGCACCCAGGAAAGCTTCAAACTGGAAAATCTGGAAACAGAGTGCGTTTTTAGTGGCATTGTTGCGTCGCTCCCACGCCCATTGAAGTCAGCAGAAGAGCGGCGGGCGTTTGTATGCAGGCCTATCTCAGTTGTCGATGTCGGTGCGGGTAGTAGTTCACGGCAAGGTATGGAAACATGTACAATGCTAGCGTTCCGCGGGGCATCGGTGAGCTTGCAAATTTCTTCCGCTTGGTCTAAAAGTTGCGTAGAAGAACCAGCATGACTTTGACACTGCAGAGATGTTGACAACGCACCCAGGAAAGCTTCAAACTGGAAAATCTGGAAACAGAGTGCGTTTTTAGTGGCATTGTTGCGTCGCTCCCACGCCCATTGAAGTCAGCAGAAGAGCGGCGGGCGTTTGTATGCAGGCCTCTCTCAGTGGTCGATGTCGGTGCGGGTAGTAGTTCACGGCAAGGTATGGAAACATGTACAATGCTAGCGTTCGGCGGGGCATCGGTGAGCTTGCAAATTTCTTCCGCTTGGTCTAAAAGTTGCGTAGAAGAACCAGCATGACTTTGACACTGCAGAGATGTTGACAACGCACCCAGGAAAGCTTCAAACTGGAAAATCTGGAAACAGAGTGCGTTTTTAGTGGCATTGTTGCGTCGCTCCCACGCCCATTGAAGTCAGCAGAAGAGCGGCGGGCGTTTGTATGCAGGCCTATCTCAGTTGTCGATGTCGGTGCGGGTAGTAGTTCACGGCAAGGTATGGAAACATGTACAATGCTAGCGTTCCGCGGGGCATCGGTGAGCTTGCAAATTTCTTCCGCTTGGTCTAAAAGTTGCGTAGAACAACCAGCATGACTTTGACACTGCAGAGATGTTGACAACGCACCCAGGAAAGCTTCAAACTGGAAAATCTGGAAACAGAGTGCGTTTTTAGTGGCATTGTTGCGTCGCTCCCACGCCCATTGAAGTCAGCAGAAGAGCGGCGGGCGTTTGTATGCAGGCCTCTCTCAGTGGTCGATGTCGGTGCGGGTAGTAGTTCACTGCAAGGTATGGAAACATGTACAATGCTAGCGTTCCGCGGGGCATCGGTGAGCTTGCAAATTTGTTCCGCTTGGTCTAAAAGTTGGGTAGAAGAACCAACATGACTTTGACACTGCAGAGATGTTGACAACGCACCCAGGAAAGCTTCAAACTGGAAAATCTGGAAACAGAGTGCGTTTTTACTGGCATTGTTGCGTCGCTCCCACGCGCATTGAAGTCAGCAGAAGAGCGGTGGGCGTTTGTATGCAGGCCTATCTCAGTTGTCGATGTCGGTGCGGGTAGTAGTTCACGGCAAGGTATGGAAACATGTACAATGCTAGCGTTCCGCGAGGCATCGGTGAGCTTGCAAATTTCTTCCGCTTGGTCTAAAAGTAGCGTAGAAGAACCAACATGACTTTGACACTGCAGAGATGTTGACAACGCACCCAGGAAAGCTTCGAACTGGAAAATCTGGAAACGGAGTGCGTTTTTCAGTGGCATTGTTGCGTCGCTCCCACGCCCACTGAAGTCAGCAGAAGAGCGGCGGGCGTTTGTATGCAGGCCTATCTCAGTTGTCGATGTCGGTGCGGGTAGTGGTTCACGGCAAGCTATGGAAACATGTATGATGCTAGCGTTCCACGGGGCATCGGTGAGCTTGCAAATTTCTTCCGCTTGGTCTAAAAGTTGCGTAGAAGAACCAACATGACTTTGACACTGCAGAGATATTGACAACGCACCCAGGAAAGCTTCGAACTGGAAAATCTGGAAACGGAGTGCGTTTTTCAGTGGCATTGTTGCGTCGCTCCCACGCCCACTGAAGTCAGCAGAAGAGCGGCGGGCGTTTGTATGCAGGCCTATCTCAGTTGTCGATGTCGGTGCGGGTAGTAGTTCACGGCAAGGTATGGAAACATGTACAATGCTAGCGTTCCGCGGGGCATCGGTGAGCTTGCAAATTTCTTCCGCTTGGTCTAAAAGTTGCGTAGAAGAACCAGCATGACTTTGACACTGCAGAGATGTTGACAACGCACCCAGGAAAGCTTCAAACTGGAAAATCTGGAAACAGAGTGCGTTTTTAGTGGCATTGTTGCGTCGCTCCCACGCCCACTGAAGTCAGCAGAAGAGCGGCGTGCGTTTGTATGCAGGCCGGTGACAGTTGTCAATGCAGGTGCGGGTAGTAGTTCACGGCAAGCTATGAAAACATGTACAATGCTAGCGTTCCGCGGGTCATCGGTCAGCTTGCAAATTTCTTCCGTTTGGTCTAAAAGTTGCGTAGAAGAACCAACATGACTTTGACACTGCAGAGATGTTGACAACGCACCCAGGAAAGCTTCGAACTGGAAAATCTGGAAACGGAGTGCGTTTTTCAGTGGCATTGTTGCGTCGCTCCCACGCCCACTGAAGTCAGCAGAAGAGCGGCGGGCGTTTGTATGCAGGCCTATCTCAGTTGTCGATGTCGGTGCGGGTAGTGGTTCACGGCAAGCTATGGAAACATGTACAATGCTAGCGTTCCGCGGGGCATCGGTGAGCTTGCAAATTTCTTCCGTTTGGTCTAAAAGTTGCGTAGAAGAACCAACATGGCTTTGACACTGCCGAGAGGTTGACAACGCACCCAGGAAAGCTGCGAACTGGGAAAGGGTGGAAACAGTGTGCTTTCTCAGTGGCGTTGTGTCGTCACTCTCACGCCTTCCGAAGTCAGCAGAAGGGCGGCAGGCGTTTATATGCAGGCCGATGACAGTTGTCGATGTCGGTGCGGGTAGTAGTTAATGCAAGCTATGAAAACATGTACAATGCTAGCGTTCCGCGGGCCATCGGTGAGCTTGCAAATTTCTTCCGTTTGGTCTAAAAGTTGCGTAGAAGAACCGACATGGCTTTGACACTGCCGTGAAGTTGACAATACAACCAGGAAAGCTGCGAACTGGAAAAGGTGGAAACGGAGTGCGTTTTTCAGTGGCATTGTTGCGTCACTCCCACGCCGATTGAAGTCAGCAGAAGAGCGGCAGGCGTTTATATGCAGATCGGTGACAGTTGTCAATGCCGGTGCGGGTTGTATTTCACGGCAAGCTATGAAAACATGTACAATGCTAGCGTTCCTCGGGGCATCGTTGAGCTTGCAAATTTCTTCCGCTTGGTCTAAAAGTTGCGTAGAAGAACCAACATGGCTTGCACACTGCAGAGAGGTTGACAATACAACCAGGAAAGCTGCGAACTGGAAAAGGTGGAAACGGAGTGCGTTTTTCAGTGGCATTGTTGCGTCACTCCCGCGCCGATTGAAGTCAGCAGAAGAGCGGCAGGCGTTTATATGCAGGCCGGTGACAGTTGTCGATGCCGGTGCGGGTAGTAGTTCACGGCAGGCTATGAAAACATGTACAATGCTAGCGTTCCTCGGGGCATCGTTGAGCTTGCAAATTTCTTCCGCTTGGTCTAAAAGTTGCGTAGAAGAACCAACATGGCTTGCACACTGTAGAGAGGTTGACAATACAACCAGGAAAGCTGCGAACTGGAAAAGGTGGAAACGGAGTGCGTTTTTCAGTGGCTTTGTTGCGTCACTCCCTCGCCGATTGAAGTCAGCAGAAGAGCGGCAGGCGTTTATATGCAGGCCGGTGACAGTTGTCAATGCCGGTGCGGGTCGTAGTTCACGGCAAGCTATGAAAACATGTACAATGCTAGCGTTCCTCGGGGCATCGGTGAGCTTGCAAATTTCTTCCGCTTGGTCTAAAAGTTGCGTAGAAGAACCAGCATGGCTTGCACACTGCAGAGAGGTTGACAATACAACCAGGAAAGCTGCGAACTGGAAAAGGTGGAAACGGAGTGCGTTTTTCAGTGTCATTGTTGCGTCACTCCCACACCGATTGAAGTCAGCAGAAGAGCGGCAGGCGTTTATATGCAGGCCGGTGACAGTTGTCGATGCCAGTGCGGGTAGTAGTTCACGGCAAGCTATGGAAACATGTACAATGCTAGCGTTCCTTGGGGCATCGGTGAGCTTGCAAATTTCTTCCGCTTGGTCTAAAAGTTGCGTAGAAGAACCAACATGGCTTGCACACTTCAGAGAGGTTGACAATACAACCAGGAAAGCTGCGAACTGGAAAAGGTGGAAACGGAGTGTGTTTTTAAGTGGCTTTGTTGCGTCACTCCCACGCCGATTGAAGTCAGCAGAAGAGCGGCAGGCGTTTATATGCAGGCCGGTGACAGTTGTCAATGCCGGTGCGGGTAGTAGTTCACGGCAAGCTATGAAAACATGTACAATGCTAGCGTTCCTCGGGCATCGTTGAGCTTGCAAATTTCTTCCGCTTGGTCTAAAAGTTGCGTAGAAGAACCAACATGGCTTGCACACTGCAGAGAGGTTGACAATACAACCAGGAAAGCTGCGAACTGGAAAAGGTGGAAACGGAGTGCGTTTTTCAGTGGCATTGTTGCGTCACTCCCACGCCGATTGAAGTCAGCAGAAGAGCGGCAGGCGTTTATATGCAGGCCTATCTCAGTTGTCGATGTCGGTGCGGGTAGTAGTTCACGGCAAGCTATGAAAACATCTACAATGCTAGCGTTCCTCGGGGCATCGTTGAGCTTGCAAATTTCTTCCGCTTGGTCTAAAAGTTGCGTAGAAGAACCACATGGCTTGCACTCTGCAGAGAGGTTGACAATACAACCAGGAAAGCTGCGAACTGGAAAAGGTTGAAAATGAGTGCGTTTTTCACTGGCATTGTTGCGTCACTCCCACGCAGATTGAAGTCAGCAGAAGGGCGGCAGGCGTTTATATGCAGGCCTATCTCAGTTGTCGATGTCGGTGCGGGTAGTAGTTCACGGCAAGCTATGAAAACATGTATAATGCTAGCGTTCCGCGGGGCATCGGTGAGCTTGCAAATTTCTTCCGTTTGGTATAAAAGTTGCGTAGAAGAACCAACATGGCTTTGATACTGCCGAGAGGTTGACAACGCACCCAGGAAAGCTGCGATCTGGGAAAGGTGGAAACAGTGTGCTTTTTCAGTGGCGTTGTGTCGTCACTCTCACGCTCTTCCGAAGTCAGCAGAAGGGCGGCAGGCGTTTATATGCAGGCCGATGACAGTTGTCGATGTCGGTACGGGTAGTAGTTCACGGCAAGCTATGAAAACATGTATAATGCTAGCCTTCCGCGGGGCATCGGTGAGCTTGCAAATTTCTTCCGTTTGGTCTAAAAGTTGCGTAGAAGAACCAACATGACTTTGACACTGCAGAGATGTTGACAACGCACCCAGGAAAGCTTCAAACTGGAAAATCTGGAAACAGAGTGCGTTTTTAGTGGCATTGTTGCGTCGCACCCATGCCCATTGAAGTCAGCAGAAGAGCGGCGGGCGTTTGTATGCAGACCTATCTCAGTTGTCGATGTCGGTGCGGGTAGTAGTTCACGGCAAGGTATGGAAACATGTACAATGCTAGCGTTCCGCGGGGCATCGGTGAGCTTGCAAATTTCTTCCGCTTGGTCTGAAAGTTGCGTAGAAGAACCAACATGGCTTTGACACTGCCGAGAGGTTGACAACGCACCCAGGAAAGCTGCGAACTGGGAAAGGTGGAAACAGTGTGCTTTTTCAGTGGCGTTGTGTCGTCACTCTCACGCTCTTCCGAAGTCAGCAGAAGGGCGGCAGGCGTTTATATGCAGGCCGATGACAGTTGTCGATGTCGGTACGGGTAGTAGTTCACGGCAAGCTATGAAAACATGTATAATGCTAGCGTTCCTCGGGGCATCGTTGAGCTTGCAAATTTCTTCCGCTTGGTCTAAAAGTTGCGTAGAAGAACCAACATGGCTTGCACACTGCAGACAGGTTGACAATACAACCAGGAAAGCTGCGAACTGGAAAAGGTGGAAACGGAGTGCCTTTTTCAGTGGCATTGTTGCGTCACTCCCACGCCGATTGAAGTCAGCAGAAGAGCGGCAGGCGTTTATATGCAGGCCTATCTCAGTTGTCGATGTCGGTGCGGGTAGTAGTTCACGGCAAGCTATGGGAACATGTACAATGCTAGCGTTCCGCGGGGCATCGGTGAGCTTGCAAATTCCTTCCGCTTGGTCTAAAAGTTGCGTAGAAGAACCAACATGGCTTGCACACTGCAGAGAGGTTGACAATACAACCAGGAAAGCTGCGAACTGTAAAAGGTGGAAACGGAGTGCGTTTTTCAGTGGCATTGTTGCGTCACTCCCACGCCGATTGAAGTCAGCAGAAGAGCGGCAGGCGTTTATATGCAGGCCTATCTAAGTTGTCGACGCCGGTGCGGGTAGTAGTTCACGGCAAGCTATGAAAACATGTACAATGCTAGCGTTCCTCGGGGCATCGTTGAGCTTGCAAATTTCTTCCGCTTGGTCTAAAAGTTGCGTAGAAGAACCAAGATGGCTTGCACACTGCAGAGAGGTTGACAATACAACCAGGAAAGCTGCGAACTGGAAAAGGTGGAAATGGAGTGCGTTTTTCATTGGCTTTGTTGCGTCACTCCCACGCCGATTGAAGTCAGCAGAAGGGCGGCAGGCGTTTATATGCAGGCCGGTGACAGTTGTCGATGCCGGTGCGGGTAGTAGTTCACGGCAAGCTATGAAAACATCTACAATGCTAGCGTTCCTCGGGGCATCGTTGGGCTTGCAAATTTCTTCCGCTTGGTCTAAAAGTTGCGTAGAAGAACCAACATGGCTTGCACACTGCAGAGAGGTTGACAATACAACCAGGAAACCTGCGAACTGGAAAAGGTGGAAACGGAGTGCGTTTTTCAGTGGCATTGTTGCGTCACTCCCACGCCGATTGAAGTCAGCAGAAGAGCGGCAGGCGTTTATATGCAGGCCTATCTCAGTTGTCGATGTCGGTGCGGGTAGTAGTTCACGGCAAGCTATGAAAACATCTACAATGCTAGCGTTCCTCGGGGCATCGTTGAGCTTGCAAATTTCTTCCGCTTGGTCTAAAAGTTTCGTAGAAGAACCAACATGGCTGGCACACTGCAGAGAGGTTGACAATACAACCAGGAAAGCTGCGAACTGGAAAAGGTTGAAACGGAGTGCGTTTTTCACTGGCTTTGTTGCGTCACTCCCACGCCGATTGAAGTCAGCAGAAGAGCGGCAGGCGTTTATATGCAGGCCGGTGACAGTTGTCAATGCCGGTGCGGGTAGTAGTTCACGGCAAGCTATGAAAACATGTACAATGCTAGCGTTCCTCGGGCATCGTTGAGCTTGCAAATTTCTTCCGCTTGGTCTAAAAGTTGCGTAGAAGAACCAACATGGCTTGCACACTGCAGAGAGGTTGACAATACAACCAGGAAAGCTGCGAACTGCAAAAGGTGGAAACGGAGTGCGTTTTTCAGTGGCATTGTTGCGTCACTCCCACGCCGATTGAAGTCAGCAGAAGAGCGGCAGGCGTTTATATGCAGGCCTATCTCAGTTGTCGATGTCGGTGCGGGTAGTAGTTCACGGCAAGCTATGAAAACATCTACAATGCTAGCGTTCCTCGGGGCATCGTTGAGCTTGCAAATTTCTTCCGCTTGGTCTAAAAGTTGCGTAGAAGAACCACATGGCTTGCACTCTGCAGAGAGGTTGACAATACAACCAGGAAAGCTGCGAACTGGAAAAGGTTGAAAATGAGTGCGTTTTTCACTGGCATTGTTGCGTCACTCCCACGCAGATTGAAGTCAGCAGAAGGGCGGCAGGCGTTTATATGCAGGCCTATCTCAGTTGTCGATGTCGGTGCGGGTAGTAGTTCACGGCAAGCTATGAAAACATGTATAATGCTAGCGTTCCGCGGGGCATCGGTGAGCTTGCAAATTTCTTCCGTTTGGTATAAAAGTTGCGTAGAAGAACCAACATGGCTTTGATACTGCCGAGAGGTTGACAACGCACCCAGGAAAGCTGCGATCTGGGAAAGGTGGAAACAGTGTGCTTTTTCAGTGGCGTTGTGTCGTCACTCTCACGCTCTTCCGAAGTCAGCAGAAGGGCGGCAGGCGTTTATATGCAGGCCGATGACAGTTGTCGATGTCGGTACGGGTAGTAGTTCACGGCAAGCTATGAAAACATGTATAATGCTAGCCTTCCGCGGGGCATCGGTGAGCTTGCAAATTTCTTCCGTTTGGTCTAAAAGTTGCGTAGAAGAACCAACATGACTTTGACACTGCAGAGATGTTGACAACGCACCCAGGAAAGCTTCAAACTGGAAAATCTGGAAACAGAGTGCGTTTTTAGTGGCATTGTTGCGTCGCACCCATGCCCATTGAAGTCAGCAGAAGAGCGGCGGGCGTTTGTATGCAGACCTATCTCAGTTGTCGATGTCGGTGCGGGTAGTAGTTCACGGCAAGGTATGGAAACATGTACAATGCTAGCGTTCCGCGGGGCATCGGTGAGCTTGCAAATTTCTTCCGCTTGGTCTGAAAGTTGCGTAGAAGAACCAACATGGCTTTGACACTGCCGAGAGGTTGACAACGCACCCAGGAAAGCAGCGAACTGGGAAAGGTGGAAACAGTGTGCTTTTTCAGTGGCGTTGTGTCGTCACTCTCACGCTCTTCCGAAGTCAGCAGAAGGGCGGCAGGCGTTTATATGCAGGCCGATGACAGTTGTCGATGTCGGTACGGGTAGTAGTTCACGGCAAGCTATGAAAACATGTATAATGCTAGCGTTCCTCGGGGCATCGTTGAGCTTGCAAATTTCTTCCGCTTGGTCTAAAAGTTGCGTAGAAGAACCAACATGGCTTGCACACTGCAGACAGGTTGACAATACAACCAGGAAAGCTGCGAACTGGAAAAGGTGGAAACGGAGTGCCTTTTTCAGTGGCATTGTTGCATCACTCCCACGCCGATTGAAGTCAGCAGAAGAGCGGCAGGCGTTTATATGCAGGCCTATCTCAGTTGTCGATGTCGGTGCGGGTAGTAGTTCACGGCAAGCTATGGGAACATGTACAATGCTAGCGTTCCGCGGGGCATGGGTGAGCTTGCAAATTTCTTCCGCTTGGTCTAAAAGTTGCGTAGAAGAACCAACATGGCTTGCACACTGCAGAGAGGTTGACAATACAACCAGGAAAGCTGCGAACTGTAAAAGGTGGAAACGGAGTGCGTTTTTCAGCGGCATTGTTGCGTCACTCCCACGCCGATTGAAGTCAGCAGAAGAGCGGCAGGCGTTTATATGCAGGCCTATCTAAGTTGTCGACGCCGGTGCGGGTAGTAGTTCACGGCAAGCTATGAAAACATGTACAATGCTAGCGTTCCTCGGGGCATCGTTGAGCTTGCAAATTTCTTCCGCTTGGTCTAAAAGTTGCGTAGAAGAACCAAGATGGCTTGCACACTGCAGAGAGGTTGACAATACAACCAGGAAAGCTGCGAACTGGAAAAGGTGGAAATGGAGTGCGTTTTTCATTGGCTTTGTTGCGTCACTCCCACGCCGATTGAAGTCAGCAGAAGGGCGGCAGGCGTTTATATGCAGGCCGGTGACAGTTGTCGATGCCGGTGCGGGTAGTAGTTCACGGCAAGCTATGAAAACATCTACAATGCTAGCGTTCCTCGGGGCATCGTTGGGCTTGCAAATTTCTTCCGCTTGGTCTAAAAGTTGCGTAGAAGAACCAACATGGCTTGCACACTGCAGAGAGGTTGACAATACAACCAGGAAACCTGCGAACTGGAAAAGGTGGAAACGGAGTGCGTTTTTCAGTGGCATTGTTGCGTCACTCCCACGCCGATTGAAGTCAGCAGAAGAGCGGCAGGCGTTTATATGCAGGCCTATCTCAGTTGTCGATGTCGGTGCGGGTAGTAGTTCACGGCAAGCTATGAAAACATCTACAATGCTAGCGTTCCTCGGGGCATCGTTGAGCTTGCAAATTTCTTCCGCTTGGTCTAAAAGTTGCATAGAAGAACCAACATGGCTGGCACACTGCAGAGAGGTTGACAATACAACCAGGAAAGCTGCGAACTGGAAAAGGTTGAAACGGAGTGCGTTTTTCACTGGCATTGTTACGTCACTCCCACGCCGATTGAAGTCAGCAGAAGGGCGGCAGGCGTTTATATGCAGGCCTATCTCAGTTGTCGATGTCGGTGCGGGTAGTAGTTCACGGCAAGCTATGGAAACATGTACAATGCTAGCGTTCCGCGGGGCATCGGGGAGCTTGCAAATTTCTTCCGTTTGGTCTAAAAGTTGCGTAGAAGAACCAACAGGACTTTGACACTGCAGAGATGTGGACAACGCACCCAGGAAAGCTTCAAACAGGAAAATCTGGAAACAGAGTGCGTTTTTAGTGGCATTGTTGCGTCGCTCCCACGCCCATTGAAGTCAGCAGAAGAGCGGCGGGCGTTTGTATGCAGGCCTATCTCAGTTGTCGATGTCGGTGCGGGTAGTAGTTCACGGCAAGCTATGAAAACATGTATAATGCTAGCGTTCCGCGGGGCATCGGTGAGCTTGCAAATTTCTTCCGTTTGGTCTAAAAGTTGCGTAGAAGAACCAACATGGCTTTGACACTGCCGAGAGGTTGACAACGCACCCAGGAAAGCTGCGAACTGGGAAAGGTGCAAACAGTGTGCTTTCTCAGTGGCGTTGTGTCGTCACTCTCACGCCTTCCGAAGTCAGCAGAAGGGCGACAGGCGTTTATATGCAGGCCGATGACAGTTGTCGATGTCGGTACGGGTAGTAGTTCACGGCAATCTATGAAAACATGTATAATGCTAGCGTTCCGCGGGGCATCGGTGAGCTTGCAAATTTCTTCCGCTTGGTCTAAAACTTGCGTAGAAGAACCAACATGGCTTTGACACTGCCGAGAGGTTGACAACGCACCCAGGAAAGCTGCGAACTGGGAAAGGGTGCAAACAGTGTGCTTTTTCAGTGGCGTTGTGGCGTCACTTTCACGCCTTCAGAAGTCAGCAGAAGAGCGGCGGCCGTTTTTATGCAGGCCTATCTCAGTTGTCGATGTCGGTTCGGGTAGTTGTTCACGGCAAGCTGTGAAAACATGTAAAATGCTAGCGTTCCGCGGGGCATCGGTGAGCTTGCAAATTTCTTCCGTTTGGTCTAAAAGTTGCGTACAAGAACCAACAGGACTTTGACACTGCCGAGATGTTGACAACGCACCCAGGAAAGCTTCAAACTGGAAAATCTGGAAACAGAGTGCGTTTTTAGTGGCATTGTTGCGTCGCTCCCATGCCCATTGAAGTCAGCAGAAGAGCGGCGGGCGTTTGTATGCAGGCCTATCTCAGTTGTCGATGTCGGTGCGGGTAGTAGTTCACGGCAAGCTATGAAAACATGTATAATGCTAGCGTTCCGCGGGGCATCGGTGAGCTTGCAAATTTCTTCCGTTTGGTCTAAAAGTTGCGTAGAAGAACCAGCATGGCTTTGACACTGCCGAGAGGTTGACAACGCACCCAGGAAAGCTGCGAACTGGGAAAGGTGCAAACAGTGTGCTTTCTCAGTGGCGTTGTGTCGTCACTCTCACGCCTTCCGAAGTCAGCACAAGGGCGACAGGCGTTTATATGCAGGCCCATGACAGTTGTCGATGTCGGTACGGGTAGTAGTTCACGGCAATCTATGAAAACATGTATAATGCTAGCGTTCAGCGGGGCATCGGTGAGCTTGCAAATTTCTTCCGCTTGGTCTAAAAGTTGCGTAGAAGAACCAACATGGCTTTGACACTGCCGAGAGGTTGACAACGCACCCAGGAAAGCTGCGAACTGGGAAAGGGTGGAAACAGTGTGCTTTCTCAGTGGCGTTGTGTCGTCACTCTCACGCCTTCCGAAGTCAGCAGAAGGGCGGCAGGCGTTTATATGCAGGCCGATGACAGTTGTCGATGTCGGTACGGGTAGTAGTTCACGGCAAGCTATGAAAACATGTATAATGCTAGCGTTCCGCGGGGCATCGGTGAGCTTGCAAATTTCTTCCGTTTGGTGTAAAAGTTGCGTAGAAGAACCAACATGGCTTTGACACTGCCGAGAGGTTGACAACGCACCCAGGAAAGCTGCGAACTGGGAAAGGTGGAAACAGTGTGCTTTCTCAGTGGCGTTGTGTCGTCACTCTCACGCCTTCCGAAGTCAGCAGAAGGGCGACAGGCGTTTATATGCAGGCCGATGACAGTTGTCGATGTCGGTACGGTTAGTAGTTCATGGCAATCTATGAAAACATGTCTAATGCTAGCGTTCCGCGGGGCATCGGTGAGCTTGCAAATTTATTCCGCTTGGTCTAAAAGTTGCGTAGAAAAACCAACATGGCTTTGACACTGCCGAGAGGTTGACAACGCACCCAGGAAAGCTGCGAACTGGGAAAGGGTCGAAAGAGTGTGCTTTCTCAGTGGCGTTGTGTCGTCACTCTCACGCCTTCCGAAGTCAGCAGAAGGGCGGCAGGCGTTTATATGCAGGCCGATGACAGTTGTCGATGTCGGTGCGGGTAGTAGTTCATGGCAAGCTATGAAAACATGTACAATGCTATCGTTCCGCGGGTCATCGGTGAGCTTGCAAATTTCTTCCGTTTGGTCTAAAAGTTGCGTAGAAGAACCAACATGGCTTTGACACTGCCGAGAGGTTGACAATACAACCAGGAAAGCTGCGAACAGGAAAAGGTGGAAACGGAGTGCGTTTTTCAGTGGCACTGTTGCGTCACTCCCATGCCGATTGAAGTCAGCAGAAGAGCGGCAGGTGTTTATATGCAGGCTTATCTCAGTTGTCGATGTCGGTGCGGGTAGTAGTTCACGGCAAGCTATGGAAACATGTACAATGCTAGCGTTCCGCGGGGCATCGGTGAGCTTGCAAATTTCTTCCGCTTGGTCTAAAAGTTGCGTAGAAGAACCAACATGGCTTGCACACTGCAGACAGGTTGACAATACAACCAGGAAAGCTGCGAACTGGAAAAGGTGGAAACGGAGTGCCTTTTTCAGTGGCATTGTTGCGTCACTCCCACGCCGATTGAAGTCAGCAGAAGAGCGGCATGCGTTTATATGCAGGCCTATCTCAGTTGTCGATGTCGGTGCGGGTAGTAGTTCACGGCAAGCTATGGGAACATGTACAATGCTAGCGTTCCGCGGGGCATCGGTGAGCTTGCAAATTTCTTCCGCTTGGTCTAAAAGTTGCGTAGAAGAACCAACATGGCTTGCACACTGCAGAGAGGTTGACAATACAACCAGGAAAGCTGCGAACTGTAAAAGGTGGAAACGGAGTGCGTTTTTCAGTGGCATTGTTGCGTCACTCCCACGCCGATTGAAGTCAGCAGAAGAGCGGCAGGCGTTTATATGCAGGCCTATCTAAGTTGTCGACGCCGGTGCGGGTAGTAGTTCACGGCAAGCTATGAAAACATGTACAATGCTAGCGTTCCTCGGGGCATCGTTGAGCTTGCAAATTTCTTCCGCTTGGTCTAAAAGTTGCGTAGAAGAACCAAGATGGCTTGCACACTGCAGAGAGGTTGACAATACAACCAATGAAAGCTGCGAACTGGAAAAGGTGGAAATGGAGTGCGTTTTTCATTGGCTTTGTTGCGTCACTCCCACGCCGATTGAAGTCAGCAGAAGGGCGGCAGGCGTTTATATGCAGGCCGGTGACAGTTGTCGATGCCGGTGCGGGTAGTAGTTCACGGCAAGCTATGAAAACATCTACAATGCTAGCGTTCCTCGGGGCATCGTTGGGCTTGCAAATTTCTTCCGCTTGGTCTAAAAGTTGCGTAGAAGAACCAACATGGCTTGCACACTGCAGAGAGGTTGACAATACAACCAGGAAACCTGCGAACTGGAAAAGGTGGAAACGGAGTGCGTTTTTCAGTGGCATTGTTGCGTCACTCCCACGCCGATTGAAGTCAGCAGAAGAGCGGCAGGCGTTTATATGCAGGCCTATCTCAGTTGTCGATGTCGGTGCGGGTAGTAGTTCACGGTAAGCTATGAAAACATCTACAATGCTAGCGTTCCTCGGGGCATCGTTGATCTTGCAAATTTCTTCCGCTTGGTCTAAAAGTTGCGTAGAAGAACCAACATGGCTGGCACACTGCAGAGAGGTTGACAATACAACCAGGAAAGCTGCGAACTGGAAAAGGTTGAAACGGAGTGCGTTTTTCACTGGCATTGTTACGTCACTCCCACGCCGATTGAAGTCAGCAGAAGGGCGGCAGGCGTTTATATGCAGGCCTATCTCAGTTGTCGATGTCGGTGCGGGTAGTAGTTCACGGCAAGCTATGGAAACATGTACAATGCTAGCGTTCCGCGGGGCATCGGGGAGCTTGCAAATTTCTTCCGTTTGGTCTAAAAGTTGCGTAGAAGAACCAACAGGACTTTGACACTGCAGAGATGTTGACAACGCACCCAGGAAAGCTTCAAACAGGAAAATCTGGAAACAGAGTGCGTTTTTAGTGGCATTGTTGCGTCGCTCCCACGCCCATTGAAGTCAGCAAAAGAGCGGCGGGCGTTTGTATGCAGGCCTATCTCAGTTGTCGATGTCGGTGCGGGTAGTAGTTCACGGCAAGCTATGAAAACATGTATAATGCTAGCGTTCCGCGGGGCATCGGTGAGCTTGCAAATTTCTTCCGTTTGGTCTAAAAGTTGCGTAGAAGAACCAACATGGCTTTGACACTGCTGAGAGGTTGACAACGCACCCAGGAAAGCTGCGAACTGGGAAAGGTGCAAACAGTGTGCTTTCTCAGTGGCGTTGTGTCTTCACTCTCACGCCTTCCGAAGTCAGCAGAAGGGCGACGGCGTTTATATGCAGGCCGATGACAGTTGTCGATGTCGGTACGGGTAGTAGTTCACGGCAATCTATGAAAACATGTATAATGCTAGCGTTCCGCGGGGCATCGGTGAGCTTGCAAATTTCTTCCGCTTGGTCTAAAACTTGCGTAGAAGAACCAACATGGCTTTGACACTGCCGAGAGGTTGACAACGCACCCAGGAAAGCTGCGAACTGGGAAAGGGTGCAAACAGTGTGCTTTTTCAGTGGCGTTGTGGCGTCACTTTCACGCCTTCAGAAGTCAGCAGAAGAGCGGCGGCCGTTTTTATGCAGGCCTATCTCAGTTGTCGATGTCGGTTCGGGTAGTTGTTCACGGCAAGCTGCGAAAACATGTAAAATGCTAGCGTTCCGCGGGGCATCGGTGAGCTTGCAAATTTCTTCCGTTTGGTCTAAAAGTTGCGTACAAGAACCAACAGGACTTTGACACTGCCGAGATGTTGACAACGCACCCAGGAAAGCTTCAAACTGGAAAATCTGGAAACAGAGTGCGTTTTTAGTGGCATTGTTGCGTCGCTCCCATGCCCATTGAAGTCAGCAGAAGAGCGGCGGGCGTTTGTATGCAGGCCTATCTCAGTTGTCGATGTCGGTGCGGGTAGTAGTTCACGGCAAGCTATGAAAACATCTACAATGCTAGCGTTCCTCGGGGCATCGTTGAGCTTGCAAATTTCTTCCGCTTGGTCTAAAAGTTGCGTAGAAGAACCAACATGGCTTGCACACTGCAGAGAGGTTGACAATACAACCAGGAAACCTGCGAACTGGAAAAGGTGGAAA
The DNA here is from genome assembly GCF_055824585.1 of Amblyomma mixtum. Classification (NCBI taxonomy): domain Eukaryota; kingdom Metazoa; phylum Arthropoda; class Arachnida; order Ixodida; family Ixodidae; genus Amblyomma; species Amblyomma mixtum. Next base: position 167,498,928 of record NC_143021.1, read on the forward strand.
CGGAGTGCGTTTTTCAGTGGCATTGTTGCGTCACTCCCACGCCGATTGAAGTCAGCAGAAGAGCGGCAGGCGTTTATATGCAGGCCTATCTCAGTTGTCGATGTCGGTGCGGGTAGTAGTTCACGGCAAGCTATGAAAACATCTACAATGCTAGCGTTCCTCGGGGCATCGTTGAGCTTGCAAATTTCTTCCGCTTGGTCTAAAAGTTGCGTAGAAGAACCAACATGGCTGGCACACTGCAGAGAGGTTGACAATACAACCAGGAAAGCTGCGAACTGGAAAAGGTTGAAACGGAGTGCGTTTTTCACTGGCATTGTTACGTCACTCCCACGCCGATTGAAGTCAGCAGAAGGGCGGCAGGCGTTTATATGCAGGCCTATCTCAGTTGTCGATGTCGGTGCGGGTAGTAGTTCACGGCAAGCTATGGAAACATGTACAATGCTAGCGTTCCGCGGGGCATCGGGGAGCTTGCAAATTTCTTCCGTTTGGTCTAAAAGTTGCGTAGAAGAACCAACAGGACTTTGACACTGCAGAGATGTTGACAACGCACCCAGGAAAGCTTCAAACAGGAAAATCTGGAAACAGAGTGCGTTTTTAGTGGCATTGTTGCGTCGCTCCCACGCCCATTGAAGTCAGCAAAAGAGCGGCGGGCGTTTGTATGCAGGCCTATCTCAGTTGTCGATGTCGGTGCGGGTAGTAGTTCACGGCAAGCTATGAAAACATGTATAATGCTAGCGTTCCGCGGGGCATCGGTGAGCTTGCAAATTTCTTCCGTTTGGTCTAAAAGTTGCGTAGAAGAACCAACATGGCTTTGACACTGCCGAGAGGTTGACAACGCACCCAGGAAAGCTGCGAACTGGGAAAGGTGCAAACAGTGTGCTTTCTCAGTGGCGTTGTGTCTTCACTCTCACGCCTTCCGAAGTCAGCAGAAGGGCGACAGGCGTTTATATGCAGTTACACTTGTTGCTGGGCTAGTTGGTGCATTTTTCTTCGTACAAAAGCTAGCGCAAAACACGACACACACAAGAAAGGTAGACAGGACAACGCGCTACTGACAACTGATCCTTTATTGGAAAGAAACACGTAATATATATATGCAGGCCGTATATGCAGGCCGATGACAGTTGTCGATGTCGGTACGGGTAGTAGTTCACGGCAATCTATGAAAACATGTATAATGCTAGCGTTCCGCGGGGCATCGGTGAGCTTGCAAATTTCTTCCGCTTGGTCTAAAACTTGCGTAGAAGAACCAACATGGCTTTGACACTGCCGAGAGGTTGACAACGCACCCAGGAAAGCTGCGAACTGGGAAAGGGTGCAAACAGTGTGCTTTTTCAGTGGCGTTGTGGCGTCACTTTCACGCCTTCAGAAGTCAGCAGAAGAGCGGCGGCCGTTTTTATGCAGGCCTATCTCAGTTGTCGATGTCGGTTCGGGTAGTTGTTCACGGCAAGCTGTGAAAACATGTAAAATGCTAGCGTTCCGCGGGGCATCGGTGAGCTTGCAAATTTCTTCCGTTTGGTCTAAAAGTTGCGTACAAGAACCAACAGGACTTTGACACTGCCGAGATGTTGACAACGCACCCAGGAAAGCTTCAAACTGGAAAATCTGGAAACAGAGTGCGTTTTTAGTGGCATTGTTGCGTCGCTCCCATGCCCATTGAAGTCAGCAGAAGAGCGGCGGGCGTTTGTATGCAGGCCTATCTCAGTTGTCGATGTCGGTACGGGTAGTAGTTCACGGCAATCTATGAAAACATGTATAATGCTAGCGTTCAGCGGGGCATCGGTGAGCTTGCAAATTTCTTCCGCTTGGTCTAAAAGTTGCGTAGAAGAACCAACATGGCTTTGACACTGCCGAGAGGTTGACAACGCACCCAGGAAAGCTGCGAACTGGGAAAGGGTGGAAACAGTGTGCTTTCTCAGTGGCGTTGTGTCGTCACTCTCACGCCTTCCGAAGTCAGCAGAAGGGCGGCAGGCGTTTACATGCAGCCCGATGACAGTTGTCGATGTCGGTGCGGGTAGTAGTTCATGGCAAGCTATGAAAACATGTACAATGCTAGCGTTCCGCAGGTCATCGGTGAGCTTGCAAATTTCTTCCGTTTGGTCTAAAAGTTGCGTAGAAGAACCAACATGGCTTTGACACTGCCGAGAGGTTGACAATACAACCAGGAAAGCTGCGAACTGGAAAAGGTGGAAACGGAGTGCGTTTTTCAGTGGCTTTGTTGCGTCACTCCCACGCCGATTGAAGTCAGCAGAAGAGCGGCAGGCGTTTATATGCAGGCCGGTGACAGCTGTCAATGCCGGTGCGGGTAGTAGTTCACGGCAAGCTATGAAAACATGTACAATGCTAGCGTTCCTCGGGGCATCGTTGAGCTTGCAAATTTCTTCCGCTTGGTCTAAAAGTTGCGTAGAAGAACCAACATGGCTTGCACACTGCAGAGAGGTTGACAATACAACCAGGAAAGCTGCGAACTGGAAAAGGTGGAAACGGAGTGCGTTTTTCAGTGGCATTGTTGCGTCACTCCCACGCCGATTAAAGTCAGCAGAAGAGCGGCAGGCGTTTATATGCAGGCCTATCTCAGTTGTCGATGTCGGTGCGGGTAGTAGTTCACGGCAAGCTATGGGAACATGTACAATGCTAGCGTTCCGCGGGGCATCGGTGAGCTTGCAAATTTCTTCCGCTTGGTCTAAAAGTTGCGTAGAAGAACCAACATGGCTTGCACACTGCAGAGAGGTTGACAATACAACCAGGAAAGCTGCGAACTGGAAAAGGTGGAAACGGAGTGCGTTTTTCAGTGGCATTGTTGCGTCACTCCCACGCCGATTGAAGTCAGCAGAAGAGCGGCAGGCGTTTATATGCAGGCCGGTGACAGTTGTCGATGCCGGTGCGGGTGGTAGTTCACGGCAAGCTATGAAAACATGTACAATGCTAGCGTTCCTCGGGGCATCGGTGAGCTTGCAAATTTCTTCCGCTTGGTCTAAAAGTTGCGTAGAAGAACCAACAAGGCTTGCACACTGCAGAGAGGTTGACAATACAACCAGGAAAGCTGCGAACTGGAGAAGGTGGAAACGGAGTGCGTTTTTCAGTGGCTTTGTTGCGTCACTCCCACGCCGATTGAAGTCAGCAGAAGAGCGTCAGGCGTTTATATGCAGGCCGGTGACAGTTGTCGATGCCGGTGCGGGTGGTAGTTCACGGCAAGCTATGAAAACATGTACAATGCTAGCGTTCCTCGGGGCATCGGTGAGCTTGCAAATTTCTTCCGCTTGGTCTAAAAGTTGCGTAGAAGAACCAACAAGGCTTGCACACTGCAGAGAGGTTGACAATACAACCAGGAAAGCTGCGAACTGGAGAAGGTGGAAACGGAGTGCGTTTTTCAGTGGCTTTGTTGCGTCACTCCCACGCCGATTGAAGTCAGCAGAAGAGCGGCAGGCGTTTATATGCAGGCCGGTGACACTTGTCAATGCCGGTGCGGGTAGTAGTTCATTGGCAAGCTATGAAAACATGTACAATGCTAGCGTTCCTCGGGGCATCGTTGAGCTTGCAAATTTCTTCCGCTTGGTCTAAAAGTTGCGTAGAAGAACCAACATGGCTTGCACACTGCAGAGAGGTTGACAATACAACCAGGAAAGCTGCGAACTGGAAAAGGTGGAAACGGAGTGCGTTTTTCAGTGGCTTTGTTGCGTCACTCCCACGCCGATTGAAGTCAGCAGAAGAGCGGCAGGCGTTTATATGCAGGCCGGTGACAGTTGTCAATGCCGGTGCGGGTAGTAGTTCACGGCAAGCTATGAAAACATGTACAATGCTAGCGTTCCTCGGGGCATCGTTGAGCTTGCAAATTTCTTCCGCTTGGTCTAAAAGTTGCGTAGAAGAACCAACATGGCTTGCACACTGCAGACAGGTTGACAATACAACCAGGAAAGCTGCGAACTGGAAAAGGTGGAAACGGAGTGCCTTTTTCAGTGGCATTGTTGCGTCACTCCCACGCCGATTGAAGTCAGCAGAAGAGCGGCAGGCGTTTATATGCAGGCCTATCTCAGTTGTCGATGTCGGTGCGGGTAGTAGTTCACGGCAAGCTATGGGAACATGTACAATGCTAGCGTTCCGCGGGGCATCGGTGAGCTTGCAAATTTCTTCCGCTTGGTCTAAAAGTTGCGTAGAAGAACCAACATGGCTTGCACACTGCAGAGAGGTTGACAATACAACCAGGAAAGCTGCGAACTGTAAAAGGTGGAAACGGAGTGCGTTTTTCAGTGGCATTGTTGCGTCACTCCCACGCCGATTGAAGTCAGCAGAAGAGCGGCAGGCGTTTATATGCAGGCCTATCTAAGTTGTCGACGCCGGTGCGGGTAGTAGTTCACGGCAAGCTATGAAAACATGTACAATGCTAGCGTTCCTCGGGGCATCGTTGAGCTTGCAAATTTCTTCCGCTTGGTCTAAAAGTTGCGTAGAAGAACCAAGATGGCTTGCACACTGCAGAGAGGTTGACAATACAACCAGGAAAGCTGCGAACTGGAAAAGGTGGAAATGGAGTGCGTTTTTCATTGGCTTTGTTGCGTCACTCCCACGCCGATTGAAGTCAGCAGAAGGGCGGCAGGCGTTTATATGCAGGCCGGTGACAGTTGTCGATGCCGGTGCGGGTAGTAGTTCACGGCAAGCTATGAAAACATCTACAATGCTAGCGTTCCTCGGGGCATCGTTGGGCTTGCAAATTTCTTCCGCTTGGTCTAAAAGTTGCGTAGAAGAACCAACATGGCTTGCACACTGCAGAGAGGTTGACAATACAACCAGGAAACCTGCGAACTGGAAAAGGTGGAAACGGAGTGCGTTTTTCAGTGGCATTGTTGCGTCACTCCCACGCCGATTGAAGTCAGCAGAAGAGCGGCAGGCGTTTATATGCAGGCCTATCTCAGTTGTCGATGTCGGTGCGGGTATTAGTTCACGGCAAGCTATGAAAACATCTACAATGCTAGCGTTCCTCGGGGCATCGTTGAGCTTGCAAATTTCTTCCGCTTGGTCTAAAAGTTGCGTAGAAGGACCAACATGGCTGGCACACTGCAGAGATTTTGACAATACAACCAGGAAAGCTGCGAACTGGAAAAGGTTGAAACGGAGTGCGTTTTTCACTGGCATTGTTACGTCACTCCCACGCCGATTGAAGTCAGCAGAAGGGCGGCAGGCGTTTATATGCAGGCCTATCTCAGTTGTCGATGTCGGTGCGGGTAGTAGTTCACGGCAAGCTATGGAAACATGTACAATGCTAGCGTTCCGCGGGGCATCGGGGAGCTTGCAAATTTCTTCCGTTTGGTCTAAAAGTTGCGTAGAAGAACCAACAGGACTTTGACACTGCAGAGATGTTGACAACGCACCCAGGAAAGCTTCAAACAGGAAAATCTGGAAACAGAGTGCGTTTTTAGTGGCATTGTTGCGTCGCTCCCACGCCCATTGAAGTCAGCAGAAGAGCGGCGGGCGTTTGTATGCAGGCCTATCTCAGTTGTCGATGTCGGTGCGGGTAGTAGTTCACGGCAAGCTATGAAAACATGTATAATGCTAGCGTTCCGCGGGGCATCGGTGAGCTTGCAAATTTCTTCCGTTTGGTCTAAAAGTTGCGTAGAAGAACCAGCATGGCTTTGACACTGCCGAGAGGTTGACAACGCACCCATTAAAGCTGCGAACTGGGAAAGGTGCAAACAGTGTGCTTTCTCAGTGGCGTTGTGTCGTCACTCTCACGCCTTCCGAAGTCAGCAGAAGGGCGACAGGCGTTTATATGCAGGCCGATGACAGTTGTCGATGTCGGTACGGGTAGTAGTTCACGGCAATCTATGAAAACATGTATAATGCTAGCGTTCAGCGGGGCATCGGTGAGCTTGCAAATTTCTTCCGCTTGGTCTAAAAGTTGCGTAGAAGAACCAACATGGCTTTGACACTGCCGAGAGGTTGACAACGCACCCAGGAAAGCTGCGAACTGGGAAAGGGTGGAAACAGTGTGCTTTCTCAGTGGCGTTGTGTCGTCACTCTCACGCCTTCCGAAGTCAGCAGAAGGGCGGCAGGCGTTTATATGCAGGCCGATGACAGTTGTCGATGTCGGTGCGGGTAGTAGTTCATGGCAAGCTATGAAAACATGTACAATGCTAGCGTTCCTCGGGGCATCGTTGAGCTTGCAAATTTCTTCCGCTTGGTCTAAAAGTTGCGTAGAAGAACCAACATGGCTTGCACACTGCAGAGAGGTTGACAAAACAACCAGGAAAGCTGCGAACTGGAAAAGGTGGAAACGGAGTGCGTTTTTCAGTGGCATTGTTGCGTCACTCCCACGCCGATTGAGGTCAGCAGAAGAGCGGCAGGCGTTTATATGCAGGCCTATCTCAGTTGTCGATGTCGGTGCGGGTAGTAGTTCACGGCAAGCTATGGGAACATGTACAATGCTAGCGTTCCGCGGGGCATCGGTGAGCTTGCAAATTTCTTCCGCTTGGTCTAAAAGTTGCGTAGAAGAACCAACATGGCTTGCACACTGCAGAGAGGTTGACAATACAACCAGGAAAGCTGCGAACTGGAAAAGGTGGAAACGGAGTGCGTTTTTCAGTGGCATTGTTGCGTCACTCCCACGCCGATTGAAGTCAGCAGAAGAGCGGCAGGCGTTTATATGCAGGCCGGTGACAGTTGTCGATGCCGGTGCGGGTGGTAGTTCACGGCAAGCTATGAAAACATGTACAATGCTAGCGTTCCTCGGGGCATCGGTGAGCTTGCAAATTTCTTCCGCTTGGTCTAAAAGTTGCGTAGAAGAACCAACAAGGCTTGCACACTGCAGAGAGGTTGACAATACAACCAGGAAAGCTGCGAACTGGAGAAGGTGGAAACGGAGTGCGTTTTTCAGTGGCTTTGTTGCGTCACTCCCACGCCGATTGAAGTCAGCAGAAGAGCGTCAGGCGTTTATATGCAGGCCGGTGACAGTTGTCAATGCCGGTGCGGATAGTAGTTCACGGCAAGCTATGAAAACATGTACAATGCTAGCGTTCCTCGGGGCATCGTTGAGCATGCAAATTTCTTCCGCTTGGTCTAAAAGTTGCGTAGAAGAACCAACATGGCTTGCACACTGCAGAGAGGTTGACAATACAACCAGGAAAGCTGCGAACTGTAAAAGGTGGAAACGGAGTGCCTTTTTCAGTGGCATTGTTGCGTCACTCCCACGCCGATTGAAGTCAGCAGAAGAGCGGCAGGCGTTTATATCCAGGCCTATCTAAGTTGTCGACGCCGGTGCGGATAGTAGTTCACGGCAAGCTATGAAAACATGTACAATGCTAGCGTTCCTCGGGGCATCGTTGAGCTTGCAAATTTCTTCCGCTTGGTCTAAAAGTTGCGTAGAAGAACCAACATGGCTTGCACACTGCAGAGAGGTTGACAATACAACCAGGAAAGCTGCGAACTGGAAAAGGTGGAAACGGAGTGCGTTTTTCAGTGGCAATGTTGCGTCACTCCCACGCCGATTGAAGTCAGCAGAAGAGCGGCAGGCGTTTATATGCAGGCCGGTGACAGTTGTCGATGCCGGTGCGGGTAGTAGTTCACGGCAAGCTATGAAAACATGTACAATGCTAGCGTTCCTCGGGGCATCGTTGAGCTTGCAAATTTCTTCCGCTTGGTCTAAAAGTTGCGTAGAAAAACCAACATGGCTTGCACACTGCAGAGAGGTTGACAATACAACCAGGAAAGCTGCGAACTGGAAAAGGTGGAAACGGAGTGCGTTTTTAAGTGGCATTGTTGCGTCACTCCCACGCCGATTGAAGTCAGCAGAAGAGCGGCAGGCGTTTATATGCAGGCCTATCTCAGTTGTCGATGTCGGTGCGGGTAGTAGTTCACGGCAAGCTATGAAAACATCTACAATGCTAGCGTTCCTCGGGGCATCGTTGAGCTTGCAAATTTCTTCCGCTTGGTCTAAAAGTTGCGTAGAAGAACCAACATGGCTTGCACACTGCAGAGAGGTTGACAATACAACCAGGAAAGCTGCGAACTGGAAAAGGTTGAAACGGAATGCGTTTTTCACTGGCATTGTTGCGTCACTCCCACGCCGATTGAAGTCAGCAGAAGGGCGGCAGGCGTTTATATGCAGGCCTATCTCAGTTGTCGATGTCGGTGCGGGTAGTAGTTCACGGCAAGCTATGGAAACATGTACAATGCTAGCGTTCCGCGGGGCATCGGGGAGCTTGCAAATTTCTTGCGCTTGGTCTAAAAGTTGCGTAGAAGAACTAACAGGACTTTGACACTGCAGAGATGTTGACAACGCACCCAGGAAAGCTTCAAACTGGAAAATCTGGAAACAGAGTGCGTTTTTAGTGGCATTGTTGCGTCGCTCCCACGCCCATTGAAGTCAGCAGAAGAGCGGCGGGCGTTTGTATGCAGGCCTATCTCAGTTGTCGATGTCGGTGCGGGTAGTAGTTCACGGCAAGGTATGGAAACATGTACAATGCTAGCGTTCCGCGGGGCATCGGTGAGCTTGCAAATTTCTTCCGTTTGGTCTAAAAGTTGCGTAGAAGAACCAACAGGACTTTGACACTGCAGAGATGTTGACAACGCACCCAGGAAAGCTTCAAACTGGAAAATCTGGAAACAGAGTGCGTTTTTAGTGGCATTGTTGCGTCGCTCCCACGCCCATTGAAGTCAGCAGAAGAGCGGCGGGCGTTTGTATGCAGGCCTATCTCAGTTGTCGATGTCGGTGCGGGTAGTAGTTCACGGCAAGCTATGAAAACATGTATAATGCTAGCGTTCCGGGGGGCATCGGTGAGCTTGCAAATTTCTTCCGTTTGGTCTAAAAGTAGCGTAGAAGAACCAACATGGCTTTGACACTGCCGAGAGGTTGACAACGCACCCAGGAAAGCTGCGAACTGGGAAAGGTGGAAACAGTGTGCTTTCTCAGTGGCGTTGTGTCGTCACTCTCACGCCTTCCGAAGTCAGCAGAAGGGCGACAGGCGTTTATATGCAGGCCGATGACAGTTGTCGATGTCGGCACGGGTAGTAGTTCACGGCAATCTATGAAAACATGTATAATGCTAGCGTTCCGCGGGGCATCGGTGAGCTTGCAAATTTCTTCCGCTTGGTCTAAAAGTTGCGTAGAAGAATGAACATGGCTTTGACACTGCCGAGAGGCTGACAACGCACCCAGGAAAGCTGCGAACTGGGAAAGGGTGGAAACAGTGTGCTTTCTCAGTGGCGTTGTGTCGTCACTCGCACGCCTTCCGAAGTCAGCAGAAGGGCGGCAGGCGTTTATATGCAGGCCGATGACAGTTGTCGATGTCGGTGCGGGTAGTAGTTTATGGCAAGCTATGAAAACATGTACAATGCTAGCGTTCCGCGGGTCATCGGTGAGCTTGCAAATTTCTTCCGTTTGGTCTAAAAGTTGCGTAGAAGAACCAACATGGCTTTGACACTGCCGAGAGGTTGACAATACAACCAGGAAAGCTGCGAACTGGAAAAGGTGGAAACGGAGTGCGTTTTTCAGTGGCTTTGTTGCGTCACTCCCACGCCGATTGAAGTCAGCAGAAGAGCGGCAGGCGTTTATATGCAGGCTGGTGACAGTTGTCAATGCCGGTGCGGGTAGTAGTTCACGGCAAGCTGTGAAAACATGTACAATGCTAGCGTTCCTCGGGGCATCGTTGAGCTTGCAAATTTCTTCCGCTTGGTCGAAAAGTTGCGTAGAAGAACCAACATGGCTTGCACACTGCAGAGAGGTTGACAATACAACCAGGAAAGCTGCGAACTGGAAAAGGTGGAAACGGAGTGCGTTTTTCAGTGGCTTTGTTGCGTCACTCCCACGCCGATTGAAGTCAGCAGAAGAGCGGCAGGCGTTTATATGCAGGCCGGTGACAGTTGTCAATGCCGGTGCGGGTAGTAGTTCACGGCAAGCTATGAAAACATGTACAATGCTAGCGTTCCTCGGGGCATCGTTGAGCTTGCAAATTTCTTCCGCTTGGTCTAAAAGTTCCGTAGAAGAACCAACATGGCTTGCACACTGCAGAGAGGTTGACAATACAACCAGGAAAGCTGCCAACTGGAAAAGGTGGAAACGGAGTGCCTTTTTCAGTGGCATTGTTGCGTCACTCCCACGCCGATTGAAGTCAGCAGAAGAGCGGCAGGCGTTTATATGCAGGCCGGTGACAGTTGTCGATGCCGGTGCGGGTAGTAGTTCACGGCAAGCTATGAAAACATGTACAATGCTAGCGTCCCTCGGGGCATCGGTGAGCTTGCAAATTTCTTCCGCTTGGTATAAAAGTTGCGTAGAAGAACCAACATGGCTTGCACACTGCAGAGAGGTTGACAATACAACCACGAAAGCTGCGAACTGGGAAAGGTGGAAACAGTGTGCTTTCTCAGTGGCGTTGTGTCGTCACTCTCACGCCTTCCGAAGTCAGCAGAAGGGCGACAGCCGTTTATATGCAGGCCGATGACAGTTGTCGATGTCGGTACGGGTAGTAGTTCACGGCAATCTATGAAAACATGTATAATGCTAGCGTTCCGCGGGGCATCGGTGAGCTTGCAAATTTCTTCCGCTTGGTCTAAAAGTTGCGTAGAAGAACCAACATGGCTTTGACACTGCCGAGAGGTTGACAACGCACCCAGGAAAGCTGCGAAATGGGAAAGGGTGGAAACAGTGTGCTTTCTCACTGGCGTTGTGTCGTCACTCTCACGCCTTCCGAAGTCTGCAGAAGGGCGGCAGGCGTTTATATGCAGGCCAATGACAGTTGTCGATGCCGGTGCGGATAGTAGTTCACGGCAAGCTATGAAAACATGTACAATGCTAGCGTTCCTCGGGGCATCGTTGAGCTTGCAAATTTCTTCCGCTTGGTCTAAAAGTTGCGTAGAAGAACCAACATGGCTTGCACACTGCAGAGGTTGACAATACAACCAGGAAAGCTGCGAACTGGAAAAGGTGGAAACGGAGTGCCTTTTTCAGTGGCATTGTTGCGTCACTCCCACGCCGATTGAAGTCAGCAGAAGAGCGGCAGGCGTTTATATGCAGGCCTATCTAAGTTGTCGACGCCGGTGCGGGTAGTAGTTCACGGCAAGCTATGAAAACATGTACAATGCTAGCGTTCCTCGGGGCATCGTTGAGCTTGCAAATTTCTTCCGCTTGGTCTAAAAGTTGCGTAGAAGAACCAACATGGCTTGCACACTGCAGAGAGGTTGACAATACAACCAGGAAAGCTGCGAACTGGAAAAGGTGGAAACGGAGTGCGTTTTTCAGTGGCATTGTTGCGTCACTCCCACGCCGATTGAAGTCAGCAGAAGAGCGGCAGGCGTTTATATGCAGGCCGGTGACAGTTGTGGATGCCGGTGCGGGTAGTAGTTCACGGCAGGCTATGAAAACATGTACAATGCTTGCGTTCCTCGGGGCATCGTTGAGCTTGCAAATTTCTTCCGCTTGGTCTAAAAGTTGCGTAGAAAAACCAACATGGCTTGCACACTGCAGAGAGGTTGACAATACAACCAGGAAAGCTGCGAACTGGAAAAGGTGGAAACGGAGTGCGTTTTTAAGTGGCATTGTTGCGTCACTCCCACGCCGATTGAAGTCAGCAGAAGAGCGGCAGGCGTTTATATGCAGGCCTATCTCAGTTGTCGATGTTGGTGCGGGTAGTAGTTCACGGCAAGCTATGAAAACATCTACAATGCTAGCGTTCCTCGGGGCATCGTTGAGCTTGCAAATTTCTTCCGCTTGGTCTAAAAGTTGCGTAGAAGAACCAACATGGCTTGCACACTGCAGAGAGGTTGACAATACAACCAGGAAAGCTGCGAACTGGAAAAGGTTGAAACGGAGTGCGTTTTTCACTGGCATTGTTGCGTCACTCCCACGCCGATTGAAGTCAGCAGAAGGGCGGCAGGCGTTTATATGTAGGCCTATCTCAGTTGTCGATGTCGGTGCGGGTAGTAGTTCACGGCAATCTATGAAAACATGTATAATGCTAGCGTTCCGCGGGGCATCGGTGAGCTTGCAAATTTCTTCCGCTTGGTCTAAAAGTTGCGTAGAAGAACGAACATGGCTTTGACACTGCCGAGAGGTTGACAACGCACCCAGGAAAGCTGCGAACTGGGAAAGGGTGGAAACAGTGTGCTTTCTCAGTGGCGTTGTGTCGTCACTCTCACGCCTTCCGAAGTCAGCAGAAGGGCGGCAGGCGTTTATATGCAGGCCGATGACAGTTGTCGATGTCGGTGCGGGTAGTAGTTTATGGCAAGCTATGAAAACATGTACAATGCTAGCGTTCCGCGGGTCATCGGTGAGCTTGCAAATTTCTTCCGTTTGGTCTAAAAGTTGCGTAGAAGAACCAACATGGCTTTGACACTGCCGAGAGGTTGACAATACAACCAGGAAAGCGGCGAACTGGAAAAGGTGGAAACGGAGTGCGTTTTTCAGTGGCATTGTTGCGTCACTCCCACGCCGATTGAAGTCAGCAGAAGAGCGGCAGGTGTTTATATGCAGGCCTATCTCAGTTGTCGATGTCGGTGCGGGTAGTAGTTCACGGCAAGCTATGGAAACATGTACAATGCTAGCGTTCCGCGGGGCATCGGTGAGCTTGCAAATTTCTTCCGCTTGGTCTAAAAGTTGCGTAGAAGAACCAACATGGCTTGCACACGCCAGAGAGGTTGACAATACAACCAGGAAAGCTGCGAACTGGAAAAGGTGGAAACGGAGTGCGTTTTTCAGTGGCTTTGTTGCGTCACTCCCACGCCGATTGAAGTCAGCAGAAGAGCGGCAGGCGTTTATATGCAGGCTGGTGACAGTTGTCAATGCCGGTGCGGGTAGTAGTTCACGGCAAGCTGTGAAAACATGTACAATGCTAGCGTTCCTCGGGGCATCGTTGAGCCTGCAAATTTCTTCCGCTTGGTCTAAAAGTTGCGTAGAAGAACCAACATGGCTTGCACACTGCAGAGAGGTTGACAATACAACCAGGAAAGCTGCGAACTGGAAAAGGTGGAAACGGAGTGCGTTTTTCAGTGGCTTTGTTGCGTCACTCCCACGCCGATTGAAGTCAGCAGAAGAGCGGCAGGCGTTTATATGCAGGCGCCGGTGACAGTTGTCAATGCCGGTGCGGGTTCACGGCAAGCTATGAAAACATGGACAATGCTAGCGTTCCTCGGGGCATCGTTGAGCTTGCAAATTTCTTCCACTTGGTCTAAAAGTTGCGTAGAAGAACCAACATGGCTTGCACACTGCAGAGAGGTTGACAATACAACCACGAAAGCTGCGAACTGGGAAAGGTGGAAACAGTGTGCTTTCTCAGTGGCGTTGTGCCGTCACTCTCACGCCTTCCGAAGTCAGCAGAAGGGCGACAGGCGTTTATATGCAGGCCGATGTCAGTTGTCGATGTCGGTACGGGTAGTAGTTCACGGCAATCTATGAAAACATGTATAATGCTGGCGTTCCGCGGGGCATCGGTGAGCTTGCAAATTTCTTCCGCTTGGTCTAAAAGTTGCGTAGAAGAACCAACATGGCTTTGACACTGCCGAGAGGTTGACAACGCACCCAGGAAAGCTGCGAAATGGGAAAGGGTGGAAACAGTGTGCTTTCTCAGTGGCGTTGTGTCGTCACTCTCACGCCTTCCGAAGTCAGCAGAAGGGCGGCAGGCGTTTATATGCAGGCCAATGACAGTTGTCGATGCCGGTGCGGATAGTAGTTCACGGCAAGCTATGAAAACATGTACAATGCTAGCGTTCCTCGGGGCATCGTTGAGCTTGCAAATTTCTTCCGCTTGGTCTAAAAGTTGCGTAGAAGAACCAACATGGCTTGCACACTGCAGAGAGGTTGACAATACAACCAGGAAAGCTGCGAACTGGAAAAGGTGGAAACGGAGTGCGTTTTTAAGTGGCATTGTTGCGTCACTCCCACGCCGATTGAAGTCAGCAGAAGAGCGGCAGGCGTTTATATGCAGGCCTATCTCAGTTGTCGATGTTGGTGCGGGTAGTAGTTCACGGCAAGCTATGAAAACATCTACAATGCTAGCGTTCCTCGGGGCATCGTTGACCTTGCAAATTTCTTCCGCTTGGTCTAAAAGTTGCGTAGAAGAACCAACATGGCTTGCACACTGCAGAGAGGTTGACAATACAACCAGGAAAGCTGCGAACTGGAAAAGGTTGAAACGGAGTGCATTTTTCACTGGCATTGTTGCGTCACTCCCACGCCGATTGAAGTCAGCAGAAGGGCGGCAGGCGTTTATATGCAGGCCTATCTCAGTTGTCGATGTCGGTGCGGGTAGTAGTTCACGGTAAGCTATGGAAACATGTACAATGCTAGCGTTCCGCGGGGCATCGGGGAGCTTGCAAATTTCTTGCGCTTGGTCTAAAAGTTGCGTAGAAGAACCAACAGGACTTTGACACTGCAGAGATGTTGACAACGCACCCAGGAAAGCTTCAAACTGGAAAATCTGGAAACAGAGTGCGTTTTTAGTGGCATTGTTGCGTCGCTCCCACGCCCATTGAAGTCAGCAGAAGAGCGGCGGGCGTTTGTATGCAGTCCTATCTCAGTTGTCGATGTCGGTGCGGGTAGTAGTTCACGGCAAGGTATGGAAACGTACAATGCTAGCGTTCCGCGGGGCATCCGTGAGCTTGCAGATTTCTTCCGTTTGGTCTAAAAGTTGCGTAGAAGAACCAACAGGACTTTGACACTGCAGAGATGTTGACAACGCACCCAGGAAAGCTTCAAACTGGAAAATCTGGAAACAGAGTGCGTTTTTAGTGGCATTGTTGCGTCGCTCCCACGCCCATTGAAGTCAGCAGAAGAGCGGCGGGCGTTTGTATGCAGGCCTATCTCAGTTGTCGATGTCGGTGCGGGTAGTAGTTCACGGCAAGCTATGAAAACATGTACAATGCTAGCGTTCCGCGTGGCATCGGTGAGCTTGCAAATTTCTTCCGCTTGGTCTAAAAGTTGCGTAGAAGAACCAACATGGCTTGCACACTGCAGAGAGGTTGACAATACAACCAGGAAAGCTGCGAACTGGAAAAGGTGGAAACGGACTGCGTTTTTCAGTGGCTTTGTTGCGTCACTCCCACGCCGATTGAAGTCAGCAGAAGAGCGGCAGGCGTTTATATGCAGGCGCCGGTGACAGTTGTCAATGCCGGTGCGGGTAGTAGTTCACGGCAAGCTATGAAAACATGGACAATGCTAGCGTTCCTCGGGGCATCGTTGAGCTTGCAAATTTCTTCCGCTTGGTCTAAAAGTTGCGTAGAAGAACCAACATGGCTTGCACACTGCAGAGAGGTTGACAATACAACCACGAAAGCTGCGAACTGGGAAAGGTGGAAACAGTGTGCTTTCTCAGTGGCGTTGTGTCGTCACTCTCACGCCTTCCGAAGTCAGCAGAAGGGCGACAGGCGTTTATATGCAGGCCGATGACAGTTGTCGATGTCGGTACGGGTAGTAGTTCACGGCAATCTATGAAAACATGTATAATGCTAGCGTTCCGCGGGGCATCGGTGAGCTTGCAAATTTCTTCCGCTTGGTCTAAAAGTTGCGTAGAAGAACCAACATGGCTTTGACACTGCCGAGAGGTTGACAACGCACCCAGGAAAGCTGCGAAATGGGAAAGGGTGGAAACAGTGTGCTTTCTCAGTGGCGTTGTGTCGTCACTCTCACGCCTTCCGAAGTCAGCAGAAGGGCGGCAGGCGTTTATATGCAGGCCAATGACAGTTGTCGATGCCGGTGCGGATAGTAGTTCACGGCAAGCTATGAAAACATGTACAATGCTAGCGTTCCTCGGGGCATCGTTGAGCTTGCAAATTTCTTCCGCTTGGTCTAAAAGTTGCGTAGAAGAACCAACATGGCTTGCACACTGCAGAGAGGTTGACAATACAACCAGGAAAGCTGCGAACTGGAAAAGGTGGAAACGGAGTGCCTTTTTCAGTGGCATTGTTGCGTCACTCCCACGCCGATTGAAGTCAGCAGAAGAGCGGCAGGCGTTTATATGCAGGCCTATCTAAGTTGTCGACGCCGGTGCGGGTAGTAGTTCACGGCAAGCTATGAAAACATGTACAATGCTAGCGTTCCTCGGGGCATCGTTGAGCTTGCAAATTTCTTCCGCTTGGTCTAAAAGTTGCGTAGAAGAACCAAGATGGCTTGCACACTGCAGAGAGGTTGACAATACAACCAGGAAAGCTGCGAACTGGAAAAGGTGGAAACGGAGTGCGTTTTTCAGTGGCATTGTTGCGTCACTCCCACGCCGATTGAAGTCAGCAGAAGAGCGGCAGGCGTTTATATGCAGGCCGGTGACAGTTGTCGATGCCGGTGCGGGTAGTAGTTCACGGCAAGCTATGAAAACATGTACAATGCTTGCGTTCCTCGGGGCATCGTTGAGCTTGCAAATTTCTTCCGCTTGGTCTAAAAGTTGCATAGAAAAACCAACATGGCTTGCACACTGCAGAGAGGTTGACAATACAACCAGGAAAGCTGCCAACTGGAAAAGGTGGAAACGGAGTGCGTTTTTAAGTGGCATTGTTGCGTCACTCCCACGCCGATTGAAGTCAGCAGAAGAGCGGCAGGCGTTTATATGCTGGCCTATCTCAGTTGTCGATGTTGGTGCGGGTAGTAGTTCACGGCAAGCTATGAAAACATCTACAATGCTAGCGTTCCTCAGGGCATCGTTGAGCTTGCAAATTTCTTCCGCTTGGTCTAAAAGTTGCGTAGAAGAACCAACATGGCTTGCACACTGCAGAGAGGTTGACAATACAACCAGGAAAGCTGCGAACTGGAAAAGGTTGAAACGGAGTGCGTTTTTCACTGGCATTGTTGCGTCACTCCCACGCCGATTGAAGTCAGCAGAAGGGCGGCAGGCGTTTATATGCAGGCCTATCTCAGTTGTCGATGTCGGTGCGGGTAGTAGTTCACGGTAAGCTATGGAAACATGTACAATGCTAGCGTTCCGCGGGGCATCGGGGAGCTTGCAAATTTCTTGCGCTTGGTCTAAAAGTTGCGTAGAAGAACCAACAGGACTTTGACACTGCAGAGATGTTGACAACGCACCCAGGAAAGCTTCAAACTGGAAAATCTGGAAACAGAGTGCGTTTTTAGTGGCATTGTTGCGTCGCTCCCACGCCCATTGAAGTCAGCAGAAGAGCGGCGGGCGTTTGTATGCAGGCCTATCTCAGTTGTCGATGTCGGTGCGGGTAGTAGTTCACGGCAAGGTATGGAAACGTACAATGCTAGCGTTCCGCGGGGCATCCGTGAGCTTGCAGATTTCTTCCGTTTGGTCTAAAAGTTGCGTAGAAGAACCAACAGGACTTTGACACTGCAGAGATGTTGACAACGCACCCAGGAAAGCTTCAAACTGGAAAATCTGGAAACAGAGTGCGTTTTTAGTGGCATTGTTGCGTCGCTCCCACGCCCATTGAAGTCAGCAGGAGAGCGGCGGGCGTTTGTATGCAGGCCTATCTCAGTTGTCGATGTCGGTGCGGGTAGTAGTTCACGGCAAGCTATGAAAACATGTATAATGCTAGCGTTCCGCGGGGCATCGGTGAGCTTGCAAATTTCTTCCGTTTGGTCTAAAAGTTGCGTAGAAGAACCAACATGGATTTGACACTGCCGAGAGGTTGACAACGCACCCAGGAAAGCTGCGAACTGGGAAAGGTGGAAACAGTGTGCTTTCTCAGTGGCGTTGTGTCGTCACTCTCACGCCTTCCGAAGTCAGCAGAATGGCGACAGGCGTTTATATGCAGGCCGATGACAGTTGTCGATGTCGGTACGGGTAGTAGTTCACGGCAATCTATGAAAACATGTATAATGCTAGCGTTCCGCGGGGCATCGGTGAGCTTGCAAATTTCTTCCGCTTGGTCTAAAAGTTGCGTAGAAGAACCAACATGGCTTTGACACTGCCGAGAGGTTGACAACGCACCCAGGGAAGCTGCGAACTGGGAAAGGGTGGAAACAGTGTGCTTTCTCAGTGGCGTTGTGTCGTCACTCTCACGCCTTCCGAAGTCAGCAGAAGGGCGGCAGGCGTTTATATACAGGCCGATGACAGTTGTCGATGCCGGTGCGGATAGTAGTTCACGGCAAGCTATGAAAACATGTACAATGCTAGCGTTCCTCGGGGCATCGTTGAGCTTGCAAATTTCTTCCGCTTGGTCTAAAAGTTGCGTAGAAGAACCAACATGGCTTGCACACTGCAGAGAGGTTGACAATACAACCAGGAAAGCTGCGAACTGGAAAAGGTGGAAACGGAGTGCGTTTTTCAGTGGCATTGTTGCGTCACTCTCACGCCTTCCGAATTCAGCAGAAGGGCGGCAGGCGTTATATACAGGCCGATGACAGTTGTCGATGCCGGTGCGGATAGTAGTTCACGGCAAGCTATGAAAACATGTACAATGCTAGCGTTCCTCGGGGCATCGTTGAGCTTGCAAATTTCTTCCGCTTGGTCTAAAAGTTGCGTAGAAGAACCAACATGGCTTGCACACTGCAGAGAGGTTGGCAATACAACCAGGAAAGCTGCGAACTGGAAAAGGTGGAAACGGAGTGCGTTTTTAAGTGGCATTGTTGCGTCACTCCCACGCCGATTGAAGTCAGCAGAAGAGCGGCAGGCGTTTATATGCAGGCCTATCTCAGTTGTCGATGTCGGTGCGGGTAGTAGTTCACGGCAAGCTATGAAAACATCTACAATGCTAGCGTTCCTCGGGGCATCGTTGAGCTTGCAAATTTCTTCCGCTTGGTCTAAAAGTTGCGTAGAAGAACCAACATGGCTTGCACACTGCAGAGAGGTTGACAATTGTTGTGTCCCCATATTGCTTTTGTGTGTGTGCGCCCCCTCCTAACGACCACTCAATCCTCCTCCTAACGACCACTCAATCCTCCTCCTAACGACCACTCAATCCTCCTCCTAACGACACTTGCCCTTCGTCGCACGCTGTCGCCAGAGGCCCCCCCACGGTGCACCCCCGCACCCTCCTCCTGTTCTGGGAAGCCACTCCCTCCCGTGGACGCTTCTCGACTCCCTCCTTTCTTCGGGCGGCCAGTTCGGCTTCTACCTCGGTCGACGCTGGTCGCACCCTCTTCAGCTTTAAATAAACGAAGTCTAAAAGTACCGTGTGCGTCTTTCGCTGCATTCAACACAGCGACCGGACACGACAGTGGCGACGAGAAAGTGGATTCGACCTGCGCTACGCAACGCTATTGACAAGCCATGGCTACGCGAGGGTTTCCCAATCAGATACCAGAATTCAACGGCTCATCGTGGTCATCGTGGGTTGGACGCCTTCAGTTCTACTTTGAAGCTAACAACATCACAGACCCAGCCTTGAAGAGGGCCAACCTGCTGACGCTGTGCGGGGAGCAGACCTACGATACTGTCTGCGCCCTTATTCAGCCAAGCACACCAGCGGCAGTGTCTTACGACGACATCGTCAAAGCGCTGCAAAAGCACTACGACCCAAGGCCATCCGAGGTCTACAGCCGGGCTCGCTTCCAACGACGAGATCAACTGGGAGGAGAAACTGTGAGCGCCTACGTAGCCGCGCTCAAGAAGCTCGCTGCCGACTGCAATTTTGGAACGCTGTCGACAACAGCTACCGGGCAGGAGGGAGACGCAGCTTCTTCTGCTAACACCACCATGCTTCCCTTGGACGTGATGTTACGCGACAGATTTGTGTGCGGACTGAGTGACGAGTCACTGCAGCAGCGCCTGTTCGCTGAGAAGGACCTCACATTCAGCAAAGCTTACGACATCGCCGTTCGAGCGGAGAGCGCCGGTCACCAGCAGAGAGGGATTCGCCGGAACACCGAGCCGGTACACCAGACAAGCAACCAGGTGCGCAAACCTTCTGTTGTTACAAAATCGGTCAAAAAGGCACAACGCTGCTGGCGGTGTGACGACCAACACAACCCCCAGGGATGTCGATTCCAGTCAGCCACGTGTAATTTTTGCCACAAGCGAGGGCATATCGAAAGAGCATGCATTACGAAACGGAGACTTGCCAAGATAAAGTCACCTTCCCAGCCTAATCACAGCGTCAACGCCTCAGAGAATACGCCGCTATCTGATCTCCATGGAACAACATCAGCAACACCATCTGTGTTGTACGACCTGAACACCATGAATCTCGGCACGCGACCGAAGATTTTTACAGAAGTAAGCGTACATCACCAGCTGATTAAGTTCGAGGTGGACTCCGGCGCAGCCTGTACTCTGATCAGTGAGGACACGTTCCGAACTTCATGGCCATCTGACGCACCCGCCCTGCAACAAGACGACACGCACCTGCGAACGTGGTCAGGACAGAATCTGCCACTATTGGGCTCTGCCAACGTGCAGGTTAACTACAACGGCCAGACCCATACGCTACCTCTGCTTGTTGTGAAGGGCACAGGATCAAGCCTTCTAGGGAGAAACTGGTTTTCTCCACTAGGCGTGATGATATGCGGCAAACATCAAAACGCCGATGCGCTAAGCCGTCTGCCACTAGACGCAACTGTTGACGAACCATTTCCACCAGGAGACGTTCTGATGTTCGAAGCACTGCCAGAACCTCCGCTTACAGCAGGCACAGTTGCAGCATCTACGCAGAAGTGCGCAGCTCTCCGGCTAGTTTACACAGCTGTTCAACAAGGCAACGTGCATAAACTCAAAGGGGACAACTTCGACGCTTACCGCAGGCGAGCTACAGAGTTGAGCACCCATCGCGGCTGCATCATATTTGGGTCCCGAGTTGTGATGCCGAGAGAACTACGCGCACAAGCTATGTCTCTCATCCACGCCGGACATCGGGGCATCGTTGCAATGAAAAAGTGTGCCAGAAGCTACATGTGGTGGCCTGGCATTGACAACGACATCGAAACAGTGGTGCGAGAATGCAAGCCTTGCCAGAGCAGCCGGAGCGCCCCGCCGAAAGCTCCTGTCCCAGAATGGGAAAAGCCAGACACACCATGGCACACGCTGCACATTGATTTTGCAGGACCAATTGAGGGCTGCACTTTCCTTGTGGTCGTAGATGCCTACACAAAGTGGCTTGAGATAAGGCAAATGGGACAGACGACTTCGGCAGCAGTCATTGACAACCTCCGATCACTATTTGCAACGTTCGGCCTGCCGCGCAAGGTAGTGTCGGACAACGGAACACCGTTTGTGTCTGCGGAGATCCTCAAGTTTTATCGCGACAACGGGATCTCATCAGTTACATCGGCCCCCTACCACCCAGCGACAAACGGACAAGCCGAGCGCTACGTAGCCGAGCTAAAACGCGCCCTTGAAAGAGATCAGACAGGCTCACTGCAGCGCCGCCTTGCGCGCTTTCTCTTCAAGCAGCACACGACGGTTCAGAGCACAACAGGCCAGACCCCCTCGAAAATGATGTTCGAGCGTGAAATGCGAACCCAGCTCACAGCCATCCTCCCCGAGCCAAAGGCAGAGACGTTCCGGGAAGAAAAAGCAATTCCGCGCTGCGGCACGCTTAATGAGGGGCAGCGCGTCCTCGCCCGACAGTTTCTGAAAAAGCCACGCTGGGAGGAAGCTACAATTGTCAGACGCATAGGCCTGCGCTCTTGGCTCGTCAACATACATGGCACAGTAGCACGTCGACATCTCAACCAGCTGCGTAGATTTACGACGCCGTCTGAGAGCTGTCCGCCAGCGGAGAGAACACGTGCACCATTTTCCCACATAGCCTGGCACCCCTTCCCGGAAGAAGAGACTTCGCCCAGGACAGACCTAGGAGACACAGCGAACAACAGCCAGCCTACAAGTCTTTCTCCCCCGAGCGCACAAAGCCAGCGCGCCTCCACGCGTGAGCGCCGACCCCCTGCACGATACCAGGCAACTTTCTAAGGGGGAAGGAAGTGTTGTGTCCCCATATTGCTTTTGTGTGTGTGCGCCCCCTCCTAACGACCACTCAATCCTCCTCCTAACGACCACTCAATCCTCCTCCTAACGACCACTCAATCCTCCTCCTAACGACACTTGCCCTTCGTCGCACGCTGTCGCCAGAGGCCCCCCCACGGTGCACCCCCGCACCCTCCTCCTGTTCTGGGAAGCCACTCCCTCCCGTGGACGCTTCTCGACTCCCTCCTTTCTTCGGGCGGCCAGTTCGGCTTCTACCTCGGTCGACGCTGGTCGCACCCTCTTCAGCTTTAAATAAACGAAGTTTAAAAGTACCGTGTGCGTCTTTCGCTGCATTCAACACAGCGACCGGACACGACAACAATACAACCAGGAAAGCTGCGAACTGGAAAAGGTGGAAACGGAGTGCCTTTTTCAGTGGCATTGTTGCGTCACTCCCACGCCGATTGAAGTCAGCAGAAGAGCGGCAGGCGTTTATATGCAGGCCTATCTAAGTTGTCGACGCCGGTGCGGGTAGTAGTTCACGGTAAGCTATGAAAACATGTACAATGCTAGCGTTCCTCGGGGCATCGTTGAGCTTGCAAATTTCTTCCCCTTGGTCTAAAAGTTGCGTAGAAGAACCAACATCGCTTGCACACTGCAGAGAGGTTGACAATACAACCAGGAAAGCTGCGAACTGGAAAAGGTGGAAACGGAGTGCGTTTTTCAGTGGCATTGTTGCGTCACTCCCACGCCGATTGAAGTCAGCAGAAGAGCGGCAGGCGTTTATATGCAGGCCGGTGACAGTTGTCGATGCCGGTGCGGGTAGTAGTTCACGGCAAGCTATGAAAACATGTACAATGCTAGCGTTCCTCGGGGCATCGTTGAGCTTGCAAATTTCTTCCCCTTGGTCTAAAAGTTGCGTAGAAGAACCAACATCGCTTGCACACTGCAGAGAGGTTGACAATACAACCAGGAAAGCTGCGAACTGGAAAAGGTGGAAACGAAGTGCGTTTTTAAGTGGCATTGTTGCGTCACTCCCACGCCGATTGAAGTCAGCAGAAGAGCGGCAGGCGTTTATATGCAGGCCTATCTCAGTTGTCGATGTCGGTGCGGGTAGTAGTTCACGGCAAGCTATGAAAACATCTACAATGCTAGCGTTCCTCGGGGCATCGTTGAGCTTGCAAATTTCTTCCGCTTGGTCTAAAAGTTGCGTAGAAGAACCAACATGGCTTGCACACTGCAGAGAGGTTGACAATACAACCAGGAAAGCTGCGAACTGGAAAAGGTTGAAACGGAGTGCGTTTTTCACTGGCATTGTTGCGTCACTCCCACGCCGATTGAAGTCAGCAGAAGGGCGGCAGGCGTTTATATGCAGGCCTATCTCAGTTGTCGATGTCGGTGCGGGTAGTAGTTCACGGCAAGCTATGGAAACATGTACAATGCTAGCGTTCCGCGGGGCATCGGTGAGCTTGCAAATTTCTTCCGTTTGGTCTAAAAGTTGCGTAGAAGAACCAACATGCCTTTGACACTGCCGAGAGGTTGACAACGCACCCAGGAAAGCTGCGAACTGGGAAAGGTGGAAACAGTGTGCTTTCTCAGTGGCGTTGTGTCGTCACTCTCACGCCTTCCGAAGTCAGCAGAATGGCGACAGGCCTTTATATGCAGGCCGATGACAGTTGTCGATGTCGGTACGGGTAGTAGTTCACGGCAATCTATGAAAACATGTATAATGCTAGCGTTCCGCGGGGCATCGGTGAGCTTGCAAATTTCTTCCGCTTGGTCTAAAAGTTGCGTAGAAGAACCAACATGGCTTTGACACTGCCGAGAGGTTGACAACGCACCCAGGAAAGCTGCGAACTGGGAAAGGGTGGAAACAGTGTGCTTTCTCAGTGGCGTTGTGTCGTCACTCTCACGCCTTCCGAAGTCAGCAGAAGGGCGGCAGGCGTTTATATGCAGGCCGATGACAGTTGTCGATGTCGTTGCGGGTAGTAGTTCATGGCAAGCTATGAAAACATGTACAATGCTAGCGTTCCGCGGGTCATCGGTGAGCTTGCAAATTTCTTCCGCTTGGTCTAAAAGTTGCGTAGAAGAACCAACATGGCTTGCACACGGCAGAGAGGTTGACAATACAACCAGGAAAGCTGCGAACTGGAAAAGGTGGAAACGGAGTGCGTTTTTCAGTGGCTTTGTTGCGTCACTCCCACACCGATTGAAGTCAGCAGAAGAGCGGCAGGCGTTTATATGCAGGCCGGTGACAGTTGTCAATGCCGGTGCGGGTAGTAGTTCACGGCAAGCTATGAAAACATGTACAATGCTAGCGTTCCTCGGGGCACCGTTGAGCTTGCAAATTTCTTCCGCTTGGTCTAAAAGTTCCGTAGAAGAACCAACATGGCTTGCACACTGCAGAGAGGTTGACAATACAACCAGGAAAGCTGCCAACTGGAAAAGGTGGAAACGGAGTGCCTTTTTCAGTGGCATTGTTGCGTCACTCCCACGCCGATTGAAGTCAGCAGAAGAGCGGCAGGCGTTTATATGCAGGCCTATCTCAGTTGTCGATGTCGGTGCGGGTAGTAGTTCACGGCAAGCTATGGGAACATGTACAATGCTAGCGTTCCGCGGGGCATCGGTGAGCTTGCAAATTTCTTCCGCTTGGTCTAAAAGTTGCGTAGAAGAACCAACATGGCTTGCACACTGCAGAGAGGTTGACAACGCACCCAGGAAAGCTGCGAACTGGGAAAGGTGGAAACAGTGTGCTTTCTCAGTGGCGTTGTGTCGTCACTCTCACGCCTTCCGAAGTCAGCAGAATGGCGACAGGCGTTTATATGCAGGCCGATGACAGTTGTCGATGTCGGTACGGGTAGTAGTTCACGGCAATCTATGAAAACATGTATAATGCTAGCGTTCCGCGGGGCATCGGTGAGCTTGCAAATTTCTTCCGCTTGGTCTAAAAGTTGCGTAGAAGAACCAACATGGCTTTGACACTGCCGAGAGGTTGACAACGCACCCAGGGAAGCTGCGAACTGGGAAAGGGTGGAAACAGTGTGCTTTCTCAGTGGCGTTGTGTCGTCACTCTCACGCCTTCCGAAGTCAGCAGAAGGGCGGCAGGCGTTTATATACAGGCCGATGACAGTTGTCGATGCCGGTGCGGATAGTAGTTCACGGCAAGCTATGAAAACATGTACAATGCTAGCGTTCCTCGGGGCATCGTTGAGCTTGCAAATTTCTTCCGCTTGGTCTAAAAGTTGCGTAGAAGAACCAACATGGCTTGCACACTGCAGAGAGGTTGACAATACAACCAGGAAAGCTGCGAACTGGAAAAGGTGGAAACGGAGTGCGTTTTTCAGTGGCATTGTTGCGTCACTCTCACGCCTTCCGAATTCAGCAGAAGGGCGGCAGGCGTTATATACAGGCCGATGACAGTTGTCGATGCCGGTGCGGATAGTAGTTCACGGCAAGCTATGAAAACATGTACAATGCTAGCGTTCCTCGGGGCATCGTTGAGCTTGCAAATTTCTTCCGCTTGGTCTAAAAGTTGCGTAGAAGAACCAACATGGCTTGCACACTGCAGAGAGGTTGGCAATACAACCAGGAAAGCTGCGAACTGGAAAAGGTGGAAACGGAGTGCGTTTTTAAGTGGCATTGTTGCGTCACTCCCACGCCGATTGAAGTCAGCAGAAGAGCGGCAGGCGTTTATATGCAGGCCTATCTCAGTTGTCGATGTCGGTGCGGGTAGTAGTTCACGGCAAGCTATGAAAACATCTACAATGCTAGCGTTCCTCGGGGCATCGTTGAGCTTGCAAATTTCTTCCGCTTGGTCTAAAAGTTGCGTAGAAGAACCAACATGGCTTGCACACTGCAGAGAGGTTGACAATACAACCAGGAAAGCTGCGAACTGGAAAAGGTGGAAACGGAGTGCCTTTTTCAGTGGCATTGTTGCGTCACTCCCACGCCGATTGAAGTCAGCAGAAGAGCGGCAGGCGTTTATATGCAGGCCTATCTAAGTTGTCGACGCCGGTGCGGGTAGTAGTTCACGGTAAGCTATGAAAACATGTACAATGCTAGCGTTCCTCGGGGCATCGTTGAGCTTGCAAATTTCTTCCCCTTGGTCTAAAAGTTGCGTAGAAGAACCAACATCGCTTGCACACTGCAGAGAGGTTGACAATACAACCAGGAAAGCTGCGAACTGGAAAAGGTGGAAACGGAGTGCGTTTTTCAGTGGCATTGTTGCGTCACTCCCACGCCGATTGAAGTCAGCAGAAGAGCGGCAGGCGTTTATATGCAGGCCGGTGACAGTTGTCGATGCCGGTGCGGGTAGTAGTTCACGGCAAGCTATGAAAACATGTACAATGCTAGCGTTCCTCGGGGCATCGTTGAGCTTGCAAATTTCTTCCCCTTGGTCTAAAAGTTGCGTAGAAGAACCAACATCGCTTGCACACTGCAGAGAGGTTGACAATACAACCAGGAAAGCTGCGAACTGGAAAAGGTGGAAACGAAGTGCGTTTTTAAGTGGCATTGTTGCGTCACTCCCACGCCGATTGAAGTCAGCAGAAGAGCGGCAGGCGTTTATATGCAGGCCTATCTCAGTTGTCGATGTCGGTGCGGGTAGTAGTTCACGGCAAGCTATGAAAACATCTACAATGCTAGCGTTCCTCGGGGCATCGTTGAGCTTGCAAATTTCTTCCGCTTGGTCTAAAAGTTGCGTAGAAGAACCAACATGGCTTGCACACTGCAGAGAGGTTGACAATACAACCAGGAAAGCTGCGAACTGGAAAAGGTTGAAACGGAGTGCGTTTTTCACTGGCATTGTTGCGTCACTCCCACGCCGATTGAAGTCAGCAGAAGGGCGGCAGGCGTTTATATGCAGGCCTATCTCAGCTGTCGATGTCGGTGCGGGTAGTAGTTCACGGCAAGCTATGGAAACATGTACAATGCTAGCGTTCCGCGGGGCATCGGTGAGCTTGCAAATTTCTTCCGTTTGGTCTAAAAGTTGCGTAGAAGAACCAACATGCCTTTGACACTGCCGAGAGGTTGACAACGCACCCAGGAAAGCTGCGAACTGGGAAAGGTGGAAACAGTGTGCTTTCTCAGTGGCGTTGTGTCGTCACTCTCACGCCTTCCGAAGTCAGCAGAATGGCGACAGGCCTTTATATGCAGGCCGATGACAGTTGTCGATGTCGGTACGGGTAGTAGTTCACGGCAATCTATGAAAACATGTATAATGCTAGCGTTCCGCGGGGCATCGGTGAGCTTGCAAATTTCTTCCGCTTGGTCTAAAAGTTGCGTAGAAGAACCAACATGGCTTTGACACTGCCGAGAGGTTGACAACGCACCCAGGAAAGCTGCGAACTGGGAAAGGGTGGAAACAGTGTGCTTTCTCAGTGGCGTTGTTTCGTCACTCTCACGCCTTCCGAAGTCAGCAGAAGGGCGGCAGGCGTTTATATGCAGGCCGATGACAGTTGTCGATGTCGTTGCGGGTAGTAGTTCATGGCAAGCTATGAAAACATGTACAATGCTAGCGTTCCGCGGGTCATCGGTGAGCTTGCAAATTTCTTCCGCTTGGTCTAAAAGTTGCGTAGAAGAACCAACATGGCTTGCACACGGCAGAGAGGTTGACAATACAACCAGGAAAGCTGCGAACTGGAAAAGGTGGAAACGGAGTGCGTTTTTCAGTGGCTTTGTTGCGTCACTCCCACACCGATTGAAGTCAGCAGAAGAGCGGCAGGCGTTTATATGCAGGCCGGTGACAGTTGTCAATGCCGGTGCGGGTAGTAGTTCACGGCAAGCTATGAAAACATGTACAATGCTAGCGTTCCTCGGGGCATCGTTGAGCTTGCAAATTTCTTCCGCTTGGTCTAAAAGTTCCGTAGAAGAACCAACATGGCTTGCACACTGCAGAGAGGTTGACAATACAACCAGGAAAGCTGCCAACTGGAAAAGGTGGAAACGGAGTGCCTTTTTCAGTGGCATTGTTGCGTCACTCCCACGCCGATTGAAGTCAGCAGAAGAGCGGCAGGCGTTTATATGCAGGCCTATCTCAGTTGTCGATGTCGGTGCGGGTAGTAGTTCACGGCAAGCTATGGGAACATGTACAATGCTAGCGTTCCGCGGGGCATCGGTGAGCTTGCAAATTTCTTCCGCTTGGTCTAAAAGTTGCGTAGAAGAACCAACATGGCTTGCACACTGCAGAGAGGTTGACAATACAACCAGGAAAGCTGCGAACTGGAAAAGGTGGAAACGGAGTGCGTTTTTCAGTGGCATTGTTGCGTCACTCCCACGCCGATTGAAGTCAGCAGAAGAGCGGCAGGCGTTTATATGCAGGCCGGTGACAGTTGTCGATGCCGGTGCGGGTAGTAGTTCACGGCAAGCTATGAAAAGATGTACAATGCTAGCGTTCCTCGGGGCATCGGTGAGCTTGCAAATTTCTTCCGCTTGGTCTAAAAGTTGCGTAGAAGAACCAACATGGCTTGCACACTGCAGAGAGGTTGACAATACAACCAGGAAAGCTGCGAACTGGAAAAGGTGGAAACGGAGTGCGTTTTTCAGTGGCTTTGTTGCGTCACTCCCACGCCGATTAAAGTCAGCAGAAGAGCGGCAGGCGTTTATATGCAGGCCGGTGACAGTTGTCAATGCCGGTGCGGGTAGTAGTTCACGGCAAGCTATGAAAACATGTACAATGCTAGCGTTCCTCGGGGCATCGGTGAGCTTGCAAATTTCTTCCGCTTGGTGTAAAAGTTGCAACATGGCTTGCACACTGCAGAGAGGTTGACAATACAACCAGGAAAGCTGCGAACTGGAAAAGGTGGAAACGGAGTGCGTTTTTCAGTGGCATTGTTGCGTCACTCCCACGCCGATTGAAGTCAGCAGAAGAGCGGCAGGCGTTTATATGCAGGCCGGTGACAGTTGTCGATGCCGGTGCGGGTAGTAGTTCACGGCAAGCTATGAAAACATGTACAATGCTAGCGTTCCTCGGGGCATCGTTGAGCTTGCAAATTTCTTCCGCTTGGTCTAAAAGTTGCGTAGAAGAACCAACATGGCTTGCACACTGCAGAGAGGTTGACAATACAACCAGGAAAGCTGCGAACTGGAAAAGGTGGAAACGGAGTGCGTTTTTCAGTGGCTTTGTTGCGTCACTCCCACGCCGACTGAAGTCAGCAGAAGGGCGGCAGGCGTTTATATGCAGGCCGGTGACAGTTGTCGATGCCGGTGCGGGTAGTAGTTCACGGCAAGCTATGAAAACATCTACAATGCTAGCGTTCCTCGGGGCATCGTTGAGCTTGCAAATTTCTTCCGCTTGGTCTAAAAGTTGCGTAGAAGAACCAACATGGCTTGCACATGCAGAGAGGTTGACAATAAAACCAGCAAAGCTGCGAACTGGAAAAGGTGGAAACGGAGTGCGTTTTTCAGTGGCATTGTTGCGTCACTCCCACGCCGATTGAAGTCAGCAGAAGAGCGGCAGGCGTTTATATGCAGGCCTATCTCAGTTGTCGATGTCAGTGCGGGTAGAAGTTCACGGCAAGCTATGAAAACATCTACAATGCTAGCGTTCCTCGGGGCATCGTTGAGCTTGCAAATTTCTTCCGCTTGGTCTAAAAGTTGCGTAGAAGAACCAACATGGCTTGCACACTGCAGAGAGGTTCACAATACAACCAGGAAAGCTGCGAACTGGAAAAGGTTGAAACGGAGTGCGTTTTTCACTGGCATTGTTGCGTCACTCCCACGCCGATTGAAGTCAGCAGAAGGGCGGCAGGCGTTTATATGCAGGCCTATCTCAGTTGTCGATGTCGGTGCGGGTAGTAGTTCACGGCAAGCTATGGAAACGTACAATGCTAGCGTTCCGCGGGGCATCGGGGAGCTTGCAAATTTCTTGCGCTTGGTCTAAAAGTTGCGTAGAAGAACCAACATGGCTTTGACACTGCCGAGAGGTTGACAACGCACCCAGGAAAGCTGCGAACTGGGAAAGGCGGAAACAGTGTGCTTTTTCAGTGGCGTTGTGGCGTCACTTTCACGCCTTCAGAAGTCAGCAAAAGAGCGGCGGCCGTTTTTATGCAGGCCTATCTCAGTTGTCGATGTCGGTGCGGGTAGTAGTTCACGGCAAGCTGTGAAAACATGTATAATGCTAGCGTTCCGCGGGGCATCGGTGAGCTTGCAAATTTCTTCCGCTTGGTCTAAAAGTTGCGTAGAAGAACCAACAGGACTTTGACACTGCAGAGATGTTGACAACGCACCCAGGAAAGCTTCAAACTGGAAAATCTGGAAACAGAGTGCGTTTTTAGTGGCATTGTTGCGTCGCTCCCACGCCCATTGAAGTCAGCAGAAGAGCGGTGGGCGTTTGTATGCAGGCCTATCTCAGTTGTCGATGTCGGTGCGGGGAGTAGTTCACGGCAAGGTATGGAAACATGTACAATGCTAGCGTTCCGCGGGGCATCGGTGAGCTTGCATATTTCTTCCGCTTAGTCTAAAAGTTGCGTTGAAGAACCAACATGGCTTTGACACTGCCGAGAGGTTGACAACGCACCCAGGAAAGCTGCGAACTGGGAAAGGTGGAAACAGTGTGCTTTTTCAGTGGCGTTGTGTCATCACTCTCACGCCTTCCGAAGTCAGCAGAAGGGCGGGAGGCGTTTATATGCAGGCCGATGACAGTAGTCGATGTCGGTGCGGGTAGTAGTTCACGGCAAGCTATGAAAACATGTATAATGCTAGCGTTCCGCGGGGCATCGGTGAGCTTGCAAATTTCTTCCGTTTGGTCTAAAAGTTGCGTAGAAGAACCAACATGGCTTTGACACTGCCGAGAGGTTGACAACGCACCCAGGAAAGCTGCGAACTGGGAAAGGTGGAAACAGTGTGCTTTCTCAGTGGCGTTGTGTCGTCACTCTCACGCCTTCCGAAGTCAGCAGAAGGGCGGCAGGCGTTTATATGCAGGCCGATGACAGTTGTCGATGTCGGTGCGGGTAGTAGTTCACGGCAAGCTATGAAAACATGTACAATGCTAGCGTTCCTCGGGGCATCGTTGAGCTTGCAAATTTCTTCCGCTTGGTCTAAAAGTTGCGTAGAAGAACCAACATGGATTGCACACTGCAGAGAGGTTGACAATACAACCAGGAAAGCTGCGAACTGGAAAAGGTGGAAACGGAGTGCGTTTTTCAGTGGCATTGTTGCGTCACCCCCACGCCGATTGAAGTCAGCAGAAGAGCGGCAGGCGTTTATATGCAGGCCGGTGACAGTTGTCGATGCCGGTGCGGGTAGTAGTTCACGGCAAGCTATGAAAACATGTACAATGCTAGCGTTCCTCGGGGCATCGTTGAGCTTGCAAATTTCTTCCGCTTGGTCTAAAAGTTGCGTAGAAGAACCAACATGGCTTGCACACTGCAGAGAGGTTGCCAATACAACCAGGAAAGCTGCGAACTGGAAAAAGTGGAAACGGAGTGCGTTTTTCAGTGGCTTTGTTACGTCACTCCCACGCCGATTGAAGTCAGCAGAAGAGCGGCAGGCGTTTATATGCAGGCCGGTGACAGTTGTCAATGCCGGTGCGGGTAGTAGTTCACGGCAAGCTATGAAAACATGTACAATGCTAGCGTTCCTCGGGGCATCGGTGAGCTTGCAAATTTCTTCCGCTTGGTCTAAAAGTTGCGTAGAAGAACCAACATGGCTTGCACACTGCAGAGAGGTTGACAATACAACCAGGAAAGCTGCGAACTGGAAAAGGTTGAAACGGAGTGCGTTTTTCACTGGCATTGTTGCGTCACTCCCACGCCGATTGAAGTGAGCAGAAGGGCGGCAGGCGTTTTTATGCAGGCCTATCTCAGTTGTCGATGTCGGTGCGGGTAGTAGTTCACGGCAAGCTGTGAAAACATGTATAATGCTAGCGTTCCGCGGGGCATCGGTGAGCTTGCAAATTTCTTCCGTTTGGTCTAAAAGTTGCGTAGAAGAACCAACAGGACTTTCACACTGCAGAGATGTTGACAACGCACCCAGAAAAGCTTCAAACTGGAAAATCTGGAAACAGAGTGCGTTTTTAGTGGCATTGTTGCGTCGCTCCCACGCCCATTGAAGTCAGCAGAAGAGCGGCGGGCGTTTGTATGCAGGCCTATCTCAGTTGTCGATGTCGGTGCGGGTAGTAGTTCACGGCAAGGTATGGAAACATGTACAATGCTAGCGTTCCGCGGGGCATCGGTGAGCTTGCATATTTCTTCCGCTTAGTCTAAAAGCTGCGTTGAAGAACCAACATGGCTTTGACACTGCCGAGAGGTTGACAACGCACCCAGGAAAGCTGCGAACTGGGAAAGGTGGAAACAGTGTGCTTTTTCAGTGGCGTTGTGTCATCACTCTCACGCCTTCCGAAGTCAGCAGAAGGGCGGCAGGCGTTTATATGTAGGCCGATGACAGTTGTCGATGTCGGTGCGGGTAGTAGTTCACGGCAAGCTATGAAAACATGTACAATGCTCGCGTTCCTCGGGGCATCGTTGAGCTTGCAAATTTCTTCCGCTTGGTCTAAAAGTTGCGTAGAAGAACCAACATGGCTTGCACACTGCAGAGAGGTTGACAATACAACCAGGAAAGCTGCGAACTGGAAAAGGTGGAAACGGAGTGCGTTTTTCAGTGGCATTGTTGCGTCACTCCCACGCCGATTGATGTCAGCAGAAGAGCGGCAGGCATTTATATGCAGGCCGGTGACAGTTGTCGATGCCGGTGCGGGTAGTAGTTCACGGCAAGCTATGAAAACATGTACAATGCTAGCGTTCCTCGGGGCATCGTAGAGCTTGCAAATTTCTTCCGCTTGGTCTAAAAGTTGCGTAGAAGAACCAACATGGCTTGCACACTGCAGAGAGGTTGACAATACAACCAGGAAAGCTGCGAACTGGAAAAGGTGGAAACGGAGTGCGTTTTTCAGTGGCATTGTTGCGTCACTCCCACGCCGATTGAAGTCAGCAGAAGAGCGGCAGGCGTTTATATGCAGGCCGGTGACAGTTGTCGATGCCGGTGCGGGTAGTAGTTCACGGCAAGCTATCAAAACATGTACAATGCTAGTGTTCCTCGGGGCATCGGTGAGCTTGCAAATTTCTTCCGCTTGGTCTAAAAGTTGCGTAGAAGAACCAACATGGCTTGCACACTGCAGAGAGGTTGACAATACAACCAGGAAAGCTGCGAACTGGAAAAGGTGGAAACGGAGTGCGTTTTTCAGTGGCATTGTTGCGTCACTCCCACGCCGATTGAAGTCAGCAGAAGAGCGGCAGGCGTTTATATGCAGGCCGGTGACAGTTGTCGATGCCGGTGCGGGTAGTAGTTCACGGCAAGCTATGAAAACATGTACAATGCTAGCGTTCCTCGGGGCATCGTTGAGCTTGCAAATTTCTTCCGCTTGGTCTAAAAGTTGCGTAGAAGAACCAACATGGCTTGCACACTGCAGAGAGGTTGACAATACAACCAGGAAAGCTGCGAACTGGAAAAGGTGGAAACGGAGTGCGTTTTTCAGTGACATTGTTGCGTCACTCCCACGCCGATTGAAGTCAGCAGAAGAGCGGCAGGCGTTTATATGCAGGCCGGTGACAGTTGTCGATGCCGGTGCGGGTAGTAGTTCACGGCAAGCTATGAAAACATGTACAATGCTAGCGTTCCGCGGGGCATCGTTGAGCTTGCAAATTTCTTCCGCTTGGTCTAAAAGTTGCGTAGAAGAACCAACATGGCTTGCACACTGCAGAGAGGTTGACAATACAACCAGGAAAGCTGCGAACTGGAAAAGGTGGAAACGGAGTGCGTTTTTCAGTGGCATTGTTGCGTCACTCCCACGCCGATTGAAGTCAGCAGAAGAGCGGCAGGCGTTTATATGCAGGCCGGTGACAGTTGTCGATGCCGGTGCGGGTAGTAGTTCACGGCAAGCTATGAAAACATGTACAATGCTAGTGTTCCTCGGGGCATCGTTGAGCTTGCAAATTTCTTCCGCTTGGTCTAAAAGTTGCCTAGAAGAACCAACATGGCTTGCACACTGCAGAGAGGTTGACAATACAACCAGGAAAGCTGCGAACTGGAAAAGGTTGAAAAAGAGTGCGTTTTTCACTGGCATTGTTGCGTCACTCCCACGCCGATTGAAGTCAGCAGAAGGGCGGCAGGCGTTTATATGCAGGCCTATCTCAGTTGTCGATGTCGGTGCGGGTAGTAGTTCACGGCAAGCTATGGAAACATGTACAATGCTAGCGTTCCGCGGGGCATCGGGGAGCTTGCAAATTTCTTGCGCTTGGTCTAAAAGTTGCGTAGAAGAACCAACAGGACTTTGACACTGCAGAGATGTTGACAACGCACCCAGGAAAGCTTCAAACTGGAAAATCTGGAAACAGAGTGCGTTTTTAGTGGCATTGTTGCGTCGCTCCCACGCCCATTGAAGTCAGCAGAAGAGCGGCGGGCGTTTGTATGCAGGCCTATCTCAGTTGTCGATGTCGGTGCGGGTAGTAGTTCACGGCAAGGTATGGAAACATGTACAATGCTAGCGTTCCGCGGGGCATCCGTGAGCTTGCAGATTTCTTCCGTTTGGTCTAAAAGTTACGTAGAAGAACCAACAGGACTTTGACACTGCAGAGATGTTGACAACGCACCCAGGAAAGCTTCAAACTGGAAAATCTGGAAACAGAGTGCGTTTTTAGTTGCATTGTTGCGTCGCTCCCACGCCCATTGAAGTCAGCAGAAGAGCGGCGGGCGTTTGTATGCAGGCCTATCTCAGTTGTCGATGTCGGTGCGGGTAGTAGTTCACGGCAAGCTATGAAAACATGTATAATGCTAGCGTTCCGCGGGGCATCGGTGAGCTTGCAAATTTCTTCCGTTTGGTCTAAAAGTTGCGTAGAAGAACCAACATGGCTTTGACACTGCCGAGAGGTTGACAACGCACCCAGCAAAGCTGCGAACTGGGAAAGGTGGAAACAGTGTGCTTTCTCAGTGGCGTTGTGTCGTCACTCTCACGCCTTCCGAAGTCAGCAGAATGGCGACAGGCGTTTATATGCAGGCCGATGACAGTTGTCGATGTCGGTACGGGTAGTAGTTCACGGCAATCTATGAAAACATGTTTAATGCTAGCGTTCCGCGGGGCATCGGTGAGCTTGCAAATTTCTTCCGCTTGGTCTAAAAGTTGCGTAGAAGAACCAACATGGCTTTGACACTGCCGAGAGGTTGACAACGCACCCAGGAAAGCTGCGAACTGGGAAAGGGTGGAAACAGTGTGCTTTCTCAGTGGCGTTGTGTCGTCACTCTCACGCCTTCCGAAGTCAGCAGAAGGGCGGCAGGCGTTTATATGCAGGCCGATGACAGTTGTCAATGCCGGTGCGGATAGTAGTTCACGGCAAGCTATGAAAACATGTACAATGCTAGCGTTCCTCGGGGCATCGTTGAGCTTGCGAATTTCTTCCGCTTGGTCTAAAAGTTGCGTAGAAGAACCAACATGGCTTGCACACTGAAGAGAGGTTGACAATACAACAAGGAAAGCTGCGAACTGGAAAAGGTGGAAACGGAGTGCCTTTTTCAGTGGCATTGTTGCGTCACTCCCACGCCGATTGAAGTCAGCAGAAGAGCGGCAGGCGTTTATATGCAGGCCTATCTAAGTTGTCGACGCCGGTGCGGGTAGTAGTTCACGGCAAGCTATGAAAACATGTACAATGCTAGCGTTCCTCGGGGCATCGTTGAGCTTGCAAATTTCTTCCGCTTGGTCTAAAAGTTGCGTAGAAGAACCAACATGGCTTGCACACTGCAGAGAGGTTGACAATACAACCAGGAAAGCTGCGAACTGGAAAAGGTGGAAACGGAGTGCGTTTTTCAGTGGCATTGTTGCGTCACTCCCACGCCGATTGAAGTCAGCAGAAGAGCGGCAGGCGTTTATATGCAGGCCGGTGACAGTTGTCGATGCCGGTGCGGGTAGTAGTTCACGGCAAGCTATGAAAACATGTACAATGCTAGCGTTCCTCGGGGCATCGTTGAGCTTGCAAATTTCTTCCGCTTGGTCTAAAAGTTGCGTAGAAAAACCAACATGGCTTGCACACTGCAGAGAGGTTGACAATACAACCAGGAAAGCTGCGAACTGGAAAAGGTGGAAACGGAGTGCGTTTTTAAGTGGCATTGTTGCGTCACTCCCACGCCGATTGAAGTCAGCAGAAGAGCGGCAGGCGTTTATATGCAGGCCTATCTCAGTTGTCGATGTCGGTGCGGGTAGTAGTTCACGGCAAGCTATGAAAACATCTACAATGCTAGCGTTCCTCGGGGCATCGTTGAGCTTGCAAATTTCTTCCGCTTGGTCTAAAAGTTGCGTAGAAGAACCAACATGGCTTGCATACTGCAGAGAGGTTGACAATACAACCAGGAAAGCTGCGAACTGGAAAAGGTTGAAACGGAGTGCGTTTTTCACTGGCATTGTTGCGTCACTCCCACGCCGATTGAAGTCAGCAGAAGGGCGGCAGGCGTTTATATGCAGGCCTATCTCAGTTGTCGATGTCGGTGCGGGTAGTTGGTAGTTGGTCGGTGCGGGTAGTTCACGGCAAGCTATGGAAACATGTACAATGCTAGCGTTCCGCGGGGCATCGGTGAGCTTGCAAATTTCTTCCGCTTGGTCTAAAAGTTGCGTAGAAGAACCAACATGGCTTTGACACTGCCGAGAGGTTGACAACGCACCCAGGAAAGCTGCGAACTGGGAAAGGTGGAAACAGTGTGCTTTCTCAGTGGCGTTGTGTCGTCACTCTCACGCCTTCCGAAGTCAGCAGAAGGGCGGCAGGCGTTTATATTGCCACGTTTCCACAAGCAGCCACTAGGCGGCTGCTCTTCGCAAGTCGCGTGCACCGCAGCCACTAGGCGGCTGCTCTTCGCAAGTCGCGTGCTCCGCCGAGTGAAAGAGGAGGAAGATCGGTTCCGGCTTCCTTTGGGTGCTCTTGGCTTGTTCTCCGGTGCCGTCCACGTCAACCATTAAAGCGTTTCGGTTACGAGCCCCAACGGCTACGTAACACTGGTGGAGGTGCATTCAAGATCCCATGTCCCGGACCTCTTCTCGCAGCGGTTCAGCGAGTCCCGACCGACTCCCGCTGGTGTCTACACCCGTTCATCGCAGCAGCCGCCGCGTTCACGGCCTCTCCCCAGAGTTCGGTCTCCTTCCCGACCGCCGCCCCGTTCAGCTTCATCCCATGGCGCAGGCGAGTTCCCCTCATCTAACCCTCCAGCAGCCCCGTGTACCGGCGAGTTTCCATGGCGCTCCTACTGAAGACGTCGACGACTGGCTTGAACAGTTTGAACGTGTGGCCAACTTTAATCAGTGGAGTTCTGCCATGAAGCTGCGCAACGTATACTTCGCGCTGGAAGACGGCGCCAAAACCTGGTACGAGAACCGGGAGACCGGTCTTCAAAGCTGGGATGCCTTCCGCCAGCAGCTGCGCGATACGTTTTCCAGCCCCGACCGCCGCGACCGAGCGCGCCGCCTCCTGGAAGCCCGTATCCAAAAGCCCAACGAGAGCGTCGCCATGTTTGCCGAAGACGTGACCCGTCTTTGTCGGCGGGCTGATCCCGACATGACGGAGGCCGCGAAGTTGCGCC
The DNA here is from genome assembly GCF_055824585.1 of Amblyomma mixtum. Taxonomy (NCBI): domain Eukaryota; kingdom Metazoa; phylum Arthropoda; class Arachnida; order Ixodida; family Ixodidae; genus Amblyomma; species Amblyomma mixtum. The sequence continues at coordinate 167,536,244 of NC_143021.1, forward strand.
ACCTGATGCAGGGCGTAAAAGAACATCTTTTCGCTGGTTTGGTGCGGAATTCCCCCCAGACCGTTGCCGACTTCATCAGTGAAGCAACCCTCATTGAGCGAGCCCTCCAGCAGCGTTCCCGACGAAACGAGTCTGCGTACGTTCAGCCCTTCAGCTCAGTGGCCGCTTCGTGCAGCGCCAGTGAACATTCCTCTTTGCGAGAGTTGATCCGAGACGTAGTTCGCGAGGAGCTCCGGAAACTCCACATCATCTCGCCTGATCCCACACCCGCTGCCCTCACTGAAGTCGTGCGCGAGGAGATCCGGCAAGCGTTTGCACCGCCTCAGTTGCTGCCCGAGCCACGCCCTCTGAGTTATGCAGCAGCTGTCCGTCAGCCCGCGGTGCCTCCCGCGCAGCCTATCCCGTTCGACTCGCAGCCGCCGTCCGTACTGCCGCCACCCTCCTACCAGCGGCCACCGCAGCAGGGACTCGCCATGCAACCACCGGTCCGGAAGGCCGACATCTGGCGCACTCCTCGTCAGCGGCCGCTCTGCTTCCACTGCGGGGAAGCCGGCCACCTGTATCGGCGCTGCCCCTACCGTGAACTCGGGCTTCAGGGATTTTCACGTCACGCCCCGCGCCCACGGTTCGGTGAGCGACCTCGGGAAATCGAGGAATACCTTGCTGCCCAGCAGACTTCACCGAACGGCCGCCAACGGTCACCTTCTCCCGTCCGCTACTCGTCACCTAGCCGTCGTACTTTCAGCGATACGCTGAGGGGGCGGTCGCCAAGCCCACGCCGGGGAAACTGAAGGCGGCGACCTCAGGGGGGCAGGTTGCTGAAAAACGAAACCGACGTCCCGAAGACCCCCCCGTGACGACGCAGCGTGATTCCGTGACAGCGACGCCGCCGCAGCGTGATTCCGTGACTCCGAGCTTCCCTCATACCAATGACACAGCTAGCGCCGACCTTCCCGTGCTTGTTGACGGGCACCCAGTGACTGCTTTAGTAGATACAGGAGCAGACTTCTCAATAATCAGCAAGAATTTCGCGGATCGGCTCGCAAAAGTTCGGACTGAATGGCCTGGACCCCAAATTCGTACTGCTGGTGGCCACCTTATGACACCTTTAGGGCGTTGCACTGCACGAGTCACCATTGCCGACTCCGTGTTTGTTGCGGTTTTCGTTATTCTGCCCAACTGTTGCAAGGACCTCATCCTCGGACTTGACTTCTTACGACAGCATGGTGCCGTCATTAACGTTCCTCGCCGTTTGGTCACGTTTTCACCGCCTGCACCGACTTCCGCAGACGCCGACCGACGCCACGCACCTTTGCGCATCCTTGACGCGGATGTAACCGTGCCGCCACGCTCATGTACTCTCGTTACCGTCAGGTGCGACGACCAGTCCAGTGCTGCAGGGGTGGCCGAACAGAACACTGAGCTGCTGCTCCATCACGGCGTCTGTGTTGCCCGCGGTATCGTCCATCCGACCAACGGCCTCGCGGATGTACTCCTTACCAACTTCGGCAATGAGCGACAACGCATCGCCAAAGGGACCACGGTCGCCTACTTGGAAGATATCGCCGAAAATTCTGATTGCATCGCACTCCGGACCGGGACATCTGCCAGCCGACCGGCCCAATTCGCCCTCGATGTGAACCCCGCTCTATCACCTACCGAGAAGGATCGACTTGTCGGGCTGCTCTCTCAGTTTCAAGACTGTTTCTCGTCTGCCTCCGCCGTCAAGCAGACGCCCCTCACCAAGCACCGCATAATAACCGACGAACGTATCCGACCAGTCCGACAGAATCCATACCGAGTGTCACCGCGGGAACGCGAAGTCATCGCTCAGCAGGTAGACGAAATGCTGAATGACGGTGTCATACAGCCATCGAGGAGTCCTTGGGCTTCACCTGTCGTCTTGGTTAAGAAGAAAGACGGCAGTCTGAGATTCTGTGTTGACTACCGCAAACTCAACCAGGTCACAAAAAAAGACGTCTACCCGCTACCACGCATTGATGACTCCTTGGACCGGCTGCGCCATGCGCGCTACTTCTCCTCGCTCGATCTCAAAAGCGGTTATTGGCAGATCGAAGTAGACGAACGGGACCGTGAGAAGACTGCGTTTGTCACGCCGGATGGACTATACGAGTTCAAGGTCCTACCGTTTGGATTGTGCTCCGCTCCAGCGACATTCCAGCGAATGATGGACGCAGTCTTATCCGGCCTTAAATGGCAAACTTGTTTAGTATATCTGGACGACGTTATTGTGTTTTCCCCAACGTTCGAGGAACACCTCCAACGCCTTTCCACCGTGCTACGGGCTATAAGATCTGCCGGCCTCACGTTAAAACCTGAAAAGTGCCACTTCGGTTACGAAGAGCTCCTGTTCCTGGGCCACGTCGTCAGCCGTCGAGGTGTTCAGCCCGATCCCGCCAAAACTGCAGCCGTCGCCAACTTCCCTACTCCATCCGACAAGAAGACAGTCCGGCGTTTTTTGGGACTCTGCGCCTATTACCGCCGATTCATTGCAAACTTTTCACGAATTGCTGCCCCGTTGACGCGTCTCACCCGAGATGATGTCACCTTCGCCTGGACAGAAGAACAGCAAAAGGCATTCGATGAATTACGGCACCGCTTGCAAACAACGCCTGTGCTTGCCCACTTCGATGCCCATGCCGAGACCCTGGTTCACACGGATGCAAGCAACGTAGGCCTCGGCGCTGTGCTCGTACAGTGGCAGGATGGCGCTGAGCGAGTCATCGCATACGCTAGCCGGACTTTGTCTCGTGCTGAAACCAATTATTCCACCACCGAGAAAGAGTGCCTCGCTGTTGTCTGGGCAGTGATGAAATTTCGCCCGTATCTTTATGGCCGCCGCTTCCAGGTCGTGAGCGACCATCATTCTCTTTGCTGGTTGACGAACTTGCGCGATCCCTCCGGACGCCTTGCACGTTGGAGTTTACGTCTACAAGAGTTCGACATGACCATCGTGTATAAGTCCGGACGCCAGCACAACGACGCCGACTGCTTGTCCCGTTCGCCTATCCAGTCGACGAACGAAGACGAAGAGCCCGACTTCCCTCTTATCGCAACTGTCGACGCAGTCACTGTTTCGCAGCGCCAACGTGAGGACCCGGGACTCGCTCCACTCATCGACTTCCTGAAAGCCCGTACTACGGAAGTACCCCGTCCCTTCGCCAGAACGCACTCCTCGTTTTGTCTCCTAAACGACGTGCTCTACAAGATCAACTTCTCTCCCACGGGAAGGGATTATCTCCTCGTCGTGCCAGACACTCTCCGCGACGAAGTCTTGCAGGCATGTCATGATGAGCCCACCGCCGGTCATCTCGGCTATGCTCGAACTTTGGCTCGCATTCAAAAGAGTTTTTACTGGCCCAAACTTGCGGCGGCAGTGCGCCACTATGTACGAACGTGCCACGATTGCCAGCGACGGAAAATACCGTCTGTAAGGCCAGCTGGTTTACTGCAGCCTGTCCAAGTGCCCAGACTTCCATTCGAGCAGGTTGGCATGGACTTGTTGGGCCCTTTTCCAACTTCCTCCTCGGGTAACCGGTGGATAATAGTCGCTACCGATTACCTCACGCGATATGCTGAAACAAAGGCCCTCGAACGAGGCACGGCAGCCGAAGCAGCGAAATTTTTCATCGAGCGCATCGTCCTCAGGCACGGCGCCCCGTCAGTTGTCATAACGGACCGAGGCACAGCTTTCACGGCCAAGCTGCTGGAATCCGTCATGCAGCTGAGTGGCACTACCCACCGTAAATCCACCGCCTACCATCCACAGACGAATGGCCTGACCGAACGTCTCAACAAAACTCTCGCCGACATGCTGTCTATGTACGTGGACGTTGAACATCGGTCTTGGGATGACATCCTACCGTACGTCACATTCGCGTACAATACGGCACAACAAGAGACAACGCGCATGACGCCCTTCTCTCTGTTGTATGGCCGCGAGGTGTCCACCATGCTAGAGGCCATGTTGCCCCATGACGGTCGTGACTCCGAAGCTGGTACCGAGGACTTTACTCAGCGCGCCGAAGAAGCACGGCAGCTTGCGCGACTGCGCATCCGGAACCAGCAAGGCCGAGACGCTCGGCGTTACAATCACCGCCATCGAGTAGTGACCTTCGAACCGGACGACATGGTGTGGGTGTGGACTCCGATTCGACGCCGAGGGCTTTCCGAGAAACTGCTAAAGCAGTACTTCGGTCCGTACAGTGTGGTCCGTCAGCTCAGTGACGTCACATACGAACTTCTTCCAGACGGCTCTTCTACTTCTCATCGCCGCCAGCAGAAGCCCGAAGTCGTCCACGTCGTGCGAATGAAGCCGTACTTTTCGCGCGAGCACCGCTAGCAGCCTACCGCCACGCCATAACCACATGCTTCTTGTGACCGTTCATTTTCGCACCATCCTTGCTTACGAACTGCTTATTTTCTGCCATGTTCTTGTGAACTGCTTTTCTTACCTTCTTTTCTTGCGCATGCATCGGGTCGATGTTTTTTTTTTAGGGAGGGGGGTAATGCCACGTTTCCACAAGCAGCCACTAGGCGGCTGCTCTTCGCAAGTCGCGTGCACCGCAGCCACTAGGCGGCTGCTCTTCGCAAGTCGCGTGCTCCGCCGAGTGAAAGAGGAGGAAGATCGGTTCCGGCTTCCTTTGGGTGCTCTTGGCTTGTTCTCCGGTGCCGTCCACGTCAACCATTAAAGCGTTTCGGTTACGAGCCCCAACGGCTACGTAACAATATGCAGGCCGATGACAGTTGTCGATGTCGGTGCGGGTAGTAGTTCATGGCAAGCTATGAAAACATGTACAATGCTAGCGTTCCGCGGGTCATCGGTGAGCTTGCAAATTTCTTCCGCTTGGTCTAAAAGTTGCGTAGAAGAACCAACATGGCTTTGACACTGCCGAGAGGTTGACAATACAACCAGCAAAGCTGCGAACTGGAAAAGGTGGAAACGGAGTGCGTTTTTCAGTGGCATTGTTGCGTCACTCCCACGCCGATTGAAGTCAGCAGAAGAGCGGCAGGCGTTTATATGCAGGCCTATCTCAGTTGTCGATGTCAGTGCGGGTAGTAGTTCACGGCAAGCTATGAAAACATCTACAATGCTAGCGTTCCTCGGGGCATCGTTGAGCTTGCAAATTTCTTCCGCTTGGTCTAAAAGTTGCGTAGAAGAACCAACATGGCTTGCACACTGCAGAGAGGTTGACAATACAACCAGGAAAGCTGCGAACTGGAAAAGGTTGAAACGGAGTGCGTTTTTCACTGGCATTGTTGCGTCACTCCCACGCCGATTGAAGTCAGCAGAAGGGCGGCAGGCGTTTATATGCAGGCCTATCTCAGTTGTCGATGTCGGTGCGGGTAGTAGTTCACGGCAAGCTATGGAAACGTACAATGCTAGCGTTCCGCGGGGCATCGGGGAGCTTGCAAATTTCTTGCGCTTGGTCTAAAAGTTGCGTAGAAGAACCAACATGGCTTTGACACTGCCGAGAGGTTGACAACGCACCCAGGAAAGCTTCGAACTGGGAAAGGCGGAAACAGTGTGCTTTTTCAGTGGCGTTGTGGCGTCACTTTCACGCCTTCAGAAGTCAGCAAAAGAGCGGCGGCCGTTTTTATGCAGGCCTATCTCAGTTGTCGATGTCGGTGCGGGTAGTAGTTCATGGCAAGCTGTGAAAACATGTATAATGCTAGCGTTCCGCGGGGCATCGGTGAGCTTGCAAATTTCTTCCGTTTGGTCTAAAAGTTGCGTAGAAGAACCAACAGGACTTTGACACTGCAGAGATGTTGACAACGCACCCAGGAAAGCTTCAAACTGGAAAATCTGGAAACAGATTGCGTTTTTAGTGGCATTGTTGCGTCGCTCCCACGCCCATTGAAGTCAGCAGAAGAGCGGTGGGCGTTTGTATGCAGGCCTATCTCAGTTGTCGATGTCGGTGCGGGTAGTAGTTCACGGCAAGGTATGGAAACATGTACAATGCTAGCGTTCCGCGGGGCATCGGTGAGCTTGCATATTTCTTCCGCTTAGTCTAAAAGTTGCGTTGAAGAACCAACATGGCTTTGACACTGCCGAGAGGTTGACAACGCACCCAGGAAAGCTGCGAACTGGGAAAGGTGGAAACAGTGTGCTTTTTCAGTGGCGTTGTGTCATCACTCTCACGCCTTCCGAAGTCAGCACAAGGGCGGGAGGCGTTTATATGCAGGCCGATGACAGTAGTCGATGTCGGTGCGGGTAGTAGTTCACGGCAAGCTATGAAAACATGTATAATGCTAGCGTTCCGCGGGGCATCGGTGAGCTTGCAAATTTCTTCCGTTTGGTCTAAAAGTTGCGTAGAAGAACCAACATGGCTTTGACACTGCCGAGATTTTGACAACGCACCCAGGAAAGCTGCGAACTGGGAAAGGTGGAAACAGTGTGCTTTCTCAGTGGCGTTGTGTCGTCACTCTCACGCCTTCCGAAGTCAGCAGAAGGGCGGCAGGCGTTTATATGCAGGCCGATGACAGTTGTCGATGTCGGTGCGGGTAGTAGTTCACGGCAAGCTATGAAAACATGTACAATGCTAGCGTTCCTCGGGGCATCGTTGAGCTTGCAAATTTCTTCCGCTTGGTCTAAAAGTTGCGTAGAAGAACCAACATGGCTTGCACACTGCAGAGAGGTTGACAATACAACCAGGAATGCTGCGAACTGGAAAAGGTGGAAACGGAGTGCGTCTTTCAGTGGCATTGTTGCGTCACTCCCACGCCGATTGAGGTCAGCAGAAGAGCGGCAGGCGTTTATATGCAGGCCGGTGACAGTTGTCGATGCCGGTGCGGGTAGTAGTTGACGGCAAGCTATGAAAACATGTACAATGCTAGCGTTCCTCGGGGCATCGTTGAGCTTGCAAATTTCTTCCGCTTGGTCTAAAAGTTGCGTAGAAGAACCAACATGGCTTGCACACTGCAGAGAGGTTGCCAATACAACCAGGAAAGCTGCGAACTGGAAAAAGTGGAAACGGAGTGCGTTTTTCAGTGGCTTTGTTACGTCACTCCCACGCCGATTGAAGTCAGCAGAAGAGCGGCAGGCGTTTATATGCAGGCCGGTGACAGTTGTCAATGCCGGTGCGGGTAGTAGTTCACGGCAAGCTATGAAAACATGCACAATGCTAGCGTTCCTCGGAGCATCGGTGAGCTTGCAAATTTCTTCCGCTTGGTCTAAAAGTTGCGTAGAAGAACCAACATGGCTTGCACACTGCAGAGAGGTTGACAATACAACCAGGAAAGCTGCGAACTGGAAAATGTTGAAACGGAGTGCGTTTTTCACTGGCATTGTTGCGTCACTCCCACGCCGATTGAAGTGAGCAGAAGGGCGGCAGGCGTTTTTATGCAGGCCTATCTCAGTTGTCGATGTCGGTGCGGGTAGTAGTTCACGGCAAGCTGTGAAAACATGTATAATGCTAGCGTTCCGCGGGGCATCGGTGAGCTTGCAAATTTCTTCCGTTTGGTCTAAAAGTTGCGTAGAAGAACCAACAGGACTTTGACACTGCAGAGATGTTGACAACGCACCCAGAAAAGCTTCAAACTGGAAAATCTGGAAACAGAGTGCGTTTTTAGTGGCATTGTTGCGTCGCTCCCACGCCCATTGAAGTCAGCAGAAGAGCGGCGGGCGTTTGTATGCAGGCCTATCTCAGTTGTCGATGTCGGTGCGGGTAGTAGTTCACGGCAAGGTATGGAAACATGTACAATGCTAGCGTTCCGCGGGGCATCGGTGAGCTTCCATATTTCTTCCGCTTAGTCTAAAAGTTGCGTTGAAGAACCAACATGGCTTTGACACTGCCGAGAGGTTGACAACGCACCCAGGAAAGCTGCGAACTGGGAAAGGTGGAAACAGTGTGCTTTTTCAGTGGCGTTGTGTCATCACTCTCACGCCTTCCGAAGTCAGCAGAAGGTCGGCAGGTGTTTATATGCAGGCCGATGACAGTAGTCGATGTCGGTGCGGGTAGTAGTTCACGGCAAGCTATGAAAACATGTATAATGCTAGCGTTCCGCGGGGCATCGGTGAGCTAGCCAATTTCTTCCGTTTGGTATAAAAGTTGCGTAGAAGAACCAACATGGCTTTGACACTGCCGAGAGGTTGACAACGCACCCAGGAAAGCTGCGAACTGGGAAAGGTGGAAACAGTGTGCTTTCTCAGAGGCGTTGTGTCGTCACTCTCACGCCTTCCGAAGTCAGCAGAAGGGCGGCAGGCGTTTATATGTAGGCCGATGACAGTTGTCGATGTCGGTGCGGGTAGTAGTTCACGGCAAGCTATGAAAACATGTACAATGCTAGCGTTCCTCGGGGCATCGTTGAGCTTGCAAATTTCTTCCGCTTGGTCTAAAAGTTGCGTAGAAGAACCAACATGGCTTGCACACTGCAGAGAGGTTGACAATACAACCAGGAAAGCTGCGAACTGGAAAAGGTGGAAACGGAGTGCGTTTTTCAGTGGCATTGTTGCGTCACTCCCACGCCGATTGAAGTCAGCAGAAGAGCGGCAGGCGTTTATATGCAGGCCGGTGACAGTTGTCGATGCCGGTGCGGGTAGTAGTTCACGGCAAGCTATGAAAACATGTACAATGCTAGCGTTCCTCGGGGCATCGTTGAGCTTGCAAATTTCTTCCGCTTGGTCTAAAAGTTGCGTAGAAGAACCAACATGGCTTGCACACTGCAGAGAGGTTGACAATACAACCAGGAAAGCTGCGAACTGGAAAAGGTGGAAACGGAGTGCGTTTTTCAGTCGCATTGTTGCGTCACTCCCACGCCGATTCAAGTCAGCAGAAGAGCGGCAGGCGTTTATATGCAGGCCGGTGACAGTTGTCGATGCCGGTGCGGGTAGTAGTTCACGGCAAGCTATGAAAACATGTACAATGCTAGCGTTCCTCGGGGCATCGGTGAGCTTGCAAATTTCTTCCGCTTGGTCTAAAAGTTGCGTAGAAGAACCAACATGGCTTGCACACTGCAGAGAGGTTGACAATACAACCAGGAAAGCTGCGAACTGGAAAAGGTGGAAACGGAGTGCGTTTTTCAGTGGCTTTGTTGCGTCACTCCCACGCCGATCGAAGTCAGCAGAAGGGCGGCAGGCGTTTATATGCAGGCCGGTGAGAGTTGTCGATGCCGGTGCGGGTAGTAGTTCACGGCAAGCTATGAAAACATGTACAATGCTAGCGTTCCTCGGGGCATCGTTGAGCTTGCAAATTTCTTCCGCTTGGTCTAAAAGTTGGGTAGAAGAACCAACATGGCTTGCACACTGCAGAGAGGTTGACAATACAACCAGGAAAGCTGCGAACTGGAAAAGGTGGAAACGGAGTGCGTTTTTCAGTGGCATTGTTGCGTCACTCCCACGCCGATTGAAGTCAGCAGAAGAGCGGCGGGCGTTTGTATGCAGGCCTATCTCAGTTGTCGATGTCGGTGCGGGTAGTAGTTCACGGCAAGGTATGGAAACATGTACAATGCTAGCGTTCCGCGGGGCATCGGTGAGCTTGCATATTTCTTCCGCTTAGTCTAAAAGCTGCGTTGAAGAACCAACATGGCTTTGACACTGCCGAGAGGTTGACAACGCACCCAGGAAAGCTGCGAACTGGGAAAGGTGGAAACAGTGTGCTTTTTCAGTGGCGTTGTGTCATCACTCTCACGCCTTCCGAAGTCAGCAGAAGGGCGGCAGGCGTTTATATGTAGGTCGATGACAGTTGTCGATGTCGGTGCGGGTAGTAGTTCACGGCAAGCTATGAAAACATGTACAATGCTAGCGTTCCTCGGGGCATCGTTGAGCTTGCAAATTTCTTCCGCTTGGTCTAAAAGTTGCGTAGAAGAACCAACATGGCTTGCACACTGCAGAGAGGTTGACAATACAACCAGGAAAGCTGCGAACTGGAAAAGGTTGTAACGGAGAGCGTTTTTCACTGGCATTGTTGCGTCACTCCCACGCCGATTGAAGTCAGCAGAAGGGCGGCAGGCGTTTATATGCAGGCCTATCTCAGTTGTCGATGTCGGTGCGGGTAGTAGTTCACGGCAAGCTATGGAAACATGTACAATGCTAGCGTTCCGCGGGGCATCGGGGAGCTTGCAAATTTCTTGCGCTTGGTCTAAAAGTTGCGTAGAAGAACCAACATGGCTTTGACACTGCCGAGAGGTTGACAACGCACCCAGGAAAGCTGCGAACTGGGAAAGGCGGAAACAGTGTGCTTTTTCAGTGGCGTTGTGGCGTCACTTTCACGCCTTCAGAAGTCAGCAAATAAGCGGCGGCCGTTTTTATGCAGGCCTATCTCAGTTGTCGATGTCGGTGCGGGTAGTAGTTCACGGCAAGCTGTGAAAACATGTATAATGCTAGCGTTCCGCGGGGCATCGGTGAGCTTGCAAATTTCTTCCGTTTGGTCTAAAAGTTGCGTAGAAGAACCAACAGGACTTTGACACTGCAGAGATGATAACAACGCACCCAGGAAAGCTTCAAACTGGAAAATCTGGAAACAGAGTGCGTTTTTAGTGGCATTGTTGCGTCGCTCCCACGCCCATTGAAGTCAGCAGAAGAGCGGTGGGCGTTTGTATGCAGGCCTATCTCAGTTGTCGATGTCGGTGCGGGTAGTAGTTCACGGCAAGGTATGGAAACATGTACAATGCTAGCGTTCCGCGGGGCATCGGTGAGCTTGCATATTTCTTCCGCTTAGTCTAAAAGTTGCGTTGAAGAACCAACATGGCTTTGACACTGCCGAGAGGTTGACAACGCACCCAGGAAAGCTGCGAACTGGGAAAGGTGGAAACAGTGTGCTTTTTCAGTGGCGTTGTGTCATCACTCTCACGCCTTCCGAAGTCAGCAGAAGGGCGGGAGGCGTTTATATGCAGGCCGATGACAGTTGTCGATGTCGGTGCGGGTAGTAGTTCACGGCAAGCTATGAAAACATGTACAATGCTAGCGTTCCTCGGGGCATCGTTGAGCTTGCAAATTTCTTCCGCTTGGTCTAAAAGTTGCGTAGAAGAACCAACATGGCTTGCACACTGCAGAGAGGTTGACAATACAACCAGGAAAGCTGCGAACTGGAAAAGGTGGAAACGGAGTGCGTTTTTCAGTGGCATTGTTGCGTCACTCCCACGCCGATTGAAGTCAGCAGAAGAGCGGCAGGCGTTTATATGCAGGCCGGTGACAGTTGTCGATGCCGGTGCGGGTAGTAGTTCACGGCAAGCTATGAAAACATGTACAATGCTAGCGTTCCTCGGGGCATCGTTGAGCTTGCAAATTTCTTCCGCTTGGTCTAAAAATTGCGTAGAAGAACCAACATGGCTTGCACACTGCAGAGAGGTTGCCAATACAACCAGGAAAGCTGCGAACTGGAAAAAGTGGAAACGGAGTGCGTTTTTCAGTGGCTTTGTTACGTCACTCCCACGCCGATTGAAGTCAGCAGAAGAGCGGCAGGCGTTTATATGCAGGCCGGTGACAGTTGTCAATGCCGGTGCGGGTAGTAGTTCACGGCAAGCTATGAAAACATGTACAATGCTAGCGTTCCTCGGGGCATCGGTGAGCTTGCAAATTTCTTCCGCTTGGTCTAAAAGTTGCGTAGAAGAACCAACATGGCTTGCACACTGCAGAGAGGTTGACAATACAACCAGGAAAGCTCCGAACTGGAAAAGGTTGAAACGGAGTGCGTTTTTCACTGGCATTGTTGCGTCACTCCCACGCCGATTGAAGTGAGCAGAAGGGCGGCAGGCGTTTTTATGCAGGCCTATCTCAGTTGTCGATGTCGGTGCGGGTAGTAGTTCACGGCAAGCTGTGAAAACATGTATAATGCTAGCGTTCCGCGGGGCATCGGTGAGCTTGCAAATTTCTTCCGTTTGGTCTAAAAGTTGCGTAGAAGAACCAACAGGACTTTCACACTGCAGAGATGTTGACAACGCACCCAGAAAAGCTTCAAACTGGAAAATCTGGAAACAGAGTGCGTTTTTAGTGGCATTGTTGCGTCGCTCCCACGCCCATTGAAGTCAGCAGAAGAGCGGCGGGCGTTTGTATGCAGGCCTATCTCAGTTGTCGATGTCGGTGCGGGTAGTAGTTCACGGCAAGGTATGGAAACATGTACAATGCTAGCGTTCCGCGGGGCATCGGTGAGCTTGCATATTTCTTCCGCTTAGTCTAAAAGCTGCGTTGAAGAACCAACATGGCTTTGACACTGCCGAGAGGTTGACAACGCACCCAGGAAAGCTGCGAACTGGGAAAGGTGGAAACAGTGTGCTTTTTCAGTGGCGTTGTGTCATCACTCTCACGCCTTCCGAAGTCAGCAGAAGGGCGGCAGGCGTTTATATGTAGGCCGATGACAGTTGTCGATGTCGGTGCGGGTAGTAGTTCACGGCAAGCTATGAAAACATGTACAATGCTAGCGTTCCTCGGGGCATCGTTGAGCTTGCAAATTTCTTCCGCTTGGTCTAAAAGTTGCGTAGAAGAACCAACATGGCTTGCACACTGCAGAGAGGTTGACAATACAACCAGGAAAGCTGCGAACTGGAAAAGGTGGAAACGGAGTGCGTTTTTCAGTGGCATTGTTGCGTCACTCCCACGCCGATTGATGTCAGCAGAAGAGCGGCAGGCATTTATATGCAGGCCGGTGACAGTTGTCGATGCCGGTGCGGGTAGTAGTTCACGGCAAGCTATGAAAACATGTACAATGCTAGCGTTCCTCGGGGCATCGTTGAGCTTGCAAATTTCTTCCGCTTGGTCTAAAAGTTGCGTAGAAGAACCAACATGGCTTGCACACTGCAGAGAGATTGACAATACAACCAGGAAAGCTGCGAACTGGAAAAGGTGGAAACGGAGTGCGTTTTTCAGTGGCATTGTTGCGTCACTCCCACGCCGATTGAAGTCAGCAGAAGAGCGGCAGGCGTTTATATGCAGGCCGGTGACAGTTGTCGATGCCGGTGCGGATAGTAGTTCAAGGCAAGCTATCAAAACATGTACAATGCTAGCGTTCCTCGGGGCATCGGTGAGCTTGCAAATTTCTTCCGCTTGGTCTAAAAGTTGCGTAGAAGAACCAACATGGCTTGCACACTGCAGAGAGGTTGACAATACAACCAGGAAAGCTGCGAACTGGAAAAGGTGGAAACGGAGTGCGTTTTTCAGTGGCATTGTTGCGTCACTCCCACGCCGATTGAAGTCAGCAGAAGAGCGGCAGGCGTTTATATGCAGGCCGGTGACAGTTGTCGATGCCGGTGCGGGTAGTAGTTCACGGCAAGCTATGAAAACATGTACAATGCTAGCGTTCCTCGGGGCATCGTTGAGCTTGCAAATTTCTTCCGCTTGGTCTAAAAGTTGCGTAGAAGAACCAACATGGCTTGCACACTGCAGAGAGGTTGACAATACAACCAGGAAAGCTGCGAACTGGAAAAGGTGGAAACGGAGTGCGTTTTTCAGTGACATTGTTGCGTCACTCCCACGCCGATTGAAGTCAGCAGAAGAGCGGCAGGCGTTTATATGCAGGCCGGTGACAGTTGTCGATGCCGGTGCGGGTAGTAGTTCACGGCAAGCTATGAAAACATGTACAATGCTAGCGTTCCGCGGGGCATCGTTGAGCTTGCAAATTTCTTCCGCTTGGTCTAAAAGTTGCGTAGAAGAACCAACATGGCTTGCACACTGCAGAGAGGTTGACAATACAACCAGGAAAGCTGCGAACTGGAAAAGGTGGAAACGGAGTGCGTTTTTCAGTGGCATTGTTGCGTCACTCCCACGCCGATTGAAGTCAGCAGAAGAGCGGCAGGCGTTTATATGCAGGCCGGTGACAGTTGTCGATGCCGGTGCGGGTAGTAGTTCACGGCAAGCTATGAAAACATGTACAATGCTAGCGTTCCTCGGGGCATCGTTGAGCTTGCAAATTTCTTCCGCTTGGTCTAAAAGTTGCGTAGAAGAACCAACATGGCTTGCACACTGCAGAGAGGTTGACAATACAACCAGGAAAGCTGCGAACTGGAAAAGGTTGAAACGGAGTGCGTTTTTCACTGGCATTGTTGCGTCACTCCCACGCCGATTGAAGTCAGCAGAAGGGCGGCAGGCGTTTATATGCAGGCCTATCTCAGTTGTCGATGTCGGTGCGGGTAGTAGTTCACGGCAAGCTATGGAAACATGTACAATGCTAGCGTTCCGCGGGGCATCGGGGAGCTTGCAAATTTCTTGCGCTTGGTCTAAAAGTTGCATAGAAGAACCAACAGGACTTTGACACTGCAGAGATGTTGACAACGCACCCAGGAAAGCTTCAAACTGGAAAATCTGGAAACAGAGTGCGTTTTTAGTGGCATTGTTGCGTCGCTCCCACGCCCATTGAAGTCAGCAGAAGAGCGGCGGGCGTTTGTATGCAGGCCTATCTCAGTTGTCGATGTCGGTGCGGGTAGTAGTTCACGGCAAGGTATGGAAACATGTACAATGCTAGCGTTCCGCGGGGCATCCGTGAGCTTGCAGATTTCTTCCGTTTGGTCTAAAAGTTGCGTAGAAGAACCAACAGGACTTTGACACTGCAGAGATGTTGACAACGCACCCAGGAAAGCTTCAAACTGGAAAATCTGGAAACAGAGTGCGTTTTTAGTTGCATTGTTGCGTCGCTCCCACGCCCATTGAAGTCAGCAGAAGAGCGGCGGGCGTTTGTATGCAGGCCTATCTCAGTTGTCGATGTCGGTGCGGGTAGTAGTTCACGGCAAGCTATGAAAACATGTATAATGCTAGCGTTCCGCGGGGCATCGGTGAGCTTGCAAATTTCTTCCGTTTGGTCTAAAAGTTGCGTAGAAGAACCAACATGGCTTTGACACTGCCGAGAGGTTGACAACGCACCCAGCAAAGCTGCGAACTGGGAAAGGTGGAAACAGTGTGCTTTCTCAGTGGCGTTGTGTCGTCACTCTCACGCCTTCCGAAGTCAGCAGAATGGCGACAGGCGTTTATATGCAGGCCGATGACAGTTGTCGATGTCGGTACGGGTAGTAGTTCACGGCAATCTATGAAAACATGTATAATGCTAGCGTTCCGCGGGGCATCGGTGAGCTTGCAAATTTCTTCCGCTTGGTCTAAAAGTTGCGTAGAAGAACCAACATGGCTTTGACACTACCGAGAGGTTGACAACGCACCCAGGAAAGCTGCGAACTGGGAAAGGGTGGAAGCAGTGTGCTTTCTCAGTGGCGTTGTGTCGTCACTCTCACGCCTTCCGAAGTCAGCAGAAGGGCGGCAGGCGTTTATTTATTTATTTATTTATTTATTTATTTACCCTAAAGACCCAGAAGAGGGCATTACATAGGGGGGGAATGATTAAAAGAAAGCACACATAACAAATCAACTCATAACAAATGATGGTAAATATACAGAAGGCAGAGTTTGGGTAACATTTGGTTAAGTGCAGTATAACACATTGAAACCGCAAAATTCAACACGTTCAAACAAGTGAGTAATAATTAGGGCAAAATAAGTAACTAAAAATACAATGGCACACAAAAGAGGCTCCGGAGCTGTTCAGCACACAAGAAATGGCAAAGCAAAAAAAGGACCGCCAAAAAGTCACGGACACGGTAAATCATCTAGCACTCTATGACGCATTTTCTGTGTTCAAAAATGTTAGTAAAGCTGTTTGAAACGATGATAATTCAGTATGGCCGACAATGCTGGATGGCAATGAGTTCCATTCATTAATTGACAAAACTAGCGGTGACTTCTGATATTTTAGTGTGCGAGCGAAAATCGGACGTACCTTATGCGCATGATCCAGGCGAGCTGAACAATGAGGTGCAGGAAAGATATGATTTCGGGAGAACGGCGTTTCGCTATAGTATAAGGTGTGAAATAATGACAACCGGGCAAACTTTCTACGTGTAGCAAGAGGTTGAAGATTGATGGCTTGCTTCATTGCTGATACGCTTTGATGACGTGAGTAGGATGACAGTATGAATCTGACGGCTTTATTTTGTACTGCTTCTAGAGCATTTGTAAGAATCGCGTGGGAGGGGTTCCATATAACAGAAGCGTATTCAAGAGACGACCTGATAAGCGTTGTGTAAGCGCTGTGCCGTGTTTCAGCGTTCGCAAGGGGTAGACGGCGTTTCAAGAGACCAATTTTTTTAAAGGCTTTATTAGTTATGTATTCAATGTGAGCATCCCAGGTTAAGTTCTGACTGAAAAACACTCCCAGATATTTTATAGACGACACGGAGTCAATTCCACTATTATTTAACCAGTAATTATTCTGTGATGTTTCTGCTACGCTAGAGAATCTTACATGCTTAGTTTTGCTGACATTGATATCCATCTGCCACGTTGAACACCATTCAGTTAGTTCTGTTAGATCTGATTGGAGAGCTAGTGCATCAGTCGGGGTGGTTATCTGCCTGTATATTACGCAGTCATCTGCGAAAAGCCGTATTGATGAAGTAATATTAGAGGCTATGTCGTTTATATAAATTAGAAAAAGTAATGGCCCTAATACTGAGCCCTGCGGGACACCGGATAATACGCGAGTGGGTTTAGAAATGAGGTTCTCAATTTTGACCGACTGGTAACGATCGGTTAGGAATTGTTCGATCCATGTAGTTGTTTTGTCGTCGAGCTGTAAATTTCGGGTCTTCAGTAGTAGGCGTTTGTGGGCAACACGGTCAAAAGCTTTTGTAAAGTCAATGAAAATGGCGTCTGTGAGATGAGACATGTGTACGGATTGATGAAGGTCAGTCACAAGCTCAAAGAGTTGTGACTGGCATGATCGGTTTTGCCGGAATCCGTGCTGGTTCTCGAGAAGTAAGTTATTTAGGTTCAGATGGTTCATGATGTGGGAAAAGAAGATATGCTCTAGTAGTTTGCAGCAGATGCAAGTAAGTGAGATAGGCCTGAAGTTGTTTGGATCGGTGTTACTTCCTGATTTGTGTACGGGAATGATGTGTGCTTGTTTCCAGTCGTCCGGGAGCTGTCCTGTATCCAGAGATTGTTGAAATATCAGCGCGAGCAAACCAGATGATTCGTGACATGTTAGTTTCAGAATCTTTGTACTGATCCCATCGGGTCCTGGGGCCTTTTTTAGTTCTAGCTTGTCGATTGCGCGGGCGACGCCATTTGTTGTGATAGTAATAGGTGCAAATTGAAACCTTATGTATGCTGGAGAAATGGGCGGTAAATTATCAGTGGGGAGTTCTTTTGTGAACATGTCACTAAAAGATTTGTTGAAGATTTCGGCGCACTCGTCTAACGGTAAGGGCGAGCCCTCTCCTGTAGTTAGTGCTGGTGAAATGTTGCTGCTTTTAGGATTTACAGTGCGCCAAAACTTTTTGGGATCACTTTTTAATAGTTTTGGAAGTGTGTCGTTATAGTATTTTTGTTTTTCTTCTTCGAGTTTTCTTTCAGTAAGCGCAGCAATTTCCTTATATTTCATCCAGTCGAGTGGTGCATTAGTTCTTGAAGCTCTTCTGTATACCCTCTTTTTTCTGTTTAAGTACCTTTTGCATTCGTTAGTGAACCAGGGATCATTTATTCGGTTTGAGACTGTGAATTTGGGAACGCATATCTTCTCAAGTTCTTTTAATTTATCACGAAATAAGCACCAGTTTTCATTCGTAGTACGTTTAGTGAAGTCGTGGCGGAAATCAGCTGCAAAGCTTGTTAGAATGCTATTCATTTTAGGTATATCTGCACGTGCGTAATCCAGTATCTCTTTGCTGATCCTTGTGTTATCAGGGCGAGGCAAGCTGAAACGGCAGTGAATAATCTTATGGTCGCTGATTTCCTCCAGCACAGAAGCGGACGCATGGTCAGGATGGTTGGTGAAAACTAGATCTAAGGTATTATCGCCACGTGTGGGTTCACGAACCAGCTGAGTTAGTTGATAAAGTTGCATCAGATTGAGAAAGCAAATACATTCGGCTCGGTTATTATGATGGCTGACAGAATAATCCAACCAGTTGATAGAAGGATAGTTAAAATCTCCGCACAGGACAAGAATTGATTTGGGATGTTTAAGTGTTATCTGCTCTAAGGCTTCATTCAGGGAATCAGTAAAATCAGATGCAGAGTCAGGAGGTCTGTAAAGAACTCCTAAGATAATTCTTCTAGTTCCAACATGTCCCGAGACCCAAATCATTTCCAGTCCTGTGTCAATAGGTATAACAGTCGGGCGAAATTCCTTTTTTATTGTTATGATTACTCCTCCCCCTCGAGAACCGATCCTATCTTTACGAAAAATTTGAAACGAAGGCGGAAATGACAATTCAGAGTCGGGGATGTCGTCCGAAAGCCAGGTTTCAGTGCCGACAATGACATCCGCGGAACATGTGTAGATGAATGAATTGAGAACGTGAAGTTTCGGTATTATGCTACGGAAGTTTGCCAAGAGAACCGAAACGTTATTGGTGTCCATGTGTTTGCTATGGCCGGGCGGGGGAAGTCAGTCTGAAATTTTGTTTGGTTGTTCTTCGCTTGGCTGAGAGTTGGTTTGGCTGGTTTCGGCCGAAGCTTGTTCGTCTCGTTCTGCGCTCGGTCTATTTTGGCGTATTTCTACGACACTGCCAGTAGCTGCATCATACATAAAGGTACTCCCCCTAAAATGCAATTTGTTGAAGCGTATGCGGAAACGTTCCTTTTCGTCCCGATTTCTCTTGACGAAGTCTCGCAACTTCTTGCGCGCTAACTGAATCTTGGGAGAGAAGTCCTCCTCCAGCCATACTGTCATTGATTCCAAGTCCTTCAGTTTGTGAGCGTTGCGCAAAGCCTCTGTTTTTGTTTTAAAGTTGAGAAATTTCACAATTAATGGTCTGTTAATTCCTGAGCGGCGCTGTCCTATACGATGAGCACGTTCGATGTCAGTGACGTTTAAATCGAGGTGGGTGGAGAAGAAATTCTTCACAATACGTTCAGATTCGGCAAAACCCTCCTGTTCTTCTTCGGGGAGGCCTTTGATGAGCAGATTGTTTCGTCTCATGCGGTTATTCATGTCGTCTACTACATCTGCCAGCTCTTCACTTGTTTTTGCGATGCCCAACTTCACCGCCTCGACATTGTTCCCAATTTCGGGGACACTTCCGATGTTTTGTTCAATGTTTTTAACCCGCGTTTTTATGCTGATTATGTCTTTTTTGATTGCAGCTAGGGTGGCTGTGGTTTCACTATGGCATTCACTGATGAGAGCTAAAACGTCGTCCATCTTTGGACCAGGGTTTGCCTCGACATCCCCAGAACAAAGCAGTAACAGTGAAAAAAGAGTCAGCAGCACCACAGACGGCCTTGGGCAAAGCACGCGGATTAGTCCGGGTGCCCCTCTCCAGCCACAACCATGAGTGTGATCACGACGCTGGTGAGCGAAAAACGTGCCAATGCGCGCTCGGTACGTACACACATCGATCCCCATTAAATAAAAAGCAGGGAACCAAGGGAAAGCAAATCACAGAATCACGAGTCAGTTGGGAATCAATGGCCACAGACTTATAGTTCAAAGAAACGAAATGAATAGGGAAAATGCCTACCTACGACAGCAAAAAGCACGTCTTAGTTGGTGAACAGCGTGGCCACGATTCCCGAGGCGGCGAAGGCGATCATCCCTTTTTGTAGTAGAGTGGCGTTGTCTTCGATGTTACGTCACAGCTTTTATCATGCATGCGTTGTCGTTGCGTGATGTGGCGAGGGCCGTGCGGCTGCTCCTTCGACGACCAGGGTCAATCAGCAGGCCGATGACAGTTGTCAATGCCGGTGCGGATAGTAGTTCACGGCAAGCTATGAAAACATGTACAATGCTAGCGTTCCTCGGGGCATCGTTGAGCTTGCAAATTTCTTCCGCTTGGTCTAAAAGTTGCGTAGAAGAACCAACATGGCTTGCACACTGAAGAGAGGTTGACAATACAACAAGGAAAGCTGCGAACTGGAAAAGGTGGAAACGGAGTGCCTTTTTCAGTGGCATTGTTGCGTCACTCCCACGCCGATTGAAGTCAGCAGAAGAGCGGCAGGCGTTTATATGCAGGCCTATCTAAGTTGTCGACGCCGGTGCGGGTAGTAGTTCACGGCAAGCTATGAAAACATGTACAATGCTAGCGTTCCTCGGGGCATCGTTGAGCTTGCAAATTTCTTCCGCTTGGTCTAAAAGTTGCGTAGAAGAACCAACATGGCTTGCACACTGCAGAGAGGTTGACAATACAACCAGGAAAGCTGCGAACTGGAAAAGGTGGAAACGGAGTGCGTTTTTCAGTGGCATTGTTGCGTAACTCCCACGCCGATTGAAGTCAGCAGAAGAGCGGCAGGCGTTTATATGCAGGCCGGTGACAGTTGTCGATGCCGGTGCGGGTAGTAGTTCACGGCAAGCTATGAAAACATGTACAATGCTAGCGTTCCTCGGGCCATCGGTGAGCTTGCAAATTTCTTCCGCTTGGTCTAAAAGTTGCGTAGAAGAACCAACATGGCTTGCACATGCAGAGAGGTTGACAATACAACCAGCAAAGCTGCGAACTGGAAAAGGTGGAAACGGAGTGCGTTTTTCAGTGGCATTGTTGCGTCACTCCCACGCCGATTGAAGTCAGCAGAAGAGCGGCAGGCGTTTATATGCAGGCCTATCTCAGTTGTCGATGTCAGTGCGGGTAGTAGTTCACGGCAAGCTATGAAAACATCTACAATGCTAGCGTTCCTCGGGGCATCGTTGAGCTTGCAAATTTCTTCCGCTTGGTCTAAAAGTTGCGTAGAAGAACCAACATGGCTTGCACACTGCAGAGAGGTTGACAATACAACCAGGAAAGCTGCGAACTGGAAAAGGTTGAAACGGAGTGCGTTTTTCAGTGGCGTTGTGTCATCACTCTCACGCCTTCCGAAGTCAGCACAAGGGCGGGAGGCGTTTATATGCAGGCCGATGACAGTAGTCGATGTCGGTGCGGGTAGTAGTTCACGGCAAGCTATGAAAACATGTATAATGCTAGCGTTCCGCGGGGCATCGGTGAGCTTGCAAATTTCTTCCGTTTGGTCTAAAAGTTGCGTAGAAGAACCAACATGGCTTTGACACTGCCGAGATTTTGACAACGCACCCAGGAAAGCTGCGAACTGGGAAAGGTGGAAACAGTGTGCTTTCTCAGTGGCGTTGTGTCGTCACTCTCACGCCTTCCGAAGTCAGCAGAAGGGCGGCAGGCGTTTATATGCAGGCCGATGACAGTTGTCGATGTCGGTGCGGGTAGTAGTTCACGGCAAGCTATGAAAACATGTACAATGCTAGCGTTCCTCGGGGCATCGTTGAGCTTGCAAATTTCTTCCGCTTGGTCTAAAAGTTGCGTAGAAGAACCAACATGGCTTGCACACTGCAGAGAGGTTGACAAAACAACCAGGAATGCTGCGAACTGGAAAAGGTGGAAACGGAGTGCGTCTTTCAGTGGCATTGTTGCGTCACTCCCACGCCGATTGAGGTCAGCAGAAGAGCGGCAGGCGTTTATATGCAGGCCGGTGACAGTTGTCGATGCCGGTGCGGGTAGTAGTTGACGGCAAGCTATGAAAACATGTACAATGCTAGCGTTCCTCGGGGCATCGTTGAGCTTGCAAATTTCTTCCGCTTGGTCTAAAAGTTGCGTAGAAGAACCAACATGGCTTGCACACTGCAGAGAGGTTGCCAATACAACCAGGAAAGCTGCGAACTGGAAAAAGTGGAAACGGAGTGCGTTTTTCAGTGGCTTTGTTACGTCACTCCCACGCCGATTGAAGTCAGCAGAAGAGCGGCAGGCGTTTATATGCAGGCCGGTGACAGTTGTCAATGCCGGTGCGGGTAGTAGTTCACGGCAAGCTATGAAAACATGCACAATGCTAGCGTTCCTCGGAGCATCGGTGAGCTTGCAAATTTCTTCCGCTTGGTCTAAAAGTTGCGTAGAAGAACCAACATGGCTTGCACACTGCAGAGAGGTTGACAATACAACCAGGAAAGCTGCGAACTGGAAAATGTTGAAACGGAGTGCGTTTTTCACTGGCATTGTTGCGTCACTCCCACGCCGATTGAAGTGAGCAGAAGGGCGGCAGGCGTTTTTATGCAGGCCTATCTCAGTTGTCGATGTCGGTGCGGGTAGTAGTTGACGGCAAGCTATGAAAACATGTACAATGCTAGCGTTCCTCGGGGCATCGTTGAGCTTGCAAATTTCTTCCGCTTGGTCTAAAAGTTGCGTAGAAGAACCAACATGGCTTGCACACTGCAGAGAGGTTGACAATACAACCAGGAAAGCTGCGAACTGGAAAAGGTGGAAACGGAGTGCGTTTTTCAGTGGCATTGTTGCGTCACTCCCACGCCGATTGAAGTCAGCAGAAGAGCGGCAGGCGTTTATATGCAGGCCGGTGACAGTTGTCGATGCCGGTGCGGGTAGTAGTTCACGGCAAGCTATGAAAACATGTACAATGCTAGCGTTCCTCGGGGCATCGTTGAGCTTGCAAATTTCTTCCGCTTGGTCTAAAAGTTGCGTAGAAGAACCAACATGGCTTGCATACTGCAGAGAGGTTGACAATACAACCAGGAAAGCTGCGAACTGGAAAAGGTTGAAACGGAGTGCGTTTTTCACTGGCATTGTTGCGTCACTCCCACGCCGATTGAAGTCAGCAGAAGGGCGGCAGGCGTTTATATGCAGGCCTATCTCAGTTGTCGATGTCGGTGCGGGTAGTTGGTAGTTGGTCGGTTGGTAGTTGGTCGGTGCGGGTAGTTCACGGCAAGCTATGGAAACATGTACAATGCTAGCGTTCCGCGGGGCATCGGTGAGCTTGCAAATTTCTTCCGTTTGGTCTAAAAGTTGCGTAGAAGAACCAACATGGCTTTGACACTGCCGAGAGGTTGACAACGCACCCAGGAAAGCTGCGAACTGGGAAAGGTGGAAACAGTGTGCTTTCTCAGTGGCGTTGTGTCGTCACTCTCACGCCTTCCGAAGTCAGCAGAATGGCGACAGGCGTTTATATGCAGGCCGATGACAGTTGTCGATGTCGGTACGGGTAGTAGTTCACGGCAATCTATGAAAACATGTATAATGCTAGCGTTCCGCGGGGCATCGGTGAGCTTGCAAATTTCTTCCGCTTGGTCTAAAAGTTGCGTAGAAGAACCAACATGGCTTTGACACTGCCGAGAGGTTGACAACGCACCCAGGAAAGCTGCGAACTGGGAAAGGGTGGAAACAGTGTGCTTTCTCAGTGGCGTTGTGTCGTCACTCTCACGCCTTCCGAAGTCAGCAGAAGGGCGGCAGGCGTTTATATGCAGGCCGATGACAGTTGTCGATGTCGGTGCGGGTAGTAGTTCATGGCAAGCTATGAAAACATGTACAATGCTAGCGTTCCGCGGGTCATCGGTGAGCTTGCAAATTTCTTCCGCTTGGTCTAAAAGTTGCGTAGAAGAACCAACATGGCTTGCACATGCAGAGAGGTTGACAATACAACCAGCAAAGCTGCGAACTGGAAAAGGTGGAAACGGAGTGCGTTTTTCAGTGGCATTGTTGCGTCACTCCCACGCCGATTGAAGTCAGCAGAAGAGCGGCAGGCGTTTATATGCAGGCCTATCTCAGTTGTCGATGTCAGTGCGGGTAGTAGTTCACGGCAAGCTATGAAAACATCTACAATGCTAGCGTTCCTCGGGGCATCGTTGAGCTTGCAAATTTCTTCCGCTTGGTCTAAAAGTTGCGTAGAAGAACCAACATGGCTTGCACACTGCAGAGAGGTTGACAATACAACCAGGAAAGCTGCGAACTGGAAAAGGTTGAAACGGAGTGCGTTTTTCAGTGGCGTTGTGTCATCACTCTCACGCCTTCCGAAGTCAGCACAAGGGCGGGAGGCGTTTATATGCAGGCCGATGACAGTAGTCGATGTCGGTGCGGGTAGTAGTTCACGGCAAGCTATGAAAACATGTATAATGCTAGCGTTCCGCGGGGCATCGGTGAGCTTGCAAATTTCTTCCGTTTGGTCTAAAAGTTGCGTAGAAGAACCAACATGGCTTTGACACTGCCGAGATTTTGACAACGCACCCAGGAAAGCTGCGAACTGGGAAAGGTGGAAACAGTGTGCTTTCTCAGTGGCGTTGTGTCGTCACTCTCACGCCTTCCGAAGTCAGCAGAAGGGCGGCAGGCGTTTATATGCAGGCCGATGACAGTTGTCGATGTCGGTGCGGGTAGTAGTTCACGGCAAGCTATGAAAACATGTACAATGCTAGCGTTCCTCGGGGCATCGTTGAGCTTGCAAATTTCTTCCGCTTGGTCTAAAAGTTGCGTAGAAGAACCAACATGGCTTGCACACTGCAGAGAGGTTGACAAAACAACCAGGAATGCTGCGAACTGGAAAAGGTGGAAACGGAGTGCGTCTTTCAGTGGCATTGTTGCGTCACTCCCACGCCGATTGAGGTCAGCAGAAGAGCGGCAGGCGTTTATATGCAGGCCGGTGACAGTTGTCGATGCCGGTGCGGGTAGTAGTTGACGGCAAGCTATGAAAACATGTACAATGCTAGCGTTCCGCGGGTCATCGGTGAGCTTGCAAATTTCTTCCGCTTGGTCTAAAAGTTGCGTAGAAGAACCAACATGGCTTGCACATGCAGAGAGGTTGACAATACAACCAGCAAAGCTGCGAACTGGAAAAGGTGGAAACGGAGTGCGTTTTTCAGTGGCATTGTTGCGTCACTCCCACGCCGATTGAAGTCAGCAGAAGAGCGGCAGGCGTTTATATGCAGGCCTATCTCAGTTGTCGATGTCAGTGCGGGTAGTAGTTCACGGCAAGCTATGAAAACATCTACAATGCTAGCGTTCCTCGGGGCATCGTTGAGCTTGCAAATTTCTTCCGCTTGGTCTAAAAGTTGCGTAGAAGAACCAACATGGCTTGCACACTGCAGAGAGGTTGACAATACAACCAGGAAAGCTGCGAACTGGAAAAGGTTGAAACGGAGTGCGTTTTTCAGTGGCGTTGTGTCATCACTCTCACGCCTTCCGAAGTCAGCACAAGGGCGGGAGGCGTTTATATGCAGGCCGATGACAGTAGTCGATGTCGGTGCGGGTAGTAGTTCACGGCAAGCTATTAAAACATGTATAATGCTAGCGTTCCGCGGGGCATCGGTGAGCTTGCAAATTTCTTCCGTTTGGTCTAAAAGTTGCGTAGAAGAACCAACATGGCTTTGACACTGCCGAGATTTTGACAACGCACCCAGGAAAGCTGCGAACTGGGAAAGGTGGAAACAGTGTGCTTTCTCAGTGGCGTTGTGTCGTCACTCTCACGCCTTCCGAAGTCAGCAGAAGGGCGGCAGGCGTTTATATGCAGGCCGATGACAGTTGTCGATGTCGGTGCGGGTAGTAGTTCACGGCAAGCTATGAAAACATGTACAATGCTAGCGTTCCTCGGGGCATCGTTGAGCTTGCAAATTTCTTCCGCTTGGTCTAAAAGTTGCGTAGAAGAACCAACATGGCTTGCACACTGCAGAGAGGTTGACAAAACAACCAGGAATGCTGCGAACTGGAAAAGGTGGAAACGGAGTGCGTCTTTCAGTGGCATTGTTGCGTCACTCCCACGCCGATTGAGGTCAGCAGAAGAGCGGCAGGCGTTTATATGCAGGCCGGTGACAGTTGTCGATGCCGGTGCGGGTAGTAGTTGACGGCAAGCTATGAAAACATGTACAATGCTAGCGTTCCTCGGGGCATCGTTGAGCTTGCAAATTTCTTCCGCTTGGTCTAAAAGTTGCGTAGAAGAACCAACATGGCTTGCACACTGCAGAGAGGTTGCCAATACAACCAGGAAAGCTGCGAACTGGAAAAAGTGGAAACGGAGTGCGTTTTTCAGTGGCTTTGTTACGTCACTCCCACGCCGATTGAAGTCAGCAGAAGAGCGGCAGGCGTTTATATGCAGGCCGGTGACAGTTGTCAATGCCGGTGCGGGTAGTAGTTCACGGCAAGCTATGAAAACATGCACAATGCTAGCGTTCCTCGGAGCATCGGTGAGCTTGCAAATTTCTTCCGCTTGGTCTAAAAGTTGCGTAGAAGAACCAACATGGCTTGCACACTGCAGAGAGGTTGACAATACAACCAGGAAAGCTGCGAACTGGAAAATGTTGAAACGGAGTGCGTTTTTCACTGGCATTGTTGCGTCACTCCCACGCCGATTGAAGTGAGCAGAAGGGCGGCAGGCGTTTTTATGCAGGCCTATCTCAGTTGTCGATGTCGGTGCGGGTAGTAGTTCACGGCAAGCTGTGAAAACATGTATAATGCTAGCGTTCCGCGGGGCATCGGTGAGCTTGCAAATTTCTTCCGTTTGGTCTAAAAGTTGCGTAGAAGAACCAACAGGACTTTGACACTGCAGAGATGTTGACAACGCACCCAGAAAAGCTTCAAACTGGAAAATCTGGAAACAGAGTGCGTTTTTAGTGGCATTGTTGCGTCGCTCCCACGCCCATTGAAGTCAGCAGAAGAGCGGCGGGCGTTTGTATGCAGGCCTATCTCAGTTGTCGATGTCGGTGCGGGTAGTAGTTCACGGCAAGGTATGGAAACATGTACAATGCTAGCGTTCCGCGGGGCATCGGTGAGCTTCCATATTTCTTCCGCTTAGTCTAAAAGTTGCGTTGAAGAACCAACATGGCTTTGACACTGCCGAGAGGTTGACAACGCACCCAGGAAAGCTGCGAACTGGGAAAGGTGGAAACAGTATGCTTTTTCAGTGGCGTTGTGTCATCACTCTCACGCCTTCCGAAGTCAGCAGAAGGGCGGCAGGTGTTTATATGCAGGCCGATGACAGTAGTCGATGTCGGTGCGGGTAGTAGTTCACGGCAAGCTATGAAAACATGTATAATGCTAGCGTTCCGCGGGGCATCGGTGAGCTAGCCAATTTCTTCCGTTTGGTATAAAAGTTGCGTAGAAGAACCAACATGGCTTTGACACTGCCGAGAGGTTGACAACGCACCCAGGAAAGCTGCGAACTGGGAAAGGTGGAAACAGTGTGCTTTCTCAGAGGCGTTGTGTCGTCACTCTCACGCCTTCCGAAGTCAGCAGAAGGGCGGCAGGCGTTTATATGTAGGCCGATGACAGTTGTCGATGTCGGTGCGGGTAGTAGTTCACGGCAAGCTATGAAAACATGTACAATGCTAGCGTTCCTCGGGGCATCGTTGAGCTTGCAAATTTCTTCCGCTTGGTCTAAAAGTTGCGTAGAAGAACCAACATGGCTTGCACACTGCAGAGAGGTTGCCAATACAACCAGGAAAGCTGCGAACTGGAAAAGGTGGAAACGGAGTGCGTTTTTCAGTGGCATTGTTGCGTCACTCCCACGCCGATTGAAGTGAGCAGAAGAGCGGCAGGCGTTTATATGCAGGCCGGTGACAGTTGTCGATGCCGGTGCGGGTAGTAGTTCACGGCAAGCTATGAAAACATGTACAATGCTAGCGTTCCTCGGGGCATCGTTGAGCTTGCAAATTTCTTCCGCTTGGTCTAAAAGTTGCGTAGAAGAACCAACATGGCTTGCACACTGCAGAGAGGTTGACAATACAACCAGGAAAGCTGCGAACTGGAAAAGGTGGAAACGAAGTGCGTTTTTCAGTGGCATTGTTGCGTCACTCCCACGCCGATTGAAGTCAGCAGAAGAGCGGCAGGCGTTTATATGCAGGCCGGTGCCAGTTGTCGATGCCGGTGCGGGTAGTAGTTCACGGCAAGCTATGAAAACATGTACAATGCTAGCGTTCCTCGGGGCATCGGTGAGCTTGCAAATTTCTTCCGCTTGGTCTAAAAGTTGCGTAGAAGAACCAACATGGCTTGCACACTGCAGAGAGGTTGACAATACAACCAGCAAAGCTGCGAACTGGAAAAGGTGGAAACGGAGTGCGTTTTTCAGTGGCTTTGTTGCGTCACTCCCACGCCGATCGAAGTCAGCAGAAGGGCGGCAGGCGTTTATATGCAGGCCGGTGACAGTTGTCGATGCCGGTGCGGGTAGTAGTTCACGGCAAGCTATGAAAACATGTACAATGCTAGCGTTCCTCGGGGCATCGTTGAGCTTGCAAATTTCTTCCGCTTGGTCTAAAAGTTGCGTAGAAGAACCAACATGGCTTGCACACTGCAGAGAGGTTGACAATACAACCAGGAAAGCTGCGAACTGGAAAAGGTGGAAACGAAGTGCGTTTTTCAGTGGCATTGTTGCGTCACTCCCACGCCGATTGAAGTCAGCAGAAAAGCGGCAGGCGTTTATATGCAGGCCGGTGCCAGTTGTCGATGCCGGTGCGGGTAGTAGTTCACGGCAAGCTATGAAAACATGTACAATGCTAGCGTTCCTCGGGGCATCGGTGAGCTTGCAAATTTCTTCCGCTTGGTCTAAAAGTTGCGTAGAAGAACCAACATGGCTTGCACACTGCAGAGAGGTTGACAATACAACCAGCAAAGCTGCGAACTGGAAAAGGTGGAAACGGAGTGCGTTTTTCAGTGGCTTTGTTGCGTCACTCCCACGCCGATCGAAGTCAGCAGAAGGGCGGCAGGCGTTTATATGCAGGCCGGTGACAGTTGTCGATGCCGGTGCGGGTAGTAGTTCACGGCAAGCTATGAAAACATGTACAATGCTAGCGTTCCTCGGGGCATCGTTGAGCTTGCAAATTTCTTCCGCTTGGTCTAAAAGTTGCGTAGAAGAACCAACATGGCTTGCACACTGCAGAGAGGTTGACAATACAACCAGGAAAGCTGCGAACTGGAAAAGGTGGAAACGGAGTGCGTTTTTCAGTGGCATTGTTGCGTCACTCCCACGCCGATTGAAGTCAGCAGAAGAGCGGCAGGCGTTTATATGCAGGCCGGTGACAGTTGTCAATGCCGGTGCGGGTAGTAGTTCACGGCAAGCTATGAAAACATGTACAATGCTAGCGTTCCTCGGAGCATCGGTGAGCTTGCAAATTTCTTCCGCTTGGTCTAAAAGTTGCGTAGAAGAACCAACATGGCTTGCACACTGCAGAGAGGTTGACAATACAACCAGGAAAGCTGCGAACTGGAAAAGGTTGTAACGGAGAGCGTTTTTCACTGGCATTGTTGCGTCACTCCCACGCCGATTGAAGTCAGCAGAAGGGCGGCAGGCGTTTATATGCAGGCCTATCTCAGTTGTCGATGTCGGTGCGGGTAGTAGTTCACGGCAAGCTATGGAAACATGTACAATGCTAGCGTTCCGCGGGGCATCGGGGAGCTTGCAAATTTCTTGCGCTTGGTCTAAAAGTTGCGTAGAAGAACCAACATGGCTTTGACACTGCCGAGAGGTTGACAACGCACCCAGGAAAGCTGCGAACTGGGAAAGGCGGAAACAGTGTGCTTTTTCAGTGGCGTTGGGTCGTCACTTTCACGCCTTCAGAAGTCAGCAGAAGAGCGGCGGCCGTTTTTATGCAGGCCTATCTCAGTTGTCGATGTCGGTGCGGGTAGTAGTTCACGGCAAGCTGTGAAAACATGTATAATGCTAGCGTTCCGCGGGGCATCGGTGAGCTTGCAAATTTCTTCCGTTTGGTCTAAAAGTTGCGTAGAAGAACCAACAGGACTTTGACACTGCAGAGATGTTGACAACGCACCCAGGAAAGCTTCAAACTGGAAAATCTGGAAACAGAGTGCGTTTTTAGTGGCATTGTTGCGTCGCTCCCACGCCCATTGAAGTCAGCAGAAGAGCGGCGGGCGTTTGTATGCAGGCCTATCTCAGTTGTCGATGTCGGTGCGGGTAGTAGTTCACGGCAAGCTATGAAAACATGTATAATGCTAGCGTTCCGCGGGGCATCGGTGAGCTTGCAAATTTCTTCCGTTTGGTCTAAAAGTTGCGTAGAAGAACCAACATGGCTTTGACACTGCCGAGAGGTTGACAACGCACCCAGGAAAGCTGCGAACTGGGAAAGGTGGAAACAGTGTGCTTTCTCAGTGGCGTTGTGTCGTCACTCTCACGCCTTCCGAAGTCAGCAGAAGGGCGACAGGCGTTTATATGCAGGCCGATGACAGTTGTCGATGTCGGTACGGGTAGTAGTTCACGGCAATCTATGAAAACATGTATAATGCTAGCGTTCCGCGGGGCATCGGTGAGCATGCAAATTTCTTCCGCTTGGTCTAAAAGTTGCGTAGAAGAACCAACATGGCTTTGACACTGCCGAGAGGTTGACAACGCACCCAGGAAAGCTGCGAACTGGAAAAGGGTGGAAACAGTGTGCTTTCTCAGTGGCGTTGTGTCGTCACTCTAACGCCTTCCGAAGTCAGCAGAAGGGCGGCAGGCGTTTATATGCAGGCCTATCTCAGTTGTCGGTGTCGGTGCGGGTAGTAGTTCACGGCAAGCTATGGAAACATGTACAATGCTAGCGTTCCGCGGGGCATCGGTGAGCTTGCAAATTTCTTCCGTTTGGTCTAAAAGTTGCGTAGAAGAACCAACATGGCTTGCACACGGCAGAGAGGTTGACAATACAACCAGGAAAGCTGCGAACTGGAAAAGGTGGAAACGGAGTGCCTTTTTCAGTGGCATTGTTGCGTCACTCCCACGCCGATAGAAGTCAGCAGAAGAGCGGCAGGCGTTTATATGCAGGCCTATCTCAGTTGTCGATGTCGGTGCGGGTAGTAGTTCACGGCAAGCTATGCGAACATGTACAATGCTAGCGTTCCGCGGGGCATCGGTGAGCTTGCAAATTTCTTCCACTTGGTCTAAAAGTTGCGTAGAAGAACCAACATGGCTTGCACACTGCAGAGAGGTTGACAATACAACCAGGAAAGCTTCGAACTGGAAAAGGTGGAAACGGAGTGCGTTTTTCAGTGGCATTGTTGCGTCACTCCCACGCCGATTGAAGTCAGCAGAAGAGCGGCAGGCGTTTATATGCAGGCCGGTGACAGTTGTCGATGCCGGTGCGGGTAGTAGTTCACGGCAAGCTATGAAAACATGTACAATGCTAGCGTTCCTCGGGGCATCGTTGAGCTTGCAAATTTCTTCCGCTTGGTCTAAAAGTTGCGTAGAAGAACCAACATGGCTTGCACACTGCAGAGAGGTTGACAATACAACCAGGAAAGCTGCGAACTGGAAAAGGTGGAAACGGAGTGCGTTTTTCAGTGGCATTGTTGCGTCACTCCCACGCCGATTGAAGTCAGCAGAAGAGCGGAAGGCGTTTAATGCAGGCCTATCTCAGTTGTCGATGTCGGTGCGGGTAGTAGTTCACGGCAAGCTATGAAAACATCTACAATGCTAGCGTTCCTCGGGGCATCGTTGAGCTTGCAAATTTCTTCCGCTTGGTCTAAAAGTTGCGTAGAAGAACCAACATGGCTTGCACACTGCAGAGAGGTTGACAATACAACCAGGAAAGCTGCGAACTGGAAAAGGTTGTAACGGAGTGCGTTTTTCACTGGCATTGTTGCGTCACTCCCACGCCGATTGAAGTCAGCAGAAGGGCGGCAGGCGTTTATATGCAGGCCTATCTCAGTTGTCGATGTCGGTGCGGGTAGTAGTTCACGGCAAGCTATGGAAACATGTACAATGCTAGCGTTCCGCGGGGCATCGGCGAGCTTGCAAATTTCTTGCGCTTGGTCTAAAAGTTGCGTAGAAGAACCAACATGGCTTTGACACTGCCGAGAGGTTGACAACGCACCCAGGAAAGCTGCGAACTGGGAAAGGCGGAAACTGTGCTTTTTCAGTGGCGTTGGGTCGTCACTTTCACGCCTTCAGAAGTCAGCAGAAGAGCGGCGGCCGTTTTTATGCAGGCCTATCTCAGTTGTCGATGTCGGTGCGGGTAGTAGTTCACGGCAAGCTGTGAAAACATGTATAATGCTAGCGTTCCGCGGGGCATCGGTGAGCTTGCAAATTTCTTCCGTTTGGTCTAAAAGTTGCGTAGAAGAACCAACAGGACTTTGACACTGCAGAGATGTTGACAACGCACCCAGGAAAGCTTCAAACTGGAAAATCTGGAAACAGAGTGCGTTTTTAGTGGCATTGTTGCGTCGCTCCCACGCCCATTGAAGTCAGCAGAAGAGCGGCGGGCGTTTGTATGCAGGCCTATCTCAGTTGTCGATGTCGGTGCGGGTAGTAGTTCACGGCAAGGTATGAAAACATGTATAATGCTAGCGTTCCGCGGGGCATCGGTGAGCTTGCAAATTTCTTCCGTTTGGTCTAAAAGTTGCGTAGAAGAACCAACATGGCTTTGACACTGCCGAGAGGTTGACAACGCACCCAGGAAAGCTGCGAACTGGGATAGGTGGAAACAGTGTGCTTTCTCAGTGGCGTTGTGTCGTCACTCTCACGCCTTCCGAAGTCAGCAGAAGGGCGACAGCCGTTTATATGCAGGCCGATGACAGTTGTCGATGTCGGTACGGGTAGTAGTTCACGGCAATCTATGAAAACATGTATAATGCTAGCGTTCCGCTGGGCATCGGTGAGCTTGCAAATTTCTTCCGCTTGGTCTAAAAGTTGCGTAGAAGAACCAACATGGCTTTGACACTGCCGAGAGGTTGACAACGCACCCAGGAAAGCTGCGAACTGGAAAAGGGTGGAAACAGTGTGCTTTCTCAGTGGCGTTGTGTCGTCACTCTCACGCCTTCCGAAGTCAGCAGAAGGGCGGCAGGCGTTTATATGCAGGCCGATGACAGTTGTCGATGTCGGTGCGGGTAGTAGTTCATGGCAAGCTATGAAAACATGTACAATGCTAGCGTTCCGCGGGTCATCGGTGAGCTTGCAAATTTCTTCCGTTTGGTCTAAAAGTTGCCTAGAAGAACCAACATGGCTTTGACACTGCCGAGAGGTTGACAATACAACCAGGAGAGCTGCGAACTGGAAAAGGTGGAAACGCAGTGCGTTTTTCAGTGGCATTGTTGCGTCACTCCCACGCCGATTGAAGTCAGCAGAAGAGGGGCAGGTGTTTATATGCAGGCCTATCTCAGTTGTCGATGTCGGTGCAGGTAGTAGTTCACGGCAAGCTATGGAAACATGTACAATGCTAGCGTTCCGCGGGGCATCGGTGAGCTTGCAAATTTCTTCCGCTTGGTCTAAAAGTTGCGTAGAAGAACCAACATGGCTTGCACACGGCAGAGAGGTTGACAATACAACCAGGAAAGCTGCGAACTGGAAAAGGTGGAAACGGAGTGCGTTTTTCAGTGGCATTGTTGCGTCACTCCCACGCCGATTGAAGTCAGCAGAAGAGCGGCAGGCGTTTATATGCAGGCCTATCTCAGTTGTCGATGTCGGTGCGGGTAGTAGTTCACGGCAAGCTATGAAAACATCTACAATGCTAGCGTTCCTCGGGGCATCGTTGAGCTTGCAAATTTCTTCCGCTTGGTCTAAAAGTTGCGTAGAAGAACCAACATGGCTTGCACACTGCAGAGAGGTTGACAATACAACCAGGAAAGCTGCGAACTGGAAAAGGTTGTAACGGAGTGCGTTTTTCACTGGCATTGTTGCGTCACTCCCACGCCGATTGAAGTCAGCAGAAGGGCGGCAGGCGTTTATATGCAGGCCTATCTCAGTTGTCGATGTCGGTGCGGGTAGTAGTTCACGGCAAGCTATGGAAACATGTACAATGCTAGCGTTCCGCGGGGCATTGGGGAGCTTGCAAATTTCTTGCGCTTGGTCTAAAAGTTGCGTAGAAGAACCAACATGGCTTTGACACTGCCGAGAGGTTGACAACGCACCCAGGAAAGCTGCGAACTGGGAAAGGCGGAAACAGTGTGCTTTTTCAGTGGCGTTGGGTCGTCACTTTCACGCCTTCAGAAGTCAGCAGAAGAGCGGCGGCCGTTTTTATGCAGGCCTATCTCAGTTGTCGATGTCGGTGCGGGTAGTAGTTCACGGCAAGCTGTGAAAACATGTATAATGCTAGCGTTCCGCGGGGCATCGGTGAGCTTGCAAATTTCTTCCGTTTGGTCTAAAAGTTGCGTAGAAGAACCAACAGGACTTTGACACTGCAGAGATGTTGACAACGCACCCAGGAAAGCTTCAAACTGGAAAATCTGGAAACAGAGTGCGTTTTTAGTGGCATTGTTGCGTCGCTCCCACGCCCATTGAAGTCAGCAGAAGAGCGGCGGGCGTTTGTATGCAGGCCTATCTCAGTTGTCGATGTCGGTGCGGGTAGTAGTTCATGGCAAGCTATGAAAACATGTACAATGCTAGCGTTCCGCGGGTCATCGGTGAGCTTGCAAATTTCTTCCGTTTGGTCTAAAAGTTGCCTAGAAGAACCAACATGGCTTTGACACTGCCGAGAGGTTGACAATACAACCAGGAAAGCTGCGAACTGGAAAAGGTGGAAACGGAGTGCGTTTTTCAGTGGCATTGTTGCGTCACTCCCACGCCGATAGAAGTCAGCAGAAGAGCGGCAGGCGTTTATATGCAGGCCTATCTCAGTTGTCGATGTCGGTGCGGGTAGTAGTTCACGGCAAGCTATGGGAACATGTACAATGCTAGCGTTCCGCGGTGCATCGGTGAGCTTGCAAATTTCTTCCGCTTGGTCTAAAAGTTGCGTAGAAGAACCAACATGGCTTGCACACTGCAGAGAGGTTGACAATACAACCAGGAAAGCTGCGAACTGGAAAAGGTGGAAACGGAGTGCGTTTTTCAGTGGCATTGTTGCGTCACTCCCACGCCGATTGAAGTCAGCAGAAGAGCGGCAGGCGTTTATATGCAGGCCGGTGACAGTTGTCGATGCCGGTGCGGGTAGTAGTTCACGGCAAGCTATGAAAACATGTACAATGCTAGCGTTCCTCGGGGCATCGTTGAGCTTGCAAATTTCTTCCGCTTGGTCTAAAAGTTGCGTAGAAGAACCAACATGGCTTGCACACTGCAGAGAGGTTGACAATACAACCAGGAAAGCTGCGAACTGGAAAAGGTGGAAACGGAGTGCGTTTTTCAGTGGCTTTGTTGCGTCACTCCCACGCCGAGTGAAGTCACCAGAAGAGCGGCAGGCGTTTATATGCAGGCCGGTGACAGTTGTCAATGCCGGTGCGGGTAGTAGTTCACGGCAAGCTATGAAAACATGTACAATGCTAGCGTTCCTCGGGGCATCGGTGAGCTTGCAAATTTCTTCCGCTTGGTCTAAAAGTTGCGTAGAAGAACCAACATGGCTTGCACACTGCAGAGAGGTTGACAATACAACCAGGAAAGCTGCGAACTGGAAAAGGTGGAAACGGAGTGCGTTTTTCAGTGGCTTTGTTGCGTCACTCCCACGCCGATTGAAGTCAGCAGAAGGGCGGCAGGCGTTTATATGCAGGCCGGTGACAGTTGTCGATGCCGGTGCGGGTAGTAGTTCACGGCAAGCTATGAAAACATCTACAATGCTAGCGTTCCTCGGGGCATCGTTGAGCTTGCAAATTTCTTCCTCTTGGTCTAAAAGTTGCGTAGAAGAACCAACATGGCTTGCACACTGCAGAGAGGTTGACAACACAACCAGGAAAGCTGCGAACTGGAAAAGGTGGAAACGGAGTGCGTTTTTCAGTGGCATTGTTGCGTCACTCCCACGCCGATTGAAGTCAGCAGAAGAGCGGCAGGCGTTTATATGCAGGCCTATCTCAGTTGTCTATGTCGTTGCGGGTAGTAGTTCACGGCAAGCTATGAAAACATCTACAATGCTAGCGTTCCTCGGGGCATCGTTGAGCTTGCAAATTTCTTCCGCTTGGTCTAAAAGTTGCGTAGAAGAACCAACATGGCTTGCACACTGCAGAGAGGTTGACAATA
The DNA here is from genome assembly GCF_055824585.1 of Amblyomma mixtum. Taxonomy (NCBI): domain Eukaryota; kingdom Metazoa; phylum Arthropoda; class Arachnida; order Ixodida; family Ixodidae; genus Amblyomma; species Amblyomma mixtum. The sequence continues at coordinate 167,571,807 of NC_143021.1, forward strand.
CAACCAGGAAAGCTGCGAACTGGAAAAGGTTGAAACGGAGTGCGTTTTTCACTGGCATTGTTGCGTCACTCCCACGCCGATTGAAGTCAGCAGAAGGGCGGCAGGCGTTTATATGCAGGCCGGTGACAGTTGTCGATGCCGGTGCGGGTAGTAGTTCACGGCAAGCTATGAAAACATGTACAATGCTAGCGTTCCGCGGGGCATCGGTGAGCTTGCAAATTTCTTCCGCTTGGTCTAAAAGTTGCGTAGAAGAACCAACATGGCTTGCACACGGCAGAGAGGTTGACAATACAACCAGGAAAGCTGCGAACTGAAAAAGGTGGAAACGGAGTGCCTTTTTCAGTGGCATTGTTGCGTCACTCCCACGCCGATAGAAGTCAGCAGAAGAGCGGCAGGCGTTTATATGCAGGCCTATCTCAGTTGTCGATGTCGGTGCGGGTAGTAGTTCACGGCAAGCTATGGGAACATGTACAATGCTAGCGTTCCGCGGGGCATCGGTGAGCTTGCAAATTTCTTCCGCTTGGTCTAAAAGTTGCGTAGAAGAACCAACATGGCTTGCACACTGCAGAGAGGTTGACAATACAACCAGGAAAGCTGCGAACTGGAAAAGGTGGAAACGGAGTGCGTTTTTCAGTGGCATTGTTGCGTCACTCCCACGCCGATTGAAGTCAGCAGAAGAGCGGCAGGCGTTTATATGCAGGCCGGTGACAGTTGTCGATGCCGGTGCGGGTAGTAGTTCACGGCAAGCTATGAAAACATGTACAATGCTAGCGTTCCTCGGGGCATCGTTGAGCTTGCAAATTTCTTCCGCTTGGTCTAAAAGTTGCGTAGAAGAACCAACATGGCTTGCACACTGCAGAGAGGTTGACAATACAACCAGGAAAGCTGCGAACTGGAAAAGGTGGAAACGGAGTGCGTTTTTCAGTGGCTTTGTTGCGTCACTCCCACGCCGAGTGAAGTCAGCAGAAGAGCGGCAGGCGTTTATATGCAGGCCGGTGACAGTTGTCAATGCCGGTGCGGGTAGTAGTTCACGGCAAGCTATGAAAACATGTACAATGCTAGCGTTCCTCGGGGCATCGGTGAGCTTGCAAATTTCTTCCGCTTGGTCTAAAAGTTGCGTAGAAGAACCAACATGGCTTGCACACTGCAGAGAGGTTGACAATACAACCAGGAAAGCTGCGAACTGCAAAAGGTGGAAACGGAGTGCCTTTTCAGTGGCATTGTTGCGTCACTCCCACGTCGTTTGAAGTCAGCAGAAGAGCGGGAGGCGTTTATATGCAGGCCTATCTAAGTTGTCGACGCTGGTGCGGGTAGTAGTTCACGGCAAGCTATGAAAACATGTACAATGCTAGCGTTCCTCGGGGCATCGTTGAGCTTGCAAATTTCTTCCGCTTGATCTAAAAGTTGCGTAGAAGAACCAACATGGCTTGCACACTGCAGAGAGGTTGACAATACAACCAGGAAAGCTGCGAACTGGAAAAGGTGGAAACGGAGTGCGTTTTTCAGTGGCTTTGTTGCGTCACTCCCACGCCGATTGAAGTCAGCAGAAGGGCGGCAGGCGTTTATATGCAGGCCGGTGACAGTTGTCGATGCCGGTGCGGGTAGTAGTTCACGGCAAGCTATGAAAACATCTACAATGCTAGCGTTCCTCGGGGCATCGTTGAGCTTGCAAATTTCTTCATCTTGGTCTAAAAGTTGCGTAGAAGAACCAACATGGCTTGCACACTGCAGAGAGGTTGACAATACAACCAGGAAAGCTGCGAACTGGAAAAGGTGGAAACGGAGTGCGTTTTTCAGTGGCATTGTTGCGTCACTCCCACGCCGATTGAAGTCAGCAGAAGAGCGGCAGGCGTTTATATGCAGGCCTATCTCAGTTGTCTATGTCGTTGCGGGTAGTAGTTCACGGCAAGCTATGAAAACATCTACAATGCTAGCGTTCCTCTGGGCATCGTTGAGCTTGCAAATTTCTTCCGCTTGGTCTAAAAGTTGCGTAGAAGAACCAACATGGCTTGCACACTGCAGAGAGGTTGACAATACAACCAGGAAAGCTGCGAACTGGAAAAGGTTGAAACGGAGTGCGTTTTTCACTGGCATTGTTGCGTCACTCCCACGCCGATTGAAGTCAGCAGAAGGGCGGCAGGCGTTTATATGCAGGCCTATCTCAGTTGTCGATGTCGGTGCGGGTAGTAGTTCACGGCAAGCTATGGAATCATGTACAATGCTAGCGTTCCGCGGGGCATCGGGGAGCTTGCAAATTTCTTGCGCTTGGTCTAAAAGTTGTGTAGAAGAACCAACATGGCTTTGACACTGCCGAGAGGTTGACAACGCACCCAGGAAAGCTGCGAAATGGGAAAGGCGGAAACAGTGTGCTTTTTCAGTGGCGTTGTGTCGTCACTTTCACGCCTTCAGAAGTCAGCAGAAGAGCGGCGGCCGTTTTTATGCAGGCCTATCTCAGTTGTCGATGTCGGTGCGGGTAGTAGTTCACGGCAAGCTGTGAAAACATGTATAATGCTAGCGTTCCGCGGGGCATCGGTGAGCTTGCAAATTTCTTCCGTTTGGTCTAAAAGTTGCGTAGAAGAACCAACAGGACTTTGACACTGCAGAGATGTTGACAACGCACCCAGGAAAGCTTCAAACTGGAAAATCTGGAAACAGAGTGCGTTTTTAGTGGCATTGTTGCGTCGCTCCCACGCCCATTGAAGTCAGCAGAAGAGCGGCGGGCGTTTGTATGCAGGCCTATCTCAGTTGTCGATGTCGGTGCGGGTAGTAGTTCACGGCAAGGTATGGAAACATGTACAATGCTAGCGTTCCGCGGGGCATCGGTGAGCTTGCATATTTCTTCCGCTTAGTCTAAAAGTTGCGTTGAAGAACCAACATGGCTTTGACACTGCCGAGAGGTTGACAACGCACCCAGGAAAGCTGCGAACTGGGAAAGGTGGAAACAGTGTGCTTTTTCAGTGGCGTTGTGTCATCACTCTCACGCCTTCCGAAGTCAGCAGAAGGGCGGCAGGCGTTTATATGCAGGCGGATGACAGTAGTCGATGTCGGTGCGGGTAGTAGTTCACGGCAAGCTATGAAAACATGTATAATGCTAGCGTTCCGCGGGGCATCGGTGAGCTTGCAAATTTCTTCCGTTTGGTCTAAAAGTTGCGTAGAAGAACCAACATGGCTTTGACACTGCCGAGAGGTTGACAACGCACCCAGGAAAGCTGCGAACTGGGAAAGGTGGAAACAGTGTGCTTTCTCAGTGGCGTTGTGTCGTCACTCTCACGCCTTCCGAAGTCAGCAGAAGGGCGGCAGGCGTTTATATGCAGGCCGATGACAGTTGTCGATGTCGGTGCGGGTAGTAGTTCACGGCAAGCTATGAAAACATGTACAATGCTAGCGTTCCGCGGGTCGTCGGTGAGCTTGCAAATTTCTTCCGCTTGGTCTAAAAGTTCTGTAGAAGAACCAACATGGCTTTGACACTGCAGAGAGGTTGACAACGCACCCAGGAAAGCTGCAAACTGGAAAAGGTGGAAACAGAGTGCGTTTTTCAGTAGCATTGTTGCGTCACTCCTACGCTGACTGAAGTCAGCAGAAGGGCGGCAAGTGGTGGTGGTGATCTCTTTTATTACTCCCAAAAACAGGGGACCAATCAAAGGAGCGGTTGCGCTGGCTTATAGGAGGTCGGCGGGGATCCCTTGGGATGTCGCGGCCTCCACCGCGCGCTGGAGAAGCCGGCGTTGGTCTGCCGGCTCGGATGTACGCAGGAGAGTCTCCCACGTCTCTGGGGTGTTTGAGTTGTTTTTCTTGTAATGTGTGCAAATCCACACCATGTGTATGAGAGTGGCTGGAGATGAGCAGTGTTTGCACAAAGATCCTGCTGTATAAGAGGGGGTTTGGAAAACTGCCAGTTTGTAGTTTGCGCCATTGGACGGCCTCGCGTCTTGTTAGATCACGGTGTGTGGAAGGATAGAGAGATATTTCGAGCCGGTAGTGCTGGAGTATGTCCGTGTAAGTGGTGAGTAGAGAAGCGCGTGAGATATTAGTGTCAGAAGCAGGGAGGCTGATCATACACTGATCGGCAGCTGAGATCTCGGGCGAGAGTGTGCGCCTGGGCATTTCCGCTGAGCGACTCGTGGGCTGGAGCCCAAAGAAGTAAGCGAGAGTTGGAAGGGGGTGCAGTAGAAAGGAGAGAAAGAGAGAGAAAAAAGGACGGAAAGACAGGGAGGTTAACCCGGCGATGCCCAGTTGGCTGCCCTACACTTGGGGAGGGGAACAAAGGGGAAAAAAGGAAAAAGAGCAGCAAGGAAATGAGTTTTCTAAGTGTCCAGCGACCACTATGTCACAGGGACAGAGGGCGCGCACTGAAAACTTAAAGATTATAGGCGGGAATACAACCCCGAGTCCCTTAAGAAATTCAGGAGCGCTTTCACCGCTTTCCTTTGTGAGGAAGGTTGTGTCCAAGGCCCCAGAACGTTGGACTCTGTTAAAGGACGCGAGTCCAAGCGGTGCAGAGTAGCAATTAGGAAACCACGCTCTCGCTCAAAACGAGGGCAGTCACAGAGGAGGTGTCCGATCGTTTCGTCACAACCGCACTGGTCACACGCTGGAGAGTGAGCCATTGCGATGAGATGGGAATAGGCGTTTGTGAACGCCAATCCCAGCCACAGGCGGCACAACAGCGTAGTATCACCGCGGGGGAGGCCGAATGGTATATGATGTTGGAGCAAGAGGTTGAAGTGGTGTGAGCAGGGTGTCCAACCTCCAGGGGCAGACCACGACGTTACAGTCAGGTTTCGGGCGAGCAGTTGAAGGTGCCTTGCTGCGTCAGCTCTTGTCAGTGGTATGCGGACAGTGTTGGTTGTATAAAACGGAGAGTTGAGCTACTTGGTACATGTTTCTTGGAAAAAAACAGCGCTAAACGAAGGACAACGGAAAAGAGTACAACAGGACCGGCGCTGACTATCAACTGAAGGCTTTATTAGAAACAACTCGCAATATATTGGTTGTATTGTGAGCCGATCGAGTAGCATCGTCAGCTTAGGCGTTACCAACAATGCCGCTATGGCCTGGTACCCACTGAAAGATGATCTCATGATCTTGTTCGATTGCCTGGTGGTGCAGATATCGTATCTCCGCTACAAGTTGCTCATGGTCGCTATGTCTCAAGGCAGATCGAAGACATTGAGGGCAGCTTTTGAATCACAGAAAACAGCCCATTTTTAGGTGATTGTTGTGATATATACTGTACCGCCGCAAGAAGTGCGGCTAATTTTGCTCCAGTAGAGGTAGTCCGATGCGAAATTTGTTGGTGAATTCGAGTCTGTCGCGCAGGAACGACCACAGCACAAGCAGAACTAGTAGAGGTGACTGATCCATCCTTATAGACGTGAGTACGGTCCCAATATTTGAAGTGGAGCACGGACAGTGTCAGTTGCTTAATGGCTGGCGTCGATAAATTTTACTTCTTCGCTATCCTCGGAATAGCAAGGAGCACACATGGGAGCCGCATACACCACAGAGGAGAGGGAGGTAGTGCTGCCGGGGTGAACTGTTGTGGGATCGACGACTGTTGCGTCGTTATCACGTTTGCAAATGCAGAATGTGGTCTCTTCAGTGGCAGAGGCGCAAGGTGATGCTGTGGAATCCTTGAAATATGACGTATGTGCATTCGCAAGCAGTCTAGGACAATATAAGTAGAGATCGCGTGGTCTTCGGCGAGTGCAATGCTACCCAGTGTTGATGCGCTCCGAGGGAGACCTAGGCATGTGCGAAGGGCCTGACCCTGCACTGACTGGAGGGCACGCATATTAGTTTTGCACGTGTTTGAGAGTACAGGTGTACTGTACCGCAAGCATCCCACAAATAGAGCTCTGTACAACTCCAGCATTGACTGGACCGACGAGCCCCATGATTTTCCCCCCAGAAATCGGAGTAAATGAGCGACAGATTTTAGCTTTTTTCTTCAGTAGAGTGCAATGCGGGCTCCATGATAAATTGCGGTCGATCAGGATCCCTAGGAAAGGATGAGATTTGCTGTAAGAAATGATTTGACCGTCGATGCGTACCGGATATGAAGTAATACATTTACGTGTAAATGACACTAGCGCGCACTTTTCAGGTGAAGCTCTGAAACCTTGCTTCTGGAGATAGGAAGAAGTGACCGATGCTGCCCGCTGAAGTCTTGCACGCACCTGGAGACGCGTCACAGAGGAGGCCCAAATGCAGATGTCATCGGCGTACATACACACCTGGACGGTGTTGGGGAGGTTCTCAGAGAGGGCGATGAGAGTCAGATTAAACAATGTAGAACTAAGGACACCGCCCTGGGGCACGCCACGGTAGGTGTAATGCGCAGGCGTCGGGCCATCTTCACATTGGATAAAAAATGATCTTTTGGACAGATAGCTCTCTATCCGCGCAAACATCCGACCACCGATGCTCACAGTTTCCAGTGCATCAAGGATGGCCTCATGGGTCACGTTGTCGTAGGCACCTTTCGCATCAAGAAAGAGTGCCACTGACAAACGTTTCAATCGCTTCTGTTGATGAACCGTGGATACGAGATCAACGACGTTGTCAATAGAAGAGCGACCCCGCCTGAAGCCGGCCATAGCGTCGGGGTATATTTTGTAGTGTTCGAGGTACCATTCAAGGCGCGACAAAATCATTTTCTCCATGACCTTTCCTACGCAACTGGCCAAAGCTATTGGCCTATACAATGAGAGCTCGAGTGGAGATTTCCCTGGTTTTAGTAGGGGTATCAATCGACTCGATTCATCATTTAAGTAGATCATTTAAGCACTTGGTTCGTCTGTATCGCTTTTCTGCTCGCCGCCGAAGACCACGCAGGCGTTCTAGTTCAATATCAAAATCACTGCGTAATCTTGAGGACGTGATGTGACTTATCGCAAGGTTCATACCATTAGCTATAGTGTGCTCCAGCCTGCCAGTGAGGGCTTCTTTGCTCGTCTCCTCCATATGTTTTCGAAATACTGCCCAGTCGATTCGCGCGAGTTGGGCTGGGGTGGACGCACCAAGGCCGTTTATTTTGAGGTAGGTAGGAATGTTGTCACTTCCATGGGTCTCCACTTCACAAAACCAGCGAACACTCCGGTGCAACGACCTTGAAACTAATTCATGGTTAAACTGCGCGAAGGAAACAAGGACAGAGACAGAAACACACATACACACTGAGCGCAGAACTTCCAACTTTTATTCGAAAACCGCTTCGGGCATTACCTTTTATAAGCTCTAAACAACCACCACATGACACAGCCGGGATAAAAACCGATAAGTATTGACAGTAACGTGTCCATGATGCGCCGACCCGCCAGAGCGCCAATCTAAACTATACCAGTGTGTGCAAGCTTATGCACCATTGATACCTAGATACAAGGAAAAAGAAAAGGGAGACTGGAAGATTAAGATCATAAAAGTGAAGATAAAAACAATACCACCAAAGAGGTCATCAACAAAACGCTGTAATACTAGCGCAACCTACTCAGCGATGGGATGAGACGCGGAACCAACAGTAATAACAATAAACGATGAAGGTGCAAAGCCACTGAAACACGTAGGCTGAAAAGAACTAAGAAAAAAACACAAGAGGCTAAAACTGTGAAATTGAGAGTGAAAGATGGAGACAACAAACAACAAAGGTAAAGGCGACGCGAGCAATGAAAAGGCGAAACCAGGCTAAAATCTATGAAGGATGGCAAAAATGTTTGTTTTTTTTTTTTGCCATCCTTCATAGATTTTAGCCTGGTTTCGCCTTTTCATTGCTCGCGTCGCCTTTACCTTTGTTGTTTGTTGTCTCCATCTTTCACTCTCAATTTCACAGTTTTAGCCTCTTGTGTTTTTTTCTTAGTTCTTTTCAGCCTACGTGTTTCAGTGGCTTTGCACCTTCATCGTTTATTGTTATTACTGTTGGTTCCGCGTCTCATCCCATCGCTGAGTAGGTTGCGCTAGTATTACAGCGTTTTGTTGATGACCTCTTTGGTGGTATTGTTTTTATCTTCACTTTTATGATCTTAATCTTCGAGTCTCCCTTTTCTTTTTCCTTGTATCTAGGTATCAATGGTGCATAAGCTTGCACACACTGGTATAGTTTAGATTGGCGCTCTGGCGGGTCGGCGCATCATGGACACGTTACTGTCAATACTTATCGGTTTTTATCCCGGCTGTGTCATGTGGTGGTTGTTTAGAGCGTATAAAAGGTAATGCCCGAAGCGTTTTTCGAATAAAAGTTGGAAGTTCTGCGCTCAGTGTGTACGTGTGTTTCTGTCTCTGTCCTTGTTTCCTTCGCGCAGTTTAACCATGAACGAAAAGAACCAACTAGCCCGCCAGAAGACTATTCTTGAAACTAATGTCAGGTCCAGGCAGCTGCTGTAGTGACAGCCGCGCAGGTATGTCGGACTGCCGTCATTCATAACATAGAGATCATTGACGGAAGCAAATAACGCCAGATACCTTCCTTTGGCGTTAGTTCTGGTGCTTCCCCATAGCAAATGGTGGGCGTTAAAATCGCCTGTAATGATCCAAGGAGCATGGGTTTCTTCCATGATGGCCTTCAGCCTTTCGCAGTCCAATTGAGAGGAGGGTGACACATATGCTGCAATCAGTGTGAATTCTAGCGTTTTTGTCTTGATTAAGAAACACGCGTATTGATTGTCATTGTGAGGTGGAACTGGGCAGCAAACATACGTCATGTCAGTGCGGAGGTATACCAAGACTTGGCTGCGCTCCCCGCATGTAGGGGCGAAAAAAGATTCGTACCCGAAGAGCTTGATTGCTTCAGATAATTTGGGCTCGCAGATTACCAATATCGGGAAGTAGTTAGTGAATACGTAAGGACGAAAACTTGACATTCGCGACCTCAGACCTCTTGCGTTCCATTGGAAGATCGTGGCGCCTCTGACTTCCTCACGAAAGGTGGGAAGGTGGCCAGCCATTATGGATTAAAGTCCCTGAAGTGCTGAACCCAGGGAGTCCAGCATTAGTAAAACGCTTCGAGCAGTTGGGGATTGCAGAGCCTGTAGGAAAGGCCGGATTGCGTTGACCACGGTCTTTAAAATCACGAGGGTTTGACGGTCTTGCTCCGGGAGCCCGTCTGCAGCGGCCGACGTGCTCAGCGATGGGAGCTTACGTGGCGGGGCCTCAGGAGGACATAATGGCGGAAGCGCTGGCCAAGGATCGGAACCTGATGACATCTGGCCACCCTTGTCCACAGAGGGCGGACGAGGTGGAACTGGAGGTGGAGGAGGGTGAGGAGGAGGCGCCAACAGCGCGTCGTTGCGGCTGTCATTGGCAGGAGCCTGCCTGGATTTCCTCTTGCGTCGGGCACGTCTCTTGCGAACGATCGCGGCAGAAGCATTTGCGGGTAGGTAGGCTGGAGACGTTGATTGGTCGATGGGATGCGCTTCTCCGTGACGTTTTGAGCATGAAATGCTTTTAGCTCCCGTTGTCGGCAGTGTGGTGACGTCACGCCGAGACCGAGAGCCATTCATCCGGGCTCTGAAACGAGAGCATCCGGGCACCGTACGAGACTTAACGAGATTCGACGAGACTCTCTAAGCCCTGCTACGGGACCGGCATACAAGCGCCGGTTGCTCTCCAAACGAGTCACAAAAAATACCTGCTGCCAGTGTCTTCTCAATGTTTATCAAGATATCAGTCGAGCTGTGCATTTGATAATGCACGGAATTATAATTTCCGATTTCTAATAACGCGTGCAAAAAGCAAATACATGCCACAATACACTTCGTTGTCATACGTGATCTGTTAGGGGCTTTGAGAGAAGGCCGCTGAGAGAAAGAGGGGACGCCATGCTAGGACGCCGCTGGGTAGAAGGCACGGTTCGCCGGGTCACCACTGTTGAGGATTTTCGGGGTCGCAGCGGAGCACCAGAGAGAGACGACCAGCGTGGCAGGCTTCTCGTTCCGAACTGCCCGTGCCGGGCGTGCGCCCCGAGCACGCGCTGTCCATCTTTATTTTTTTCTAGCGCGCGCTGTAACGCCGATCTCAGCGCCGGCGCTTTATAGCGTCGCCGGGCGCTATAACATACTAGCAGCACACGCTCCTGTCGCCTTATGTCTACAAGAAACAAATTTAGGTCCCCAAAACAATAACTTTCTCAAGAATTACACTGTTTTCCGCCGCGATCGGGAACAGGCGAGCCGGCTGTCGGGAGGCGTAGCCATCATAGTGAAAAACGGTGTCCCGGCTCGAGAGCTTAAACTAAAAACAAGACTCGAAGCTGCCGTAGCCACTCTGGTTGCCCATAAAACCATCGCAGTGTGCTCACTATATATTGATCCGCACTTTAATTTAACACTACATGACTTAGAGGTTCTTTTAGACCAGCTACCAGAGCCATACCTGGTAGTTGGAGACTTTAATGCGCATTCATGTTTTTGGGGAAGCGAGAAAACTGACGCTAGAGGCCATTTCATAGAGGATTTTATTCTATGCAACAACGTATGTTTACTGAACTCGAATAAACCCACATATTGCTCCCCAACCTCGGGGAAAATGAGTGTTTTAGATTTGTCTTTTAGTTCACTGTCTGTTTTTAACGATTTTAACTGGAGTGTTTTAGACAATCCATATGGAAGTGATCATCTCCCTGTCGTAATAAGTCTCTCATCCTTGCGAACAGTCATTCCCACAAAACCACGGTGTTGGAAGCTACATTTAGCTGATTGGCAACTTTTTAGAGCAGAAGCTACATTAGATAATATAGTTTTAGAAAATGTTGACATCAATGAGATAAATGAAAAATTCACGAATTGTATCTTAGCTGCCGCACATTTAGCTATTCCACAATCCTCTGGAATAGTAAAACAAAATCACAAATACTGGCGCACAAAAGAATGTAAAGATGCAAAAAAGATACAAAACAAAGCCTGGGGCATTTTCTGGAGATATCCAACACACGAGAATTTCATAGACTTTAAAAAGGCAAGAGCAAAAGCACGATACATCAGACGCAACGCAGAAAGGGCATCATGGCAACAGTACATATCCTCGATAAACAGCTCAATATCATCAAAGAAAATGTGGGAGCGGGTGCGGAAATTCACAGGAAATTTTACTCCTTTCACATTTCCAATGCTAACAACACCTGGTGCTCAAACAACATTAGAAGAGCAGGCCAACATATTGGGTGAGCATTTTTCTAGTTTCAAGCTCATCCAACTACACACACTCCTTTCAAAAGCACAAAACAATAGTAGAAAAACAAAAACGTCCCTTCAGAACATGCATACATGAAGACTACAATCAGCTTATTACAATGCAAGAACTAAACACAGTACTAACATCCGGTAAAAAGACAGCTCCAGGCCCAGACAATATACATTATGTCATGCTTGCTCACCTCTCCGAGACTGCCATAGAGGCTCTACTAAAATTTTTGAATAAAATATGGATAAGTGGAGAAATCCCCCAAGCATGGAAAGAAGCAATCATAGTACCCTTCCTAAAGCCTAGCAAACCATCAACCAGTCCCACCAGTTACAGGCCAATAGCACTCACTAGCTGTATAGCAAAATCATTCGAAAGCATTCTGAATATCAGACTAACCTTCATACTTCAGTCCCGGCAACATTTAGATATACACCAATGCGGGTTTAGAAAAACATGTTCCAGAACCGATCACCTTGTCCGCCTAGAAAACACCATCCGGGAAGCGTTCATCCACAACCAACACTGTATCGGGGTCTTCTTCGACCAGGAGAAGGCTTACGATACCACGTGGAGGTTCGGTACCCTCCGTGACCTAGTGGACCTAGGTATCCGCGGCAGGTGAGCTGTTTGAGCGACTTCCTAACCAACCGCACGTTCAGAGTCCGCCTAGGCGCAACCTTCTCCAACACTTTTATCCAAGAAACTGGTGTACCCCAGGGGTTCATCCTCAGCACGACCTTATTCATCACAAAAATGAACTCCATAGGAAAAGTAATCCCAAAATCCATAATGTATTCAGTTTACGTAGATGACCTCCAAATAGCATGCACGTCTTCCAGCATACCTACTTGTGAGCGACAGATACAAATAACATTAAATAAACTGGCTACCTGGGCAGATAATAACGGATTTAGATTTTCTCCTCAGAAAACAGTAGCGGTTCTGTTCTCTTTGAGACGAGGCCTACAGGCCGACCCCGCACTATATCTAAACCAAACCTCATTACCTCTCAAACAAGAGCATAAATTTCTAGGGGTAACGTTCGATAAAAAGGTCATTTTCTTGCCACGTATAAACAGCTTAAAGAAAAAAGCTTCCCAGGCCCTCAATGTACTGAAACTACTGTCAAGAAAACACTGGGGGTCTGATAGGGCATGCCTGTTACATATATACCGTTCTCTGGTTCGCTCTAAGTTAGACTATGGGTCCATAGTATATGGCTCAGCAAGACCGTCCTACATAAAACGACTGGATCCTGTCAACAATCTTGGTTTAAGGTTGTCTTCCGGTGCTTACAGAACTTCCCCAATAGCAAGTCTGTATGTGGAAACTAATGAACCTTCCTTAGAAGATCGAAGAACTGCACTAACTTCTATATACATACTCAAAATCCTTTCTCAGCCCAAACATCTCTGTTACCCAATTGTCACGAAATGCCCATACCGAATACTCTTCAACAACAAGCCTCACGCGATTAAGCCGTTGCTCTTGCGCTTCGAAGAAAAATGCCAAGCTCTGAACATACTAAATGAAATTAAAAATATTGCCCTAAGACACGAAGCACTACCACCGTGGTACACTCTCCCCATAGTGTGTGACGTCGCACTAACACGCCTCGTGAAAACCTGTACACTACATGACCATATAATACAAGAATATCCAGCACTACAAGAAAAATACAGAAATTATACTGCGTTTTATACTGATGGCTCAAAAACTCGTGAAGGAAGCGCAGTAAAACATGGATAAACTAAAAATGCAGTACGACTGCCCTCATGTGCTACAGTTTTAACCGCTGAGTGTTATGCCATTTGTGTTGCGGTACAAAAAACAACAAATGAAAACATCAAAAACAGCATCATTTATACAGATTCACTGAGCTTCCTTACAGCACTAAACTCCAAAAATGCCACGGAGCCACTGATAGGAAGCATAATACACAACATAGTAAAGGTCACAACACAAAAACATGTTACAAAATTCTGCTGGGTTCCCAGTCACGTTGGCATTAGGGATAATGAGAGAGCCGAGATGTGTGCTGCACAAGCCAGAACCATGGAAATAAAACATATGAATTTGCCTTCTAGGGATTACATGAAGTTAGTACGTAGCTAACTAAGTGCCGAATGGCAAGCCTCTTGGGAAAATGAAGGAAATAACAAGCTGCATACTGTAAAGCCCATTTTAAAAGAATGAAAATCAAGCCGCCATAAAGAGCGTTTTATCGAAGTAATTTTATGTTGTTTACGCATAGGTCACACACACATCACCCATAGTTTCTTATTAACAAAAAAAGACAAACCTGTATGCGAAATGTGTGATGAGGAGCTCACAGTTAATCACATTTTAATTTCTTGTTTCCATCTCGAAGAACTTAGGAAAAAGTTTTTTTACTGTATTTTACAATGAACACATTCCATTTCATCCCGCATTGCTTTTATGCGAGCAAACACTCGTCGAGTTTTCGCTTGTTTGTAAGTTTCTAAAGAAAGCCAATGTTTTAAATCTAATATAATGTAACATCTATACACTTAATGTAACATCATCTAACCTTGTGTTTGGCGCATGATAGCCACAGTTGCTTATGCGCCATAAAACTCCATATAACTAACTAACCACATTCTATTGCCCAAAGAACAAGTGTTTTGAAATTATTGTTTGCTATCTTCATTCTGTACACTGATGTCATTTGTATGTCCCTCCTGCTTGGGCCGTAAAGGCCTGCAGTATTGAATAAATAAGGTTGATTTATGGGGTTTAACGTCCCAAAGCGACTAAGGCTATGAGTGACGCCGTAGTGGAGGGCTCCGGAAATTTCGACCACCTGGGGTTCTTTAACGTGCACTGACATCGCACAGTACACGGGCCTCGAATTTCTCCTCCAAAGAAATTCAACCGCGCGGCCGGGATCGAACCCGCGTCTTTCGGGACAGCAGCCGAGCACCATAGCCACTGAGCCACCGCGGCGGCTATTGAATGTGAAATAAATGTGAAATAAATAAATATACAGCAGTCTGTCCACTCCCCCTAAAACCACTCTCTGGGACTGTCACTGACTGAAGTAATGTAAGGTTGTTAGTGTTGGTTATTTCTCTAAAAATGACGCAAACATCAGCGAATAGGTGAATATGAGAATCCATAAGAGAGCGGGGATCATTAAGGTTAGATCAGGAACAGTAGGGGTCCAAGAACTGAACCTTGTGGAACTCCGGAAGACACCTCTGTAAAACAGGTGTTATAACCGTTAGCAAAAACTAATTGTGAGCGATTAAGTAGACATTCAATCCATTTCAATAAGTTACAGTCAATATTCAGGTGTTTTAGTTTGTGAGGAAAAAGGTAATTGTGACATTCATTGTCGAAAGCCTTTGAAAAATCCAGAAATATACAGTCAGTTAGCGATAATAGGTCCAGAATACAGTGCAATGCATGTGTAAACTGGGGCACGCCGCTGCGACGAACATGGTCATGCAACCGCCCCTTTTAGCGCAGGCTCTTCTGCTATGGACCCTCGTTCCGTTACATTCCTGCTTCGGCCTTATCTACACCGCCACCGCTCGTCAACCCAGTGAGGCTGCTCCGCTGCTTCCCGTGACCATCGACCCGGCAGCGCAAGAGGCACCGATTCTGCTGCATCCAGCCACGGTCGAGCTTCAAGCCTGGCAACCACGCAGTACTGTCACCACAGCAACTTCGCCTTGCCTACAAATACGTCCCCCCTTCTGGAGCCAGTCGGGTAAAATCGAATGTGCCATCTTTCTCCCTTTTATCAACCAGATCAACCAGCAATCATGAAATTGTTGCTATTAAGTTATCGCTTCCTTCTAGTACAATCATATTAATTGCATGCTACCGTCCTCCTGACTGCGACACTTCATTTCTTGACCATGGAAGACAGTTGGGCTAGTTGGTGTGAATTCGTTAATGACTGCGACATTGCAACTAGCGTGAAAATCACAAGGACAGCGACACAAGAAACCGTTTTGACTGCCCCACAAAAGTTGTCTAGGATGTGCCGAATGGTCAACAATGCTTACCAGGCAAAAACCTGCGCAACAAAACACGCCAGGTGGTTTGTGAACTGCACCATCGGTGGGGTGTATCTTATCCCACTGACCTGTGGTAAATGTTATATTGGCCAAACAGGTCAGTGCCTGAACGAAAGGCTACGAAAACACCGGACTACAGTCGCAGCTCTGATGGCGGGGGGCCATTTGGCCGCACATTGCCGCAAATGCAAAGTCAAAACAACAGGCGGAAATGAAGAAAAATGCGTTCCACTCTTTAGCCACGCGAGAGTGCTGAGGCGGCTTCATAGGCAGGGTGATAGGGAGATATTTGGAGCACTTTGCATTGATAAGGCAGGGGACAAGTGCGTGAACACACCCTCAGTAGCCCTCACGACAAAAGAGTTAATCTATCTGTCGAAAAACTTGCGCGTCAATTTGGTTTAAATCTTTACTGTTTGCTTGACAACCTGCTTCGTGATAAAGAGAAGGGGGCGGGGGTACAGTCTCCTGAGCATGCGCCGAATAGAAGTGTAAAAATCTGTTATGTGTGCATTAAAACGTCAGTTGAAGTAAACTAGCGTGCTGTCCCGTCGGTTTCTTGTGTCGCTGTCCTTGTGTTTCCACGCTAGTTGCAATGTCGCAGTTATTAACGAATTCATTTCTTGACGAACTGTATTCAATACTACTGGACCTCAAGGCCCGTTTTCCCCATGCAAGTCACTTAATTTGTGGCGACTTCAACTTCCCTGATATTAACTGGCCGGACTTATCTGCACACAGCGCCCAATCGAAGCAGTTTTTGGATATAGTGCTTACTTTCAACCTTTCTCAACAAGTGGACGTACCAACACGGCTCAACAATACTCTTGACCTTGTTCTTGCTTCTAACCCCGATTCTATCCAGTCATTATCATGCATTGCTGGCTTCAGTGATCATTGCACCTTATTGTTCAACTTACCTGTGCCGGTCTCTACTCGTCAACCATCAGTCAAGTATATTCGTGACTATAACAAGGCCAACATTGCAAGTATTATCTCAAAGTTAGGCAACTTCCTCAATCATTTCCGTATGTGCTCCGCAGCAAGAACATTTAATGATAATTGGTTACTATTCAAAGGAAATTTATTATCACTTATCGATATTGCCACGTATCATTGTAGTGTTTGTTCGTTCACGCTCAAGGCTGCAGGAAAGGGTTCTTATCACTTTTGTTCGGGACGCGAGAAGCGACCAGACTAATCTCGATTGATCGCAGCCATGAAAGGCTGCATCTAGGTTTTTCCAGATTACTGTAGATGATCTTGTCTTGTTATCTGGAAGTTTCCTTGCCGGCTTTAAATTGAACGATGCCGCGAGCAGCGGGCATTCGTAGTTCGACGATTGACGAGCACGCTTGTTGCTTACGCCGCCACCGAGTGATTCAGTTCTTTTGCGGGCGCAAGTCAGCCCATTAAAGAGCTTCGTTTGCAAGTATTTCTGGTGTCTTCCTGACCGCTGGACTGCCGCCACTACAACGTGACAATATACACGTTCCCCTTGTATGCATTCGAGGTGACGCAAGCAGACCATGGTTTTCTAATGCACTCAGAAAAATTTCAAGGAAAAAGAAACGCCTCTTCCGTGTAGCAAAGCACTCGGGCTGCCCACAACAGTGGAAAAGGTATTTCTCGTGTCTTCGCGAATACACTAAACTTCTTCGACAATCAAAAAAGAAATTTTATCATCAAGATCTGCTAAGCATCATTCACTCCAACCCCGAAAAATTCTGGAAACTTCTAACTCCAGGTGACAGGTCATCACGCAATATCTCATTAGTTGATAATGATGGATCTGAGGTTACAGCAGACCAACGCAGTGCGGTTATGAACTCATACTTTTCTTCTGTTTTTACCAATGAACCTTCCTTAAATATCCCGCCCCCCTTACAAAAGCTTCGGTTTGGTTTTATGGTTTTATGGGGTTTAACGTCCCAAAGCGACTAAGGCTATGAGAGACGCCGTAGTGGAGGGCTCCGGAAATTTCGACCACCTGGAGTTCTTTAACGTGCACTGACATCGCACAGTGCACGGGCCTCTAGAATTTCTCCTCCAAAGAAATTCCAGCCGCCGCGGCCGGGATCGAACACAAAAGCTTCCATTTTCTCAGATGCCGCCTGTTACTATAACTGCCAACGGTACTGAAAATCTCATAGATAAGCTTAAGGTTTGAAGCGCCCCAGGACCTGATAATATACCTTCAAAGATACTGAAATGCACTAAGGATATCTCAAGCCAGTTTTTGCAAATAATATTCGAGCAATCGATTGCTACAGGCTCAATTCCAGATGACTGGAAGATGAGTCGAGTAGTTCCGGTTCTTAAAGCAGGTAAGCGGTCCGATCGTTCTAACTACCGTCCGATTTCTCTAACATGCATTGCCTGCAAGCTACTAGAGCACATTATATATTCGCACGTGGCCTCTCATCTAGATTACAACAGCTTCTTTTCCCCAATCAGCATGGTTTCAGATCCGGTTATTCATGCGAAACCCAACTTTTTCATTTCACTACCGATCTCAGCCTAAATTTAGATTTGTCATTTCAGACTGATGTCATATACCTGGACTTCTCGAAAGCTTTTGATCGTGTACCCCATCAGCGCCTTCTAGCCAAACTTTCATGCCTATGCCTCGATCCTCTGGTTTTAACACGGCTGCGTTGTTTCCTAACCGCTCGTTGTCAATACACCATTATCGATGATGATCAGTCGACTGCAACTGAGGTTTTGTCCGGTGTCCCCCAGGGCTCTCTGCTCGGTCCACTTCTATTTTTAATTTTCATAAATGACCTTCCTGCAGGCATCTCATCGACCATTCGTCTTTTCGCAGACGACTGCGTCTTGTACCGTCGCATAACCACTAAAAAAGACCAGCTAAGCCTTCAAAATGACTTAAGCAGAATTGAAGATTGGTGTTCCACATGGCTAATGCAGCTCAACGTTTCCAAGTGTAAGTACATGCAGGTAACACGCAAGCGCACCACTGACAACTACGCATATTCATTGAACTCAACCACCCTTTCCAAAGTCGTTTCATACCGGTATCCAGGAATTCATATCACCAACAACCTCACGTGGTCCGAGGACATTACGAAACTGGCAGCTGATGCTTCGAAATCACTCGGGTTTATCAGACGGCACCTTGGTTCTTCCCCACCTTCTATCCGAAAACTAGCCTACAATACTTTCGTCCGCACTAAACTAGAATATGCCTCTCCTATTTGGAACCCCCACCAAGCTTACTTAATCGACACCCTTGAAGCTATTCAAAACCGTGCAGCCCGCTTTATTTCATCCGACTATCACACCCACTCTAGCGTTACAAATATAAAATTGTCTCTCGACATAGAGCCTCTGGTGCACAGGCGGAAAATTGCCCGTTTGTCATTGTTCCACAAACTTTACCATTGTTTTCCATCACTTCGGGACTCCATTTTGCTTCCGCCCCTCAGAACTTCGTGGCCGTCTCTTTAACTCCATGAGCATTCTACGCGTGCACGGCTCCACTAACGCATTTAACAAGTCTTTTCTACCCGTTGCCATCGAAGAATGGAATTCATTACCCGAGTGCATTGTCATCGAACGAGATCCGTGTAAGTTCCGCATATTGCTGCTGTCGCACTTAAAAACCTGATGTTGATTATTCTTTTTGTGTTTAACTACCGTTTCATAAATGTTTGGCCACTCTCTGTGATGGGTTCATGTGCATTTTTTTTCTTTATATCCTGCCAGTACATGTATATAGCACTGATTGTGACCTGGTGTATTTTTGTTATGTAACGCCTCCCCCTTATGTAATGGCCCACCACCCAGGGGCCTTTAAGGGTCAATAAATGATGATGATGATATTAACTATGTTTCGCAAGAGTAAGGTTTTCGAAAACCATGTTGCGGTGACATAAAAAAGGAGTTCAATGAAAGGAAGTTAACAAGGTTGCTGAATATGATATGTTTGAACATTTTGGATCAAGTACTGCTAAGGGATATGGGACGATAATTACTAGGGGATGCTTTGCTGCCAGATTTGTAGACTGTGAGCACCTTTACGATCTTCCACTCAGTAGCAGCGTTGACTGGTCAATACTGGAAAAGTTTGGTTAGTATAATGGGCGAATAAGCTGCAGTGCTTTTTAAGAACTTTGCGCTAACGCAATATTAACCCGGAGCAGAATGAGCACTGACTCCATGAATAAGCTTATCCACACCAGTAGGAGCAACAGTTATAGGTGGCATGAAAACATAGTTGAAGTGGTGAGTTGTAGGGGTGTAAAGTTGTCAGTGAATGCGCGGTTAAGAATCGTGACGCAAATGTCGGAAGGGATGGGGTCGCCTAATGGGTCAGATAACGCAAAACTATCGTCGGTGGAAGGATTAATGACCCGCCAGAATTTTTGACATTGGTGGTTACATGTGAGTGGAAGTGCTTTTAGCGCTTTTGAGCGCCTGAACATACATGTTGGAAGCCGCTGAATACGAAGTCCATCGCTGACTAGTTGGCGAGAACTTTGCGATGCGGTAGAGGCTTTCTTTTTGTTATATAAACGTTTAATGTGATTATTACACCAGGGAGCTATTGAGTGGGTGGTAACAGTGCGTTGAGGAGTGTATTGTTCTGTGAGTTGGGTGACTATAGCTGTGAACATGCTCCAGTTGGTTTGAATGCTGCGGACATCAAAGCTATGGGAAAGCATCGATAAAAAAAATAGTTCATTATTTATCGCCTGAAAATTTGCTGCGTTGTAGTCTCGTATTATTATTTTTTTCTTTTTGTTAGTGTTCGGAGTGGCTAGATTAATGTCAAAGTGCATTAGCAAGTGGTCGCTGATGCCTGACAGGTATGTAATAGGTGAGACTATGTCAGATCGATTTGTCAGGATTAAATCTAGCGTATTCGCCGCGTTGGCTGTTATAGTCGCTTGTGAGCACAAATGCACTATCGAGAATACTGAGCGCACATCTAAAAATTCGCGACTTCGAGACGAAAACGGGGACATTAAAGGGGAGTTGGTATTCCATGTTCTGTTCGAAAAATTTTGATCGGCAAATAAAAAAATGCTGAAATAGATCATGGTGCTTTGTTTTTAAGTGTAAAAAAGTATGGCAACAGATAAGGAAAGGCTTAGGTGACCGTGATCGAGGAGGTTAGAGTGAATTATAGTGCAACAGCTTGAAACAGGTCTTCACATCATTCATATATACTAGAACATTGCAGGAGCCCGGACAAAGCAAAATTACACAAATTACGTTTGAATAGAGATCATGGCAGGAAAGTGGATGAAATGTAGCTAAAAGAAGAATTGTTAACCGAAGCGAAGAATGTAATGAGCCAGAAATATGCCTATCAAAGAAGACACTGCACTGAGAAAATGGACAGCATGAAATAAATGAGCAGCACAAGTGCAGCGTACAGGCCTTTATCAAAGAATCTACTTTTTTGTTTATTTACCACGTCCTGGTGGTGTTAGCTCCATAAAGCATTATCAAAATTATCACAATTTTCAGTTTTATTTGCTTAGGAGAACGTTAGAGCAATAAGAACTTCGTTCATAAATGCACTTCAAATATTGCCATAAATCATCGTACTCTTCGTCCTGGGCCACAAGAGCTCGGGCTTCATGAGATAATTATTACGGTGCATTAACGAAAATTTCAACATGCCGTCCGCATGTAAAGATTTTATACTGGCGCTGAAAAACCGCATTTTTTAAATTTTTACTGGCAAAATTTTCACTTTCTTGACTGCGCTGCTTTCTTCCTAAGCAAATGAAAGACGTGTATGCTGACCTCTTAAACCTGTTTTGCAGCAAAAACAATTCGAAAATATGTAGCGTGAGATATAACACTAATGCACTGTGAAGCTTGATGACTTATTGGTCCAGTAGAGTGGAGAGCTGGGCGAGTTAATTGGTTCACGATTGTAGAAAGAAAACCAGCGCAAAAGACGGGGACATAGAACTGGGAACACAGAACACAGCGTCGTCCTGTGTTCCTGTTCTGCGTCTCCGTCCTTTGCCCTTTGTTTTTTTTCCTTAATTAGCCATGCACTTGTGGCAACTTAAGTGCATTTCCTGTGAATTTTGCACAAAAGTAGTGTATTTTTGCATTCACCTTTTTTTACACGCTGAGTTGTTTTATCTTTTGGTCACTTCAGAAGGGAGCTAGGAGTTCGTATAGAAGTAATTTACGTGGAGAATACAAGGAAATATATCTTGCGATGAATTTTCTCATATTTTAACTCTGCCTGATGAGAATGCATTACGCGCCATACGGTGTTACTCACAACCAAACGCCCAGGGCTCTAAGTTGGGCAAAGCATGTATCATATATGTGGAAGTGCGAATATGGCTGTGGTGCGCTGGGCGTCTTGCATGCACAGCAGGAAGTGATTTGTGTCTAGACCATTCAGAATGGAATGTACAAGGACGGGAGGATAGTACAAACGCTAAAAAAAAAAGCTAGCTGGGGCTGAAAACCAGTGTTGTCGGTAACGCGTTAGAAGTAACGGCGTTACCGGTAACGCGTTACTTTTTTCGGTAACTTAGTAACGTACTCGTTACCATTTTAACAAAACTTCTGTTTGGGCTAGATGGTGCATAGCTTATATTGAAATGAAATTTAAGCGCACACGAAAAAACGCACACAAGAGGAGGATACACACAGGACAGGCGCTAACTTCATCTGATCTATTCGCAGGTAAGAGAGCGAAATATATACATAAAACGAGACATGCGCAGTAAAGAAACAGATCGTCATATCACAATGCGTGCTCAATGTATCTGTATTCTGCCTGCAAAAGATTAACTGACGTGTCACTCACACAGCCATGCCCCCTCTTCCTGATGTGAAATGCTTCTAAAAATTCACGTGCCGTCTTATCACCGCTTCTGCCGAGTATCTTTATCTCCTTCAGCCGCGGCTCGCACGCTCTGCAGTTCGCACAATGGTCTGCCAAATGTGTCCCTCCGCCCCTTAATGCCCGCAAATGTTCCCCCGCCCGGTCATTGACACACCGCCCAGTCTGGCCTATGTAAGCCCTACCGCAGGTCAAAGGTATCTCGTAGACGACACTGGAACAGCAGTCGACTTACTTCTTTGAGTGCTTCTTCCTGCAGCCACTCTTCTTTTCCGCGTACGAAATGCGTGAGCAAAGTTGGGCTAGTTTCTTCGGTGCGGAGAACACCACAGGAACGCCGTGTCGGCTTGCCGCCTTCTTCACATGATGGGCAACCTTGTGGATATACGGAACCACTACTGGTTTAAACGAGTTCCTTTCTAGTACGTTCGCTTTGGCGAACATGACCTGCTTGGTTTTCCGAAGTAGGACCTCGGCCACAGAAGCAATGACCGCGCAGGGAACCCAGCCATAAGTAGCCGGTGTACTTGCTTATTAAAGCTACACTGCATAGCATGCGGCCACGACTTCGAGAGAGCAGACCCCAGGCATAGGCCGGCAATAGACCTCTTGACAGTTTTCGAGTGAGCGGAATCAAAAGGTAGAAGCTCTTTCTGTGCCCTCGGAGCGTACTCCCAGCATACATGATCAACTCTATAGTAAAATTGACATCTAGAAACTGCAACGAACCTTGTAAAGGGAGTTCGTGCGTAAATCTCGATCCCCTCCCGTTCTGCTGAAAGCTCTCCAGGATGCTGCCAACTGCTTCGGTGTAAGAAATGTTGTTTAGTTTTTTCAAAACAATAAGAAAATCGTCTGCGTACCTAAAAACTTTCAGCACTCCCTTCCCATTAAAGCTTTGCTCAAGGGCGCGGTCAATAAAAGCTAAAAACAGGTTACAAAGCACAGGGGCTACGCAGGAAAAGCAACGAATGCAAATCAAGAACGTTGTTTGCTTGATGGAGTGGATGTGCTGATGAAGACTACGAGCAAGGCCACCACTAGTCGTTCCAAGGACGGGTTGGGAAAAGTGGTTACCTTCTTCCAACAGAATCATCTGCGACTGCTTCAATCTGACAAGGAGGGAGGCTTTGTTGTGCTGGCGGAGGAGGAGTACCAGAAGAGAGCGGAAGAGGCAATCACCAAGAACTTCAGGACAGTGAAATCTAGCGCGACTAGAGTGAAATGTAAGGCGGAGGCCATGTGCAGGGAATTACAGCTGAACAGCTTAGCGAATAGCATTATTGACTCTAAGTTTAATGCCCTCACTGTGTTTTTCACAGCTAAAACCCATAAGGCAGATGCACCGTTTAGGTGTATAGTAAGCGAAAACGGTACATGGCAGCACGTCCTCAGTTGGGTATATGTTCTCGGTAGATGTGGAAGATCTGTTTTATTCTGTGCCCCCCGATGATTTGTTCGGTGTTGTTAGGAGCGCGATACAAGAAAGCGGAGAGGTGGATTTCCAGAACTCATGTGGTCTTACAGTGGACAATTTTATGCGCGTTCTGGAGTTTTATTTAGGTGCTACTTTTATCTCTTTTGAGAATAAATTTTATTCTCCGAGACAAGGGATCTGCATTGGGTCCTGCGTAGCCCCCGTGCTTTGTAACCTGTTTTTAGCTTTTATTGACCGCGCCCTTGAGCAAAGCTTTAATGGGAAGGGAGTGCCGAAAGTTTTTAGGTACGCAGACGATTTACTTAATGTTTTAAAAAACTAAACAACATTTCTTACACCGAAGCAGTTGGCAGTATCCTGGAGAGCTTTCAGCAGAACGGGAGGGGATTGAGATTTAAGCACGAACTCCCTTTACAAGGTTCGTTGCAGTTTTTAGATGTCAATTTTACTATAGGAGTTGATCATGTATGTTGGGAGTACGCTCCGAGGGCACAGAAAGAGCTTTTACCTTTTGATTCGGCTCACTCGAAAACTGTCAAGAGGTCTATTGCCGGCCTATGCCTGGGGTCTGCTCTCTCGAAGTCGTGCCCGCATGCTATGCAGTGTAGCTTTAATAAGCAAGCACACCGGCTACTTATGGCTGGGTTCCCCTGCGCGGTCATTGTTTCTGTGGCCGAGGTCCTATTTCGGAAAACCAAGCAGGTCATGTTCGCCAAATCGAACGTACTAGAAAGGAACTCGTTTAAACCAGTAGTGGTTCCGTATATCCACAAGGTTGCCCATCATGTGAAGAAGGTGGCAAGCCGACACGGCGTTCCTGTGGTGTTCTCCGCACCGAAGAAACTAGCCCAACTTTGCTCACGCATTTCGTACGCGGAAAAGAAGAGTGGCTGCAGGAAGAAGCACTCAAAGAAGTATGTCGACTGCTGTTCCGGTGTCGTTTACGAGATACCTTTGACCTGTGGTAGGGCTTACATAGGCCAGACTGGGCGGTGTGTCAATGACCGGGCGGTGGAACATTTGCGGACATTAAGGGGTGGAGGGACACATTTGGCAGACCATTGTGCGAACTGCAGAGCGTGCGAACCGCGGCTGAAGGAGATAAAGATACTTGGCAGAAGCGGTGATAAGACGGCACGGGAATTATTCGAAGCATTTCACATCAGGAAGAGGGGGCATGACTGTGTGAGTGACACGTCAGTTAATCTTTTGTAGGCAGAATACAGATACCTTGAGCACGCATTGTGATATGACGATCTGTTTCTTTATTTATTTATTTATTTATTTCGGATACTTTCCAGGCCCGAAGGCATTACAGAAAGGAGTGGTAAGATACATAAAATGAACAGTGCATGTTAAACAATATTATTTACAAAACGGCAGAAAATACAGTTGTCTTAAAATTGCAGATATCAGAAATGGCAGCGATGGAGGGAGAAAGGTCGTTCCAGTCTGCGCTCGTTTTGGGAATGAATGAATTATGACACATTTTTGTTCTGGAAAATGGAACAGCAACTTTAAACATGTGGTCAGAACGGGACGATATGTATGATGGTCGAGCAAAAAGATGATGCTTTAATACAGGGTTGTGATGATACATTCTATGGAAAAGACAGAGTCGAAAACATTTACGGCGTGAGGAAAGGTCTGGCAGGGTAAGGGTGTTTTTCATGGAAGTAATGCTGGCGTGACGGGAATAGTTAGATAAGATGAAACGTGCTGCGCGATTTGGAATGGATTCAAGTGTGTTGATTAATGTGATTTGACTGGGATCCCATACTGCGCTAGCATATTCTAGCTTCGGCCGCACTAATGTTTTGCAAAGTGTTAGTTTTATTGGTAGAGGCGCAGCAGAGAAATTTCGACGTAAATATCCAAGAACCCGGTTAGCGTTATTAGTGACATGCTCAACGTGCATATGCCATGATAGGTTACGTGAAATATGAACACCTAGGTATCTGTATGACTTGACGGATTCAAGGGAAGTGCCACGAAGAAAGTAAGTGCGCGTGTTGTCAGTGATGTTAGTGCGACGCGATACATGCATTGTTTTACATTTGCTAGCATTTAGTTGCATAAGCCATTTATCGCACCAGTTAGATATGCTTCTAAGGTCTTCTTGAAGCTTAATAGAGTCAGTGTGGTCAGTTATTGTGCGATAAATGACGCAATCATCTGCGAAAAGCCTGATAGATGAATGGGAAATGCATTTAGGTAGGTCGTTAATGTAGATAAGGAAGAGAAGAGGTCCCAGTACCGATCCCTGCGGCACGCCCGATGTTACAGAAATGTGAGAAGATGAACAGTCGTTAGCAGAAACGTACTGAGTTCGATTAGAAAGAAAGCTTTTAATCCAGTTTAGTACATGCGGATCAATGTTAAGCATGCTAAGTTTAAAAATTAGGAGATCGTGTGAAACAGTGTCGAAAGCTTTCGCAAAGTCCAAAAACACGCAGTCTACATCGAAGCTCATGTCAGCATGGGTAAATAGGTCATTAGTAAAACATATAAGTTGTGTTTCACATGAGAACGTCTTTCTAAAACCGTGTTGTTCAGCCGCAAAGAAGAAATTAGACTCAAGGAAAGTGATGAGATGCGAATAAATAACATGCTCCAAAAGTTTACATGGAATACTCGTGAGTGATATGGGACGGTAGTTATTGGGGGAATGGGTGTTACCTGATTTAGGGACCGGAACAACCTTGCCAACCCTCCAATCGCTTGGGAGTACTGAGGAACCTAGAGACTGTGAAAAAAGCATCGAAAGCATAATGGACGAATACGGTTGAGTAATTTTGAGCATTTTACAGTTGATTGAATCTTCGCGCGATGAAGAAGATAGTTTCATGTTATCAATGAACTTTGCTATGCCCGCAAAGTCTATAGTAATGGAATTCATTGGCAAGTAAGAGCAATTAGGTAGAGACGGAAGAGTAATAGGAGCACTTTTGAGGAAAACGGAACAAAATACATCATTCAAAACGGAACAGCACTGGTTCGGAGGAATCGGGACATTGTCAGAACGGGCTAGTTGGATCACTTTGCTTTCTTTGCCTCCAACAATACTCCAGAATTTGCGTGGATTAGATTGTAGAAGCGATGGGAGGGTGTTGTCAAAAAAATTCTTTTTTGTATTTTTGATTGCGATAGCGTATTCTGCGTGAATGTGATGATACGCAGCCCAGCGTTCAGGAAGGTTAGTTGCTTTGGCGCGACGAAAACTACGCTTCTTTTTGTTACGCAGGCGGCGTAGGGTTGCAGTAAACCACGGTGAGGCAGAATGCGAAAGAACCTTTCTTCAACGGTACGTTTAGAAAAGTTTAGTGTGTACTCAGTAATGAATGACTAGTTCAGCTGTGATGGATGTGGTATCGGCGGCATTGTAGTCACATATAGTTTTAACGACTTTCGTAGCACGAACTTTTTTCTTAATTGCGAAGTGGAGAAGCGAGTGATCACTGAATCCTTTAATATACGTTGGAATTGAGACCAAATCAGGTGCTGTGGTAAAAAAGAGGTCTAAAGTGTTAGAGGAACTGCTGGTAGTGCGTGTGGGTTCATGAATCAGCTGTGTTAGATTGAAATCAGCGCAGATGTCTAAAAAATGGATGCATTCGGAGGATGGGTGCTTAAGAGAGGGAACACCAGTTTTCCACACTATATTTGGGAAATTGAAATCACCTAATAAGAACAAATGCGATTTTGGGTATCGGACAATTAATTTGTTAAGGACATCATGAAGATCAGCGCAGAAAGTAGCTGGTGGAGATGGGGACCTATAACATGCACAAAAGATAAGATCGCCTGTTGGAAAAGCTACATGAGTGCAAACTATTTCTAAGGGTGAATCAATGGGGATAGCGAAGGAATTGATAACAGCATTCACAGCAATGAGTACGCCTCCACCTGCACGGATATCGCGATCGAATCTGTAAAAGTTGTATGTTTTTTCACAGTCTAATATTTCACTATTTTTTATTTTTGCTGAGAGCCACGTTTCAGTAAGAACAACTATATCAGCTGAGCATGCGTCGATATGAGATGACAGCGATGTGCGTTTGTTGGTTATACTTCGAACATTCGTGAAAATAAGAGATATGCAGTTTTTTTTTCGCTTTGGACAAGAGATAGTTATGCTGAATCTGAATTTAATGAGGGTGAAACCGGTGGTGTGTTGCCTGTTTTGGGTCGAGTCGCGCTCCTTGCTGGTCCGATCTCGCATACTTCGTCTGTGGTTGCGCTATACACGTAGCACTTATTACCTACGATTAGTTTGTTATGTCGCAAAGAATATAACTGACCGCTAGCCTTTCCAAAGTCATTTAATGCTTTCCTTGATCGACTGGTAGCTTTGCAAAAAATCTTCGCCGATTGACACACCCTCTCCTTTAAACTTCGATTTTTGGGAAAGTATGCAGTCTCTCATTTTGAAAGACGCAAACTTGGCAATAACAGGCCGTGTCTTGCCGACATTAAATGTGCCTAATCTATGGGCTCTATGAATTGCGACTTCCGACGAATTCATGTTGAGGCACTTAGAAAGAAAGTGACGTATCTGGGCTTCTGATTGTACCCACGTTTCTGATAAGTTGTCCGAGATTCCATAAAAAATCAAGTTATCGCGTCTTGATTGATCCTCGAGATCGTCTAGTCTTGACGCGAGCACAGCATTTTCATTTGAAATTGCTTCTTGAACTACGCAAGCAATATCTGTTCCTGAAGGCGTATTTTCACGAGACTCAACCGCGGCTTCCACGGCAGCCACTCTATTGGAGAGGTGGGAAACAGTCTCAGTAAGGGCTTCATGGTTGACCTTAAGTTCCGCTATGGCATTCATCATTTCAGTATGACGCGCGTCAAATTTGGACGACAAAGCAGCTATGGCGGCCATAACTTCACTGTGCTGACGGTCAGCGTCTCCAGGACCTGGGTTTAACTCCACGTCACCGGAAAGTAATAGCAACATAGCAGCAGATACACAATCGTTCAGAGTGGCAACGAGCACTTGTGGGCAAGGGAATAGCAGCAAACAGACATTGTTTGTACGTTTGCAAAGCAGAGATTCAGACTGACTAACCTGCACAAGAAAGCAGAACGGAGTTCTTAGCAGCAACCGCATGGTAGCTGCTCTCCCGTGCCCACTGGAAGCGCCTTGGAAAGACCAGTTGCTTAAATCTGGCCGCTGCAGTGCTGCCGCTGGTGGCAGTGTCGATGTCCCACTTGGTACGGGCGTGAAGGTGACGTTTTCGGTGATCAGATATCGAAGGCTGTTGTTGGCTTCGGGGCGTGGTAGATGCAGCAGGGAATCCCATGCAGATGTGGACGCAACACACGTGTCAGACGGTGAAAGCCATGAGCCGAGAACATTAAACTGCACAAGAAAGCAGAACGGAGTTCTTAGCAGCAACCGCATGGTAGCTGCTCTCCCGTGCCCACTCTATGCGCATGTCTCGTTTTATGTATACATTTTCGCTCTCTTACCTGCGAATAAATCAGATGAAGTTAGCGCCTGTCCTGTGTGTATCCTCCTCTTGTGTGCGTTTTTTCGTGTGCGCTTAAATTTCATTTCAATATAATCGTTACCATTTCGGAACTGTAACGGGTAACGTACTTACGTTAACATTTTTCGGTAACGTGAGGTGTCACGTTACTAGTTACTTTTTATTTTAATTGTCCCCCTCTCTATTTCAGGAAAAAAACGCCGAAAATGATGTTGTAAATAAACAAAATTTCCAGGTGCTCTCGGCGACCCTTGTTGCGGCTCTCATGCATGCCAGAAAACACCTGCCCTTGACGACGCACTCATCTAAAAAAAGCACGAACGCGCATTCACACACTTGTCCCAAACCACGCACACACAACTTGCAGAAATCTGCAAGTCACTTGCTCCGTAAGCTTGTTTTCCAACGAGAAGGTCTCGTTCCTAGGCGACACTCTCGCATTCTTTGCGTAAGTAGTTTTCTCTTCTGAGTAAACTCAGGAATGTCGCCAGTTTAGTTCAAGATGGCCCCAAGAGAGCCATCGAAAGAGTACAATGGTACAGCACAGAAAAGGGGGTTGCAGTCAACCGGCTGTAGCACCGAAGTAGAGGGAAGAAAAGAAGATAATGGGTCTTTGTTCCTGTGCGAGCACTAGTGAGCTACCTCATACTAAACTTTCTAAAAATTTTCTGCTCAACAACACTGCCGCTCCAACTTTCTTCCTTCGTCAACATTGTTTTCAAAATAAATTTTGCTTATTTCTATCTGCAACTGCGGCTACGTTTCTGCTTATTGAGTTCTTAAGCGACCGAGGCTGACCTTGAACACGTTGACATAAACATTCGCATTTTTGCGATAATTGTGCAGGTTCAAGTGAATAAAAAAATTTTTATGTGCGCAAATATATTTTTCCCCCGAACTATGCTGTTTAAGCGTTTCTTTATTGCTACACAATTTCCGCGTAATTTCGTAAGAAGAAGCACACCAGAATTACTGTAAATTTGGTGTGTTCAGCTATGTTTTCTTTGTGAAGTTGGAGTTATGTGGAAAATGAGCTTTATAAAATTCTTATCTTGATCATAGCGATATCTTGAGTTCTTACAGCGATGACGCACTGATTAAAATTTATGGTCATGGAGTAACGGCAAAGTTACGTGCGATACTTTTTTTCGGTAACAGGAATGGTAACGCGTGACCTTTTTCTTTTTTTTCAGGTAACGTAGGGCGGTAACGCGTTCTTTTTTTAGCGTAAAGAGTAACGTATTTAGTTACTTTTTTTCTTTAACGCCTACAACACTGCTGGAAACGCATTTTTGGTTCTAGCAAGTAGCAACGTTGGGGAAAAGCAACCAGTTTTGGGCGCCTTGTAAGAAGAAAGGAAGGTTCTGGGAAGCGGAGGCAGGGCTGCGTACGGCGCACGCGAGGTCGCGGGGTCACGGAGTCGCGCGAGATGTCTATGTTTACTTGCAGCAGCACCTCGGGAAAAGGTTAAATTCTTCCACTCGCCACTGTCGGTATCCAGCGAAGGTAACGATGGAATGCTTTGCGGTTCCATTCTTGGAAAGACGCTTCGCAGCGCACCGCAGAGCCGACAGCCTTCTCTCTTGTCCGTCTACCCGGCAGGAGCTACTCTCTCCGGTTCCGGCCGGGGAGACGGGCAATAGTCGCGGGCGAGAGCGAAGGGGGGGCCCCCACCACATGAATGGCATTAGAGGAATGCCACTGGTGCCTCGGCTACGGCTCGTACTATTCTGGCGCAGGCTTGGTTGCTGCGTTTCGCCGTAATCGCTTGTCAGCGAAGTGAACACGGCACCATGCCTTCCCGTGAATAGCAGAAGCAGGGACGTCGCGGCCACATCGGCATTCGCAGGATAGCGCCGCCCTGTCGCTTATTTTCTCGCTTATCCTCTGACAAGTCAAATAGTCTTCCTGTCGTGGCACGCCATCCATGGCTTACGACACCACGACTGTCACTCCCCTTCGTACTTCAAGCGTTTCTCTTCTTGCTATGAAAGTATTAGCCGTTGCTGCCACCAATTCAAGCAGTGAGAAAAATTTCAGCGCCGCAGGATTCGTAATGAAAGAGCGCCGCTCTTGTTTCGATCAAGCCATCATCAATGAACAACTTGCATATTTAGAGTGATCAATGTATACCTTTATGTGTTGTGTCTTGTGTATAATCCCAAACTGTGATCTGGAATGCGAGGTCAAAATTTGAATGTCATTGAAATAAACTCACTTTCCTGAAATTCTCTTTTTGTGTCTTCGCCGCTTTTCAGGTCGGGCCGAGCACGAGCGTGCTCAGGGTCCTTCAGTGTCGGGCCGGGCTTCCTGTCGGTAGGTTAGGTCCCGGGCCGGGCGCGGGTTCGAAATTGCGACCTGTGCACAGCTTTATTCTGACACCTAATCAAATTTCCTTTTGTAAAATGCGAGGTCAAAATTGGAGTGGGCTAGGCAGCAGCACATCGGACATGATGCTCAATCAGTTCTGCTTTATCGTGCAGGCCTTGGCGCTCTTTTCTCAAGTTCAGCCTTCCCTTGGCTGCGCGGAAGAAGAATTTAGTATGAGTATGAGTATGAGTTTATTTCAAACAAGCATGTTTACATACATGTTTGGGGTGTATGGGAGTAAAAGCCGCTCAAGAGCAGCTTGACAAAGCTCCCATTACCCTTCTATACTCGGCAGTGCAGGGCAGAAAACACAGATTACACTAAAAAGATAACATAACAAAAATCAGCCAGAAGCAGTTCAATACAACCAAAATTGTGCAAATACAATGCAAGACATTATGATATGTTCACTTTATAATGGTACTCATGCAACAGATATACAGGTGCATTAGAAAAAAAAAGTTCTTTTAACCTTTTAAAAGAAAAAGAATAGCTGCTAATATTTTGTTGTGCAACTTTAAATTTATTTAATGTGTATGGCAAAGCATAGTAAAGTGTTTCAAAGCCATAATTTGTGCGCGGATGCGGAACGTGCCAGTGTTCGTGGCATCGTGTTGTGTAATTTGAGGGATTTTCAATTAAGTTAGCGATGTCTCTAAATAACATATTGTTTTGTTTAACCTGAACTTTATAGGACCTAAGAATGCGAAATTCGTACATTTTTCCGATCTCCATGATGTGGTATGTTGAGAAATAGGAGCTCACGTGTGACATATAAGACACATTCACTATGGCTCTCATCGCAGCCTTCTGCAATTTCAGAAGTTTATTTTTACATGTAGACGTTGTGGTTCCCCACACCAAATTACAGTAGTTAATTTGAGACCCGAATAAAGCATGATATATTGCGATCTTTGTTTTAGTTGGTAATGTGCGCTGAAATTTTCTTAATACTCCTACAACACGAGCTAGCTTAGTGGTTATCAGGTCCACGTGATTGTTCCATAGCATGAATTCGTTGAAATACACGCCGAGTGTTTTTGCAGCACTCACTATTGCTATTGTGTTATTACCAAGTGTCAAGGTGAGGTCAGTCGCAAGATACACATTTTTAGCTCTGAATATGACGGCTTTAGATTTTTCTGTGTTGATGAGCAACGCATTTCTTCCGGACCATGCATGCAGTTTCGCCAGTACATCGTTTCCTCTACGTTTTAAATATTCTACATTTGTTCCTGAAATAAATATGCTTGTATCATCGGCAAAAATGATGTAATCGACTTCATTGTCTATTTGTGCCAAGTCATTTATGTAGATGTTGAACAGCAGGGGCCCCAATATGCTTCCCTGAGGGACACCATGACTAACTGATTTAAATTGAGAGTGATAGTTACCCAAGTGAACAGATTGAGTGCGGTCAGTCAAGTAGCTGGAAAATAGATTAAGCGGCACGCCACGAACGCCATATATAGAGAGTTTCTGTATCAGAGTTAAGTGCTGCATCCTATCGAAGGCTTTTGAATAGTCTACGAATACACCGAGGGTGAGTAGCTTGTGTTCTATGTTATTTAAAATTAATTCTTTTTGTTTAAGTAGCGCTATTTCAGTGGATAAATTCTCTCTAAAGCCGAACTGCTTAGTTGATAGAATATTATGCTTCTGAAAAAAACTGTTGAGGCGGATGAAAAGTATCTTCTCTAGCCCTTTGGAGAAGGCCGGAAGTATTGACACTGGTCTGTAATTACTGAGCACATTTTTAGGACCACTTTTATGTATGACAATTACTTTGGCTTTCTTCATCGCTGACGGAAAGACTCCTGAATTCAGGGATAAGTTAAACGTATAAGTTAGGATCGGGGATATGGCATGAAGTACTGTGGGGACGCTTTCGTCCACTGCGTTCGCTTTCCCTCAGCGCACTAGTTTCCTGTAGTTAGCTCCTCCGCAACGCACCCTTCTCTGTTTGGTTACTCTAGCTAACAGGGGAGGGCGCTCGCGTCGCAGCGACAGCAGCGCCACGGATGGCGTGTTTTGCCGCTCGCGCGCGGGGGAAAGGCTAGGTCTCTTCTCCCTGGGACAGGGAAGCACGCGGACGTTTCCGCGCGCCGGTCCGCTCTTCGCCGCGGGCGTCTTGTGGTTGGAACTTGCTCCCGCCACCCCGTCCCGTCGGGCCTCGGATCTTCCCTTTGCCCTACCGTGGGCGAACGTTCGCTCGTAGCCGTGCTGGTGAGTCGGACATCCTAGATTCCTCAGTGTATTTTGTTGCTAGCTGGCGTTATTGTTGCTATAGCAATAAATGCCTTGTTTGTGTCAGCCAGTGTGTCGTTCCTTTGTTCCCGTAGAGCACGGCCCGCCGTGGTCGGCGTGCGCTCAGTAGCGTACGCGACCACGGGGTGGGGTCCGCGCGGTTTTGAACTGAGTCAGCCGCGCTTAAACGGGGAGAACGGATTTATATCTCCCCTATTTTAACCCCACATCTGGCAGCCCAACGTGGGGCCTGCTCTTGGAGCATTGGACGACAGTCTGTTCGGTTCGAGGAACGCTCTTTTTCCTGACTTGACAAGTGCTAGGCTTAGTGTGAATTTTGATCGCTAGGACCTGCGGCATGCTTTCTTGAGTGCGAGGTGTATTGCGCTGCAGCATGTTTGAACTTTTCGACATGCTCAGCATGTTTTTTTTGTGAAGTTTTCTTCCTCAAGTTTCTTCAAGAACCACTTGGTCCGCATCGAGGGAGCGCGAGGCCTAGCGCCCGCGGAGTTGCCGAGCCCGAAGCGAGTGAGTACGGAAGCCGCGTGGGTGGTCCGAGCTTTCTGTATATATTTTCTCGCTGTCTCT
Organism: Amblyomma mixtum; assembly: GCF_055824585.1. Taxonomy (NCBI): domain Eukaryota; kingdom Metazoa; phylum Arthropoda; class Arachnida; order Ixodida; family Ixodidae; genus Amblyomma; species Amblyomma mixtum. Next base: position 167,606,025 of record NC_143021.1, read on the forward strand.
TTTTCGACTCTGGGAGTCGCGGCTCCGGGAGCCGGGTGGCCTGGGCCACGGGTGCCGTTACGAGCTCGCTGGTATTGCAGCTCGGCACCGGGCGTTCCGACACCAGGTCTCCTCAATTTGGCTGCACTTTCTGCACCAGTTCAGGCGGTGCAGCACTCGCGCCCTCGATTTGCCAGTGCAGCTAGCGCCACCTGCACGTGGGCACTCGATTTGACGTAGTGCTGCACGAGTTCTCCCGAGTTCTGCTGCACTTTTGCACTAGCCTGCCGGCGAGTTCTCTTCTCGTGCAAGTAGTGCAAGGTGCTTGGCGCGCTTCGTAGCAGACGGCTCCGTGGCTATGCCGGCGTTGAGAAGACGGCTGCATACCCGTGCTAGACGCGGCATCTGCACCGTGTCCTCACTAAATAGCGCGCACGTGCGCGTGTGCCTGCGTGTCTGTGTACGTGCGTGATTATGGCGCAGTGCGTATGGGTTCTCAACTTTCTGCCCAGCCTCGCATGTTGCTTTACACCATCTCTATTTTGTTTGCAAATATTACTATTACTCGCAACACGATGGAGCATTTGCATATGTGGCAGATGGTGAGATGTTTTTTAATACGTGGATGATCGCAACGTTTTTACTGACTCCTCCGCTTGCAGCAGCGATCGACTGGCCGACTGGCATTGAGGTCGCCGTCAGCCCACGCCTTCGCCTGCCAATTAGTCTTCGATAGTCGCTCCGCCGTCACCGGCCGCCGACAGTGAATGCGAGTTGTTGAGTTCAGATCACGGTGTAAGAATATTTTTACACCGTGGTTCAGATATAGTCCGAGTTATCAGGCAACTCTTTCCTTCTGTAACTGCGGCAGTCACTTTCCGATAGAACGACAACAGCCCGGATCACGTGTATGAGCTGGCAAAGGTAGTCTCGAACGCAAGTCTGAGTAACCTCTCGAATTCAAAGTTTATTGCTTTCAAAGTACCCGTTGAATCGGTGACGATCGACCGGCCACTTTGCACAATGCAACGGAAAGGACGGCGTCAAATTCTTCACCACTTTTGGAATTAACAAATTTTTGAGCCACTGCACGAGATGCGCCACTTCGAAGAAATGCACAGCGTTCAGTACAGGCGACAGACACCAACACACGGCCGCAACAGACGAACGTTTCTGCACTTTTGCACTCGATTTGGCCGCTGCACCGTGGGCACTAGTGTCAGGCTGCACTCGCGCCGCAAGAACTGGCACTGCACTGGCACGGCACTTTTGTGAACTAGTGCAGAAAGTGCAGCCAAATCGAGGAGACCTACCGTCCGATACGGTGGGCGCGATCGCTCAGAAGCTGCTTTGTGCAGTGAGCGGGGAGGACCACCCCACAAAGCTGATGTCTCCTCGCGGCTGCGCGCACGAAACCCGTTTCGGGTCCTCCTTTTGTTGGGGGTCGTCTACCGCCACTATGGTAGTGAGGCCCAAGGCTATTCATAGCTGCCTGCACCTTGTCAAAAGTGACACGACCACCGGACCGTGGTGTTGAGAGGGGGCGCACTTTGCTAGCCGCCCGGTTTTTTAACCTCGCATGAACCGAGCATTCTCGTTCAACTCAAGAAAGGGCTTTGTTCACTCGAACTTTGCGTTGCACAGCCGCCCGACACGTTTTGCTAGCGAGTTGAGCATTGAGCCACGTGGCCCTTGTGTACGCCGTTTCCCCTCCCGTGACCTACGTTAAAGGCATGCGGAGTGTGTTTCGGAAATTTTGCAGATCCAAAATTCTTGGACGAAGTTCATCCTAAAGAAACGCAGGACGGCCACCAAAGTTTGCTTAGATAAGTTGAATAAAAAAATTACCGACGATTACGTTACTTCCTAATGCGAAATTTGAGCGCAGCAAAAAGCTGTTTCACCTTTTCGATAGATTGAGGCAAAGAAATCGAGCAACACATGTATCCGCTATCACAGAGTTTTTTTTATTTTTCACACGTATTCCTTTAACAAAGATTTCACTAACAGTTCTTGACAGTCATGAATGAAGCTTTGTGGTCGGAGAAATAGACTGATATATGTTCGACTTGGTACACCAATGCTTGATTCTCAAAGACGAGATCTATACAAGTGCCTCGCGAGGTTGTCACAGCCGTGGGACGCGTTACGAGCGAGAGGAACGGGATGTTCTCCCGCAGAAGTGTTAGGAAATTGCTGTTTGTCTTTATGTCAACATTAAAGTCCCCCACTACTAACATCGGTGTGGATCGATGGACGGTTAATGCGAGTTGCAGGAAGTGCACGACGTCTTTCGTGAGTGCGGTAGGGGCGAAGTAGGCAGCTACTACCAGCAAGCCGTTGGGCAACTTTGCGGCGCACAGTTCGCCAAGTTCATGTGACGTGCCAAACATTTCGACTGGTATTGCAGAGAGACCTGTGCGCAAGTAGATAGCGACTCCCGCCGCTCTGTTGTGGTCTCTGCGAGCACCACAGCAGTATAGGAAATCTATGATTTCGAGAGGCTCTTCGGGATCCATCCAGGTTTCAGCAAAGCAAAGTACAGAGGAATGGCGCAGAATGTGATCGTGGTGTACGTCCTTGGCATGTGCGGCAAGGGAGCGTACGTTAAGAATGTGGTTGTGAATGATGAATCAAGTGCTGCCAGCGAATGACGCGTCCATTGGCTGTCTGCGTGTGTTACTGATGTGTGGTTAAAGGGACACTGAGGAGAGCACTATTAATATTTTTTTTATAGTAAAATCCGATAGTTCGGCATGTCATGGCTTTGTTGCCACTTGGCCGGCAGCGAAAGATGCATTTATTTCTAAGAAATTTGGATTCGAAGTTGAAAAAGTTTTTCCCGCCGCTCTGATTCAAACTTGGGATTCGTCTATGACGACAGAGGACTAAGAGACGTGAAACATGACGTGCACATGACGTAACGCAGACTCCGTGATTTCTGGCTGCCAGCAGTGCGGCCTAGCAGCAGCCGAAAAGAAAGCTACCGCCGGCCGCACGTTGAAGGCATCTATCGGCTATTGCGGCCGTCGCTACAGTCGCTTCGATTACGTTTGCACTGGCGTTTTGCCAGCGTTACAATGGATCTCGTTCTCGAAGTCGTCAACGAAGTTCTCGCAAATAGACACCTTTAGCATACCGTGTACCTTGTTACCGCTATCGGAATACCGGGAGCCCGCCTACCGCCGGAAAACAGGCGCTGATTTGTCCCGATGCTTCAGGAGCGCGCGTAGCAGCCGGACACGTGGCGCCATCTGGCGACGTCGAGGAGATTTGAGCATGCATTGGCTGCGCCTCAGTGATGCATGGTTTCTCGGTTCCTGGTGTTGCTAGAACCATTCGTTCTAGCAACACTGTTTTGTTCTATGATCTCATCACGCTTGTACTTGCGAGTTTGGCCTGTGGCGGCGATACCTGTATTTTGGTTCTTGCTCTTTTCTACGTTACAAGAGCTTTGTTGTCAGTATGAGTGGCGTTTTTGTAATCAGGAGCTGGTATTCTGTCGATACAAGCCAACTTCAATTTCTCCTCAGTGTCCCTTTAACATGTTAAGCTTCGCCTGTAAGAGTGGAACGCGACAGCGTCTTGCAACGCTGCCAGGGAGTCCACAGAACGCCATCGCCAATTCGGCTGTACGCCTTGCTGGACGGTAAATTTATTTTTTGAGGAAAGGAAATGTATCTCTCTCGCATATCTGGGTGGACACCTGCACCTCGCCGTAAGGGGAAGGGGGAAGATGGGAGTGAACGAAGACGCCGTATTAGCTAGACGCGCCTTTGTTCATTCCAAACCATTCAGCTGGCATTACGGAGTGGCTAGCGTGCTCGTATCGCACTCCGGAGACCTTGGTTCGATTCCCCAACTCGACCAATTTCGTTCTCGGTTTTATAGATTTATGCGGTCTAACTAGAAAGGTTAATTAGGCTATTTCATATTTACATTATTGCATTTCTATCCATCGTGTTCTGTCATTAACCTGTCAATTGTTGGAACTGTCTAGGATGTTCGACACAACGTATATGAAACGAGCAACGTCTTACTGAGTGGGGAAGTGCGTGGTGGTGGTGGGAACGCGGCTTCGTACTTATCTGTTTTTTTTTCAGCAGCGTCTCCTTCCGCGGACGCTGTTGTCGCTGCGGCGCGCGTCTTTCTTTTCTTTTCTTCTGACCTCTTCATTCTCCTCTATATTAATTAGGCTAATTGATTAATTAAGCAATTAACTAAACTCAGTCCAACTTAGTTGCAGCATCACTATACGATCCCTTTGATTGGTTGCATGGTTACTAGCCAAAGTACAATTGGCCCCATGTGAAATTCGCGCACTGTGACGTCACGAGCATTTCGACCAAGTGAAAAGCATGACATTGGGGGCGGAGCTGGTTACGAGGCCGACGACGACGCGAAACCCAGGAACGGACGCCAAAGAGCTGCGCTCTAAAAGATGCGACCTCGTGCTTTTTTTTTGTCTTGAATTCCTGGGACATGCGCTTCGTCTTTCGATGCAGCCGTGGTCACCCAGGCGGCGTCCTATCGCGGACGATGTGAAATTTGCGCTTGTGTCAGGGTGATACTGCATGGCTTGCGAGCTGCACGGCAAACCCGATCCTTACCAAAACAGCTCACAAATTTTTGCACCGTGCGCTGTGTTGTCAGATGCTGGCACGAAAAAGAGACACGATACGAACACAGCGCGGGCTATCAAGTGTAAGCTTGCGACGTAACCATCGACCTCTGCGGCATCGGAAACTGGCGCTTTTGTCAAGAAAAGGACGTATATAAGGATCATTCATCAGCGTGCCCAACTCACTTGGTAGCAGCGACAGCGCCCGAGCTTCTTCCTGTTCTTGTCGCAGGTTAGTGCACTGTGTGCGTTTTTAGTCGGCTGTTGTCTTGTCGCTGCTGCCAAGTGCGGGATTTGCCTTCCAAACTCTTTGTGTGTGTGTGTGTGTGCGTGCGCGTGTGTGCGTGCGTGTGTGCGTGCGTGCGTGTGCGCGTGCGTGCGTGCGTGTGTCAGCATTCACATTTCTTACGAGCCACGCGGGCCCAACACGCCAGCACACGACATTTAACGCTCCTGCTCAGCGACCACGAGGCGCCCCGCATCCTAACTTTCTCCTACGAGCGTCCCCCTTTACAAGCCACGATGCTGCGCCTTACGGCAGCGGAGTCGTAAGGAGAAGCATCTTCAAGCAACACGCCTGGACTTGTCGCAAGAGGCCAGACAGCGAGGCGCCGTTTCCTCCTCCCCCGGACGCCACCGCGCGCGGCAAAATTTGAAGCGGTTGGCCGCGCGGTCGCGGGTTGGTCCTTTCGGACTGCTGCCTTTGGATTGGCCAGTTCGGAGGGGCCACCGTTCCTCAGGCTATAAAAGCCCCACCGCTGCAGCTTGGAAGGAGAGATGACCGAGAGGCGCCGACGATACGAGACGCGTCGGCGAGGCCCTCCCAACTCTGCAGATCCGCCGAACCTCCTACGTATCAATAATCCAGTTATCTCATTCTTGTATCCTTAAGTCTTAAAATAAACCTGTTTTCTTAATTCGAAAAGAATCCGGCCACTTCTTGCTAACACGTGCGTGCGTGTGTGTGTGTGTGTGTGTGTGTGTGTGTGTGTGTGTGTGTGTGTGTGTGTGTGTGTGTGTTGCACGGGTCACGCTGAAGTGGATAAGAACTTGGTTAAACTTAAAGAAGAAATTAGGGCAGACTTTCAAAAGCTCCAGGATGACCTCCGCCAAGAACTAAAAATATCACGCGAAGCGTCTGAACGCGACCTTCGTTCGGAAATGCGGGAAATACGGAATGAGCAGAGAACCACGGCCCAGAGTATGGAATACGTGGATCCCACCATTGAACAACTGAAAGCACAGTTAGATGCACAGATTGCCAAAAACAGAGCACTGGAAACAGAAAACCAAGAACTTCGAGCAAAATGTGAGCTACTCGAGCACAACGCAGATGAACGCGACAAAAGAATCGTTGGCTTGGATCAATACTCAAGAAATGCAAACATTGAGATCAAAGGCATCGAAGCAAAGGAAAACGAAGACGTTCTAGACATAGTCTCAAAAATAGGTGATGCCATTGAACTTCCCATCACTCCAGATGATGTCGAAGCGTGCCACCGAGTGCCAACTCGAAACAAAAATGAGACCAACATTATCGTTCAGTTTAAATCGCATGCAAAGCGCGATGCAACTCTCCGAAAGGCCAAAAAAGCCAGGCTTACTTATGCTGACCTGGAATCCAACGCTGGTTCCAGGCCAGTGTATGTGAATGAACATCTGTGTCCAACACTCAAGAAACTGCTTGGAGCGGCAAGCAAAAGGAAAACTGAGCACAAGTAGAAACCGGTTTGGTCATTTAATGGCAAAATCTACGCAAAGCAGACAGAAAAAATTACCGACGATTACGTTACTTCCTAATGCGAAATTTGAGCGCAGCAAATAAGCTGTTTCACCTTTTCGATAGATGAGGCAAAGAAATCGAGCAACACATGTATGCGCTATCACAGAATTTTTTTTTTTTTTTAGCAGACGGAGGACTTCCATCGGTCGTCTCGCTCATGGCTCAGAAAGAACTGGCAGATAATTTCGCAGTGGCGAACGGCAGCGGCAATTTCGGCTCGGGCGGTGCACATATACAGATCCGCCGCCACCGATCTGGCTCTCTGATTGCCACCGCACAGGGCGAACGGCAGCGGCAATTTCGGCTCGGGCGGTGCACATATACAGATCCGCCGCCACCGATCTGGCTCTCTGATTGCCACCGCACAGGGGTTGCATTGGAGGAGGAGCGAAGAAAGGAATTAAGTTCGAGCCGGCGCTTTGACAACCGGAGACTCGCAGGAAGAGGGGGGAGGGGGGCGGCGTGTACACCCAGCGGCAAACGATGGGGGCAGAAGCGCGCGCAGCAAGCGGACAACACGATAAAGGGAGGAGGGAAGAGATAGCAGCGACTGACTGATGCCGCTGACGCCGATAGTGAGTCAACCCCAGCTGCGGATGAAAGGGGGGGGCGGAGCTGGTTACGAGGCCAACGCCGACGACGACGACGACGCGAAACCCAGGAACGAACGCCAAAGAGCTGCGCTCTAAAATACAAATCATACAGATAACCGGAGAGCGCGACCTTTCACTGATAACTAGGCAAGAAGCAACTCAGCAGTAAAGCAGTAGACGAGCAGTATGGAGTATCAAGCCTTTGTTCTACCCGAATCAGTTCCAAACCCTTCCTCACAGAGCTTTTCTCTCCTTCATATTAACACGCAATCAGCTCCTCCTTCTCAAAGGAAATAAAGGTGATTGATTGATTGATTGATTGAACTAACAAGGATTATGCCATCAGTCATCTTTTAAGCTAGTTCCATTTCAAATTCAGTACTATAATGTTCACTGAAACTTGGTATTACGAAGGATGCAGCACATATAACATTGACGGATGCAAGGGTTTTTTTCTAAACCGACTAGGACGGAGAGGTGGCGGCACTGCCATTTATACTGAAAACTCCAAAAAGTACGAACTTATGTCGGAATATAGCAAACAAACCATGGATTATGAAATATTATCAATACGCAACAACAATGAAGTACTATCAGATGTGTACCGTCCACCCAACGGCAATATGTTGTGCTTCCTGAACTTCTTTGAAGAGTTTTTGGAATATAACTCAGAAATGCAATTACAACTTATATGTTTTGGAGACTTCAATATCGATGTGCTAGTAGAGAGTAACACAGCTTTCGACTTTTTTACTAGGCTGTCTTCAACCGGTTTCACGAACATAATTTCCACGCTTACTCGAATCACATTATCAACCGCGTCTGCACTAGATTTAATTATCACGAATATCGAAACGGCTGTTCAGTATGCCGGTACAGTCGCGTCCGATGTGAGTGATCATGTTCTGTATTCATGTTTTATTCCAAGCACACGAAAGCCAAAAAACATTCATCTGCGGAAGTGTTCTCTTTTCAGTACATAACACCCGATGCAATGGAATCATTTAGAAGTGAGATAAATGCTTGTGACTGGTCTTTTGTACTCGAGAAAACAAACGCGACAGAGGCGTATTCGGTTTTTATCAAAACATTTGCACATATATACGCAAAGCACTTTCCCTTTAAAGCTGGTAAGCCGTCGAAGAAAATAAAGAAACCGTGGCTGACGAAATATCACATGCGGATGATAAAGCATAAAAACAGTCTATACTGCTCTTTTTTGCGCATGCGCACTGCAGAATCACTTCAAAAATTCAGGAAGTTCAGAAATAAATTTAATGCCTACCTAAGGCGGGCTAAGTTCTCTTATTATCAACAGCTGTTCTCTAATGTTTCAAGCAAACACCGGAACAGTGCCTGGAATGTCGTAAACAAAGTTTTGGGCCGAAGTGGTTCACGCTCCCACTCTGACAGCATCGTTGTTGACGGGCAGGAATATACTGGCCGTTCGCTCGCTGATTACTTTAACCAACACTTCGTCAGTATAGGTCATACGATACACCCCGCAACACAGCAACAGGACATTGCCTTCAACACAACTGACAGCTTTTTCCTCGAGCCAACTGACTTTAACGGAAGTGTACACACCATTCAGTCAGCTAAATAATTCTGCTGCTTTAGACTGCGATAACTTACAAATCAAGCCCATAAAATATGTTTTAGATTTCCTTCTGCCGGTGCTTGTGCATATTTTAGAGCGCAGCTCTTTGGCGTTCGTTCCTGGGTTTCGCGTCGTCGTCGTCGTCGGCGTTGTCATCGGCGTCGGCCTCGTAACCAGCTCCGCCCCCCTTTCATCCGCAGCTGGGGTTGACTCACTATCGGCGTCAGCGGCATCAGTCAGTCGCTGCTATCTCTTTCCTCCTCCCTTTATCGTGTTGTCAGCGGCATCAGTCAGTCGCTGCTATCTCTTCCCTCCTCCCTTTATCGTGTTGTCCGCTTGCTGCGCGCGCTTCTGCCCCCATCGTTTGCCGCTGGGTGTACACGCCGCCCTCCTCCCCCCTCTTCCTGCGAGTCTCCGGTTGTCAAAACGCCGGCTCGAACTTAATTCCTTTCTTCGCTCCTCCTCCAATGCAACCCCTGTGCGGTGGCAATCAGAGAGCCAGATCGGTGGCGGCGGATCTGTATATGTGCACCGCCCGAGCCGAAATTGCCGCTGCCGTTCGCCCTGTGCGGTGGCAATCAGAGAGCCAGATCGGTGGCGGCGGATCTGTATATGTGCACCGCCCGAGCCGAAATTGCCGCTGCCGTTCGCCACTGCGAAATTATCTGCCAGTTCTTTCTGAGCCATGAGCGAGACGACCGATGGAAGTCCTCCGTCCGCTAAAAAAAAATTCTGTGATAGCGCATACATGTGTTGCTCGATTTCTTTCCCTCAATCTATCGAAAAGGTGAAACAGCTTATTTGCTGCGCTCAAATTTCGCATTAGGAAGTAACGTAATCGTCGGTAATTTTTTAATTTAATTTTTGAAACTGGAATTTGTGGGGATCGATGTTGCCCCTCGCCCGCCGGATGCACCCTTCTCTCTCTCGTGGCCTACCGCGGCTCTTCCTCTGGCGGCCCCCGACTAGGCGCAGGAGCGGAGGGAGCGGAGGGGAGGGCCCGCGACTACGCGTCGTCACGTGGGCAGCCCTCCTTGCCCACCGCTCTCGGTTTCGGCGGCCGCGCGGGCCGCGCGGACGGGCACAGTCGGATGGAGAGTTGACAGCGAGCCTTGAGAGAGAGCGGACGCGACATCAGCGGCGGCCCAGGTGACCTGAACTGCTCTGTGCCTGTCTCCTGTGCCTGTGTCCTGTGCCTGTTGCCTGCCGCTGCTGCCTGCGCGCGACTGAGGAAATACATTGGGAGATCCCAATTAAAGGTTTTGCCTGCGGGCTTATTCCTCGGAGGTGTGTTCTTCGCGGCCACAGGTGTGGTCGAGCTAGCGGAGTGGCGTTGGCCCTGAGTTCAGGGTCCGAACCGTGCCAGTAACCCCACATTTTGGCGGCCAACGCACACATCAGCCAACATCATTAGGTCCGGCAGCCCGTAGCGCGGGCTGGTCATGCTGTTCTTCGTGAGCTATCACCCCACCTGGAACTCCAGAGGGGCCCCACGTTGGTGCGCCAAAATCGAGATATCAAGCCGCTCCTGGGCGCATATGCGAGATCGCACAATGATTGGGACGAGCACTTGGACGCCATCTCCTTCGCTCTGCGCACGAGCACAAATCGATCGACCGGCTTCACGCCGGCTTTTCTCATGTTTGGCAGGGAGCTGAACACGCCTATGGACACAATTCTAATGGAAGGGTCGGAGAGTGTCCGCGAAGTCACGGCAGATGTTGATGACTACGCAAGGCGATTGCGCGAGCGTTTGGCAAATGCCATTAAGGAGGCGAACCGCAGCCGCGCGAAGGCCAGGGCAAGTCAAAAGGCCACTTATGATCGCGCACACAGAGACGTGGACTTTCAGATGGGAGACCTCGTTCTCAAGCGCAATCACGCACTCAGCGATGCAACCGCAGGTTTCGCGGCCAGTCTAGCGCCCAAATGGGTGGGACCCTTCCTGATCGCTGAGAAGCTTTCGCGGCTCAACTACCGGCTGAAAGACCCGAGATCGGGCCGAATCAGCGGACCCATTCACGTGGGAGAGCTGAAACAGTACTTCCAGAGGGAGGTTGCTGTGGAAGCAGAAACGCCACCCGCGCAAGATTGCGCAGAGGCGAGCGAAGCCCAGAGAGATCTCTACAGGCATCGCTATAATACCCGAAGCCAGCGAGCTCGCTGGGGCAACGGGAGAATGCCGAAAGCGTGAGATCACGCACACGGCGGCGTCGGTTGCCAAAACAGCTCGAGATCGAGCAAACGGCGAAGGAACGCCAGACGCGCGAGATCGCGCACGGTGGACCTCATTCAAGGAGATCCTTGCCCCCGACGTCACAATATCCGAACTCGGCGAGATCGCCGAATGTGACTCATGCCGACCACGGCGAAGGAACGCCAGACGCGCGAGATCGCGCACGGTGGACCTAATGCAAGGAGATCCTTGCCCCCGATGTCACAATATCCGAACTGGGCGAGATCGCCGAATGTGACCCATGCCGACCACGGCAAAGCCTGGTGCGAGAGGTCTCGTGCCCACCCTGCCTGTGTGGATACACAAGCCGGGGTAGTTCCTGTACCCGGAGCACTGCAAGACGCCCGCTCGGAGGAACCGAGCCCCCACCGGCTGCCCTGATTTACGGCCCTGGCTTCAGCGACGGCCACGGAGAGCGGCGCGCGGCCGGGGAGCGAGACGCCGAACTTCGCCCCCACACCATCGCACGGGGCATCGGCGGCGGTTCCGGAACAGCGCGGGGCGCGCTGACGATGGGCGGCCTGAATGCGGAGCAGGCCGGCTTTCGCGGGCGCCATCCTGGTCTGGCGCGCGCCCCAGGCGCAGAGCTACCATCCCGGGGCCCAGTCTCCGGAAAGGCGGCATGGACCTGCTGATCCGCCGAGTTCGCTTCAGCGGGTGGAGGTCACTATTGAGAGAGGGAGGGTGTGGGGATCCATGTTGCCCCTCGCCCGCCGGATGCACCCTTCTCTCTCTCGTGGCCTACCGCGGCTCTTCCTCTGGCGGCCCCCGACTAGGCGCAGCGGCGGAGGGAGCGGAGGGGAGGGCCCGCGACTACGCGTCGTCACGTGGGCAGCCCTCCTTGCCCACCGCTCTCGGTTTCGGCGGCCGCACGGGCCGCGCGGACGGGCACAGTCGGATGGAGAGTTGACAGCGAGCCTTGAGAGAGAGCGGACGCGACATCAGCGGCGGCCCAGGTGACCTGAACTGCTCTGTGCCTGTCTCCTATGCCTGTGTCCTGTGCCTGTTGCCTGCCGCTGCTGCCTGCGCGCGACTGAGGAAATACATTGGGAGATCCCAATTAAAGGTTTTGCCTGCGGGCTTATTCCTCGGAGGTGTGTTCTTCGCGGCCACAGGTGTGGTCGAGCTAGCGGAGTGGCGTTGGCCCTGAGTTCAGGGTCCGAACCGTGCCAGTAACCCCACAAATTTTTCCCGATGAAATGAAGCAATCCAGAGTTTCCATCATATACAAAGGTGGTGACAGAAACACCCCAACTAATTACAGACCAATAAGTATTATTTCAGTTTTTGAAAGGAGCAGAAAAAATTATGTTTGCTCGTCTTTTAAAGTATTTTACAGCCCGAAATATTTTCCACAAAGAATTACATGGCTTTAGAGCCGAGAGATCTATCGAAACTGCGCTACTTACAATTAAGGAATTTGTTCTGGATAATATTGAGAAAAATTACTTTACACTTGGCCTCTTTGTAGATTTCACAAAAGCATTTGATTGTCTTAACCACAACGCCCTCATAACAAAACTATCCCGGTATGGAATTCGAGGAACACCCCTTGAACTAATGCAGTCGTACTTAATGAACAGAACACAAATGGTATGTATGGGAAAACACCAATCAAGTTTTCTGCCAGTTAGTAAGGGTGTACCTCAAGGAAGCCTCTTAGGATCACTCTTGTTTAATATTTTTATTAATGACATTGTCCTCATTAGTGAATCAGCATAATTTGTCATATACGCTGACGACTGTTCTATACTTACGGCTGGCCCGGATGCGGACGTGTTAATTAAGCAGTGTGAAGACTTTCTTATTAATTTATCCTCCTGGTCACAATCCAATGGACTCAAAATAAACCCCATCAAAACTAAAATAATGGTATTCAGAGCGAAAAATAAGACGTTTCAATCTAATCATGTCATAACCTATGAAGCACAGAACATTGATATTGCCGCACTTAGTTTAGCCATCACTCTACCGGCGCCCCCGTCCGGTCTGTCTTCGACCTTTGTCGCGCGCCGGACTTCGTCCTCTTCTGCTCGGTGCAAGTGCCTGCCGGCTGCGCTCTGCCCAGTGTGCTCGCCAGGTACTGTTCTGCCAGGGATAGAACGTCCTACCGGCGTCCGTGACATTTTGGTGGAGCTGCTGGGTACGATCTATGTACGAAGAGGTCCCAGGAACCTCCAGCGCTCAGCCACACCCCCTGGACACGACACCTGTCCACAAGTCAAGCCGCCGCTTGAAAGGCTTAGCCCCCGTGTACAATCCCCTCACCGCGCCATCCCGCAAGATGACCTCTACGGTGGCCAGCCAGACCTTCCAGCAAACTGTGAGTTCGCCACCGCTGCTTCTTCATTCGCCTCGTACGCCCGCGTCGTTTCATGGTGACAAGTTTGAAGATGTGGAGGACTGGTTGGACGGGTATGACAGGGTGTCTGAATTTAATCTGTGGGACGAGGACCGCAAGCTTCGGAACGTCTACTTTGCCCTCCAGGACGCCGCCAAGACGTGGTTCGAAAACCACGAGTCCGCCATCCACACCTGGCAAGACTTCCGGCGCCAGTTGCTGGATACGTTCAGTAGCAACGAACGGAGGGAGCGTGCTGAATTGGCCCTGCAATCGAGAGCGCAGCAGCCAAACGAGAGCGTGGCGATGTTCGTGGAGGATATGACCCGGCTTTTTAACCGCGCTGATCCTTCGATGTCGGAAGCCAAGAAGGTGCGCCATTTGATGCGGGGCGTGAAGGAGCAATTGTTCCCTGGGCTCGTGCGCGATCCTCCGGCTACAGTCGCCGATTATGCAAAGGAGGCGGCAGGCATGGAGCGTGCCCTGCAGCAGCGGTTTGCGCACTTCGGCCGTCCGTCGAACATCACTGCTGTGGAGGGCCACATGCCGAGGCCCGGGGATGAGAACACCTCCCTCCGAGAGCTCATCAGGAGCATCGTTCGTGAAGAGCTGCAGAAGCTTCGCTCTGTGGAGCAGCCTCCTAGTGTCACCGCCATCTCGGAGGCTGTCCGTGACGAGATACGCCGCACGGTGCAGCCCACTCCACCTCCTCACCCGCCAGCGCCCTATGTGATGACATACAGCGAGGCATTGCGAAGTCCTGCGCCACCACCGCCGGCGTTCTACTCTCCTGCCCCTACCGCGCCGTCCTACCGATTCCCGCATACGACAGCGCTGCCAGACGACCGCCCACCCGTCACGAAGGCAAACATGTGGCGAACGCCGAACAACAGGCCCCTGTGCTTCCACTGCGGCGAAGCAGGTCACATCCGTCGTCACTGCCCGTACCGCCGGATTGGCCTGCGCGGCTTTTCGCCCGACGCACCCCTGCCACGCTATGGTGAACGACCCCGCGAGATCGATCAGTACCTGGCGGCCAACGTCCCACCTGCACCCACTGTCCAACGTCAGTCCAGGTCACCGTCGCCTCGACGGTTTTCTTCACCAGCCCGCCAGTCCTACGTCCGGCAGTCCTCCAGCCCGCGCCGGGAAAACTGAGGACGGCGACCCCCGGAGGTAGGGCCGCCGTCATCGGACATAATGACGAACATCCTCCGCTCACCGACGTTAGCATGCGACCCGACCTCCGACCCCACGCCGCGACGACCTTTCGACGCCCAGAGACGCCTTCGCTTGACGCCTCAATTGGACAGTCTGAACGACCCTTAAGTCCGACGACTTTTCGACGAACTCTCCGCTTGACGCCCCAACCCGACCGCGAGAACGATCCCCTAGTCCGACCTCCCCCACCCAGCGTTTTTCTGAAGGTGACCAAGCTTCGGCTGAAATCCCGGTCATCGTTGATGGCCGCCGCGTGACTGCTCTCGTAGATACCGGCGCCGATTTCTCCGTCATGAGTCGTGGTCTGACGCTTGTCCTGAGGAAAGTACTGACACCTTGGCCTGGAACGCACATCCGGACAGCTGGAGGCCATCTGGTGACACCGCTTGGCGTCTGCACCGCTAGAATTGAGATTCGCGGTGTAACCTTCATTTCCTGCTTCGCTGTGTTGGCTCATTGCTCGAAGGACCTCATCCTCGGGTTAGATTTTCTTCGGGAACACGGTGCGATAATCAACCTCCGCGAACTTTTCGTGACGTTCTCACCTCATTGTGCCATAGCCGACAGCAGCGAGCCCGACAGGCCTGTCTTTCGCGTGTGTGATGACAATGTCACGCTACCACCACGCTCCAGTTTGTTTATTACGGTGGAGTGCTCCAACCCACGCACTCCTCACGGGGTTGCGGAAGGTAACCTGTCGTTACTGTGAGTCAACAAGTCTGCGTTGCGCGGGGTGTTACTTCCCTCCGCGGACTGCGAACGCAGCTTTTTGTTACGAACTTTAGCGCCGAATACCGCCACTTGCCGCAAGCAACCGCCATAGCCTATTTCGATGAAATTAGTGACTCAGTCTCCCACTGCGCCTTGTCCCTCAACGATACCCATGCATCGACGTCTGACGCCCCCGTTATGACTGACTGAACCCCGACCTAACCGCCGATCAGAAACACCGCCTCCACATGATCCTCGACTCTTTTCGTGACTGCTTTGCGACCACTTCTAAAGTTCGGCAAACATCGGTCGCTAAACACCGCATTGTAGTGGATGAAGGCGAGAGGCCTATACAACACCACCCCTATCGAGTGTCTGCGAAAGAACGAGAGGTGATTCGGAGGCAGGTTGAGGAAATGCTCCGCGACGAGGTTATCCAGCCGTCAACAAGCCCGTGGGCTTCGCCCGTTGTGCTGGTCGCCAAGAAGGATGGCACTCTCCGATTCTGCGTCGACTATCGTCGCCTCAACAAGATTACTAAAAAGGACGTTTATCCGTTGCCCCGAATTGATGACTCGTTCGATCGCCTGCGTCATGCCCGATACTTTTCCTCTCTTGATCTACGCAGTGGGTACTGGCAGACCGAATTCGATGAACGTGACCGTGAAAAGACCGCGTTCATAACCCCCGACGGCTTGTACGAGTTCAAGGTGCTCCCCTTTGGCCTGTGTACCGCTCCTGCCACCTTTCAACGAATGATGGACACTGTCCTGGTTGGCCTCAAATGGCAGTCGTGTCTCGTCTATCTTGATGATGTGGTTATTTTCGCTGCGACCTACGAAGAACATCTCAAACGCTTGAGTGCAGTATTGACGGCCATCCGATCAGCCGGTCTATCTCTAAAACCCGAAAAATGCCACTTCGCGTACCAACGGCTGAAGTTTTTGGGCCATGTTGTGACACCTGAGGGTGTCAGCCCCGACCCCGACAAGACGGCCGCTGTAGCTGCGTTCCCGACTCCCACTGATAAGCGAGCTGTGCGCCGGTTTCTTAGCCTCTGCGCATATTACAAGCGCTTCGTGCAAGACTTCTCCAGGCTGGCTGAGCCTCTCACACGGCTGACAAAAGACGATCAGCCTTTCGTCTGGGCACAGGAACAGCAGGACGCCTTCGAAAAGCTCCGCAAACGCCTACAAACAACGCCCATTCTTGCCCATTTCGACGAGGAGGCGGATACAAAACTTCACACCGATGCCAGCAACATTGGCCTCGGTGCTGTCCTCGTCCAGTGGCAAGATGGTGTTGAGCGCGTGATTGCTTACGGCAGCCGTACGCTGTCTCGGTCCGAGGCCAATTACTCAACCACTGAAAAGGAGTGCCTAGCTGTTGTGTGGGCGATAACAAAGTTCCGGCCCTACTTGTATGGTCGCCCGTTTCGGGTCGTGTGTGACCACCACTCACTGTGTTGGCTCGCGAATCTTAAAGACCCCTCGGGCCGGCTAGCTCGTTGGAGCCTTCGCTTGCAAGACTTTGATGTAACAGTTGTCTACAAGTCGGGAAACAAACACAGCGATGCAGACTGCTTGTCCCGTGCTCCTATCCCGTCCAGCTCTGATGACCTCGAAGATGACCCTCTCTTTATTGGTGCTCTGACCACGTCCGCCCTCGCTCAACAACAGAGGGACGACACGGAATTGCGGCCACTCATCGATTATCTTGAGGGTACCGCCTCGTTGCCGCCTCGTCTATTCGTGCGTGGCTTGTCGTCGTTTTGCTTTCGAGATGGCGTCCTCTACAAACGAAATTACGGCCCGACGGACTCTGGTTACCTGCTCGTGGTTCCAACGACGCTCCGCACTGACGTTTTGCAGGCATGCCACGACGAGCTTCCTTCCGGCCACCTCGGATTTTCTCGAACGATGGCACGAGTTCGTCACCGTTATTACTGGCCCAGGCTTTCTGCGGCTGTCAAGCGTTATGTACGCACTTGCCGCGAGTGTCAACGTCGGAAGAAACCACCTTTCAAGCCGGCTGGCTTGCTCCAACCCATTTCTCCGCCGAGAATTCCTTTCCACCAAGTCGGCATGGACTTACTGGGCCCATTTCCCACGTCATCATTGGGTAACCGGTATATTGTGGTTGCCACCGACTACCTCACCCGGTATTGTGAGACGAAAGACCTTCCCCGCGGCACTGCTGCTGAAATTGCTGACTTTTTCATCATCAGCATAGTCCTCCGCCATGGTGCCCCTTATGTTGTTTTAACTGACCGAGGCACAGCGTTCACGTCCACGCTTACTCAGGAAGTTATGCGGCTCAGTGGCACAAGTCATCGTAAGACCACTGCTTACCATCCTCAAACCAACGGCCTAACCGAGCGCCTCAATAAGACTATCGCTGATATGATTTCTATGTATGTCGACGATGACCATAAGAACTGGGACGAAATCCTTCCGTACGTCACGTTTGCCTACAATACTGCCCTTCAAGAGACGACGGGGTTCACGCCATTTCGTTTGGTACACGGTCGTGAAGTCGTGACTATTGTAAGCGCCAGCTCATCCCCGCCGACGGAGATCCTTCTCCGGAGGGCGAGCAACCCGAACTTTGAGTCAGAGCAACCCGAGCCGCCGTGGGAGGAGAGAGTGATGTGAGGAGAGGATGAGGAGGACGAGCGCTCGCGCGGCGCGTAAAGAACAGACTCAGGTGTTGGCCACGAAAGAAGCAACACGGCCCCTTGTTAACCCAGTGATCCTTTGTAACGGAAAGACGAATAAACGTCTTTTGAATTGTTCGTTTATCCTAACAATTCAGAAGTGGGATACAGTCAACGTTCGCCCGAACTTACGAAGTTAACCGGCAAGCCCCACCATGCCTGTCACCCGCACCGGAGCATCTTCAACGGATATGGCAAACGAAGATGGCGGACGACCGAGCAACGATGGCGGGAACGACGACGCCGACGACTCAAGCCAAGGCGGATCCGACAACGTGGTGACAAGTGGAAGCTTACCTCCAATACCTCAGTCAACGATCAACGTGGCGGAAATCCTGCAGGCCAGCGTTCAGGCAGCAGTGAGAGAAGCCATCAACGGAATTGCCTTGCTTCAGACGCAGCAAGCAGCGGCCACACCCATCATCGGCGCGGGAGAGACAGCTCGGTTAGTGCCATCGTTTGATCCAGTGTCATCCAGCTCTCCGACAGTAGACGCTTGGATAAGACGCGTGGACGACTTGGCACAAGTCTACCATTGGTCCGACCGGCTGACATCTGGAAACGCACTCTCGAGGTTGGAAGGGCCTGCGAATACATGGTATGACTCCCTCTCTTCCGTCGACAAAACATGGCCGGAATGGAAAGAAGAAATTAAGCGCGCCTTCCCCACGACAGCGGGATTCCAACGACTCCATCGGGAAATGCAGGAGCGACGGCAAAAGCGCGGTGAGCCCATCGAGTGTTATTACTACGACAAGCTCTCGAAAGCTCGCCGTTGCAACCTCACAGATGAAGCTTGCATTGAATACCTCATCACGGGGCTAGACGATGACGACCTAATTAGAGCAGTGAGCGTACGCACGTACGAGTCGCCGGAAGATCTTCTTCACTGCCTGAAACGCATCGAAGAAAGATTGGGAAACACTGCCTCCAAAAGTTCAAAATCAAGTGGTCCCCCGAACTATTCTCGTTTCCCCGCATATGCCAACGCCCATGGCAACAAAAGCGAAGCAATGGCGTCGGCCTTGAACACTACCGACCACAAGAACCTTTCTCCGAAGGCGAGGAGGAAGCCGCCATGGAATGAAAGAGGAGAGCCCCTCTGCTTCAACTGCAGCGAGTACGGTCACGTGTCCCTCAACTGCCCGGCCCCACAGCGAAAGGC
Source organism: Amblyomma mixtum (assembly GCF_055824585.1). Classification (NCBI taxonomy): domain Eukaryota; kingdom Metazoa; phylum Arthropoda; class Arachnida; order Ixodida; family Ixodidae; genus Amblyomma; species Amblyomma mixtum. The sequence continues at coordinate 167,624,991 of NC_143021.1, forward strand.
GAGATGCAACGCTTGCGGACGAGTGGGCCACGGAGAAAAAGACTGCAGGGCAAAAACGGAGAGAGGAGCGCGCGTCGCTCAGAACGTGTTGGGCTTTGACCTCCGAGCCGCTGAAGAGGCGAACGAAAAGTACTTTATGATGGCGAAAGCGAACGGCTGCGACATACGAGCATACGTCGATCTCGGTAGCCAATGCGTAACTCTGCGGAAGGAGGATGCCAACCGAATCGGAGTCGCTTACACGAAGTTGACAAAGCCGTTCACTATCGGGGGCTACGGGTCCGGACATGTGACACCGTGTGGGGAAACGAACATCACCCTCACGGTCGACCAAGCTACAGCGGACGTTCCCGTGCTGGTCGTGCCGGACGCGTCACAGTCCATACCCCTACTTGTGGGCCAACCTTTCACCGAGCAACCACACATCACAATTGTGAGGCGGAAGAACACAGTGCGGATTTTTGAGGAGCACAGGAACGAGGACAATAGAGACGACACGCTTCAGTCCATTGAAATTCCAGAGCTCCCAGAACGACCTGTGTGCCTATGGGCGAAGGAAACAACGGTTGTGCCCCCAAAATACGTGGGTTTCGTTAAGCTCTACGCCACTGGTAGCGCACCACGCTCAGATGTCTTCGTGGATATGCAGCTCAGGTGCCAAGAAGGTCGAGAGCATTGCATACCACGCTGTGTACTCAGCGTTGACGGGACCAACGAAACAGTAGTCCCTATAATGAACATTTCCAATCATGAACTGACCATCAAAGAGAACGAACGAGTCGCACGAGCGGACATTTGCTACCCAGACGATGCATCGCCACGAGAGGGTGAGTCGCACACCAGCATTGTCCAGCCCTTAATGATACCGAGCGAAGAGATTCAAGTAGGTCCTGGTGTTGCTCCTGAGGAACGTGCAAAGCTCGAACAGCTTAATTTTGAGTATCGGGACTGCTTCGCAACCACCGTTTCAGAGATTGGCTGCACAAATGCCGCTGAAATGAGCATTGAGCTAACAACGCTGGAGCCTGTGAAATTTCGTCCCTACCGACTCACTTACGCCGAACGGGCACACACAAAAGAAATGATTGAAGAACTAAAGCAAGCTGGCATTGTTGTCGACTCCAAATCGGATTATGCAAGTCCTATCCTACTGGTGCGAAAAAAGACAGGGGAGCAATGAATTTGCGTGGACTACCGTGCCCTCAACCGTGTCACAAAAAAGGACCGGTATCCACTGCCTTTAATTGAGGATCAACTGGACCGTCTGAGAGGGAAATGCTTCTTCACGAGCCTAGATCTTGCGTCAGGCTACTATCAAATCCCTATGACCGAGGAATCGAGACACAGGACTGCGTTCGTTACTCCAGACGGCCATTATGAATTCGTTCGAATGCCATTTGGCTTGGCCAACGCACCGGCAGTGTTCCAGAGAATGATCAACGCTGTACTGGGTCCCCTACGGAACACCGTGGCTCTCGCCTACATGGATGACATCCTGCTGCCCACAACGACCGTGGAAGAGGGGCTTGACCACCTGAGAATGCTTTTGGATGTCCTCCGCGGAGCGGGATTAACGCTGCGATTAAGCAAGTGCCGTTTCTTCTTCGAGAAAGTCGATTACCTTGGCTACGACATTTCTGCCAGAGGAGTGCGACCCGGAAGTTTAAAGATCCAGAGCGTCGCTGACTTTCCCGAACCAACGAATGTACACCAGGTGCGTCAGTTTTTGGGTCTGGCAAGCTATTTTCGAAGATTTGTAAAAAGGTTCGCCAGCATCGCTAAACCTCTAACGCGACTGACGTCTAAGGACGCAGTTTGGAAGTGGACATCAGAGCACGATGCCGTGTTCACTGAAGTGAAGATGAAGCTGACTGAAAGGCCAGTTCTGGCGCATTTCGCGTTCGACGCAAGAACAGAGGTGCACACGGATGCCAGCAAAGACGGCCTAGGAGCAATACTTCTGCAAGAACAAACAGATGGGCACCTTCATCCTGTCATCTACGCAAGCCGGCGGACAACTGACTACGAAGAGAGATACCACTCATACGAACTAGAAGCGCTTGCGGTTGTTTGGACGTTAGAAAGGTTTCGACTGTACCTAATCGGGATGAACTTCAAGGTGGTCACTGACTGCAACGCAGTACGGGCAACGATGAGCAAAAGGAATCTGCTTCCCCGTATTGGCAGATGGTGGCTGCGACTGCAAGAGTTCACCTTCGACATGGAATATCGTAAGGGGGCGGCAATGGCTCATGTTGATGCACTAAGCCGCTCTGCATACGACCCTCCAGAAGAGACGGATATCGTTCCTGGCCTTCACGTCCTTGCAACATGCATAGCGACAGAAGACGTGCTAACTGTTGCCCAGCTGAATGATCCAAAAGTTCAAGCTTTGAAGGAAAGGCTAGAAAAAAAAGAAGACCTATCCAAAGAAAACAGGCGCGTCAAAAACGAATACCGGTTTCGTAACGGCAAAGACTGGGACTCTGCGTTGCCTCAGGTGATGTGGGGCATAAACAATACGCTCCACAGGGCCACTAAATCTACTCCGTTCGGACTGCTCTTCAACTTCAGGCCGCGAGGCATCAAGGGCGACACCGTGGAAGACGCCCTCACCGAGGAATTTGACCATGAAGTTGAAACCAGGCGAGCCGCAGCGGCGGAGAATATCCGAGAAGACCAAAGTAAGCAACAGGAGCGGTACAACAGGAAGCGGGTGGAAGCGCCGACATACAATCCCGGAGATGTTGTACTTGTTGAGCGAGAACCGGCAGCAAGTGGTGAGTCAAGGAAACTGAAAGAAAAATACAAAGGACCGTATATCATCCGAGAAAGGCTTCCCAACGACCGCTACCGCATCGAAAACGTGCCTCCGGGGCGGCAAAGGCGAAGAGCTTACAGCAGTATTGCACCGGTTGACAAGCTGAAGCTTTGGGACCGGGAATTCTACGAGACAGGTTCGGAAGAATCGGGCCGCGAGGACGATTCCGACCGGGGCGGTCGGTGGCACAGGATGGCCGAATGTAAGCGCCAGCTCATCCCCGCCGACGGAGATCCTTCTCCGGAGGGCGAGCAACCCGAACTTTGAGTCAGAGCAACCCGAGCCGCCGTGGGAGGAGAGAGTGATGTGAGGAGAGGATGAGGAGGACGAGCGCTCGCGCAGCGCGTAAAGAACAGACTCAGGTGTTGGACACGAAAGAAGCAACACGGCCCCTTGTTAACCCAGTGATCCTTTGTAACGGAAAGACGAATAAACGTCTTTTGAATTGTTCGTTTATCCTAACACTATGTTGGACACGATGTTGTTGCCCGATATTGCACGCCCATCCGTTGCCGACGCTGATGCATTCGTTCGCCATGCAGAGGCTGCCCGCCGGCTGGCTCGGCAACGAACCTGCGTGCGGCAAGAAGTCGATGCTCACCGCTATAACCTCCGTCACCGCGAAGTCATTTTCCAGCCTGGCGATCAAGTGTGGGTTTGGAGCCCCATCCGTCTGCGCGGTCGCTCCGAGAAGCTTTTACGCCGTTACTTCGGCCCCTACGAGGTCCTCCGCAATCTCAGCGACGTTACGTATGTAGTGCGCCCGCAAGGGAGTGTTCGTTCTTCCAGACGCCCTCGACATCCGAAATTGTGCACGTCGCAAGACTCAAGCCATACCATGCCCGCTAGGACAACTCTCACCACGTTCGGTGCCTGGGATTCTGTTAACACCCACACGTGGCTCCCCCTCACTTTCAGGCATCGAGTCGATGCCTTTCCAGAGGGGAGGGGCAATGCCGCACTTAGTTTAGCCATCACTCTACCGGCGCCCTCGTCCGGTCTGTCTTCGACCTTTGTCGCGCGCCGGACTTCGTCCTCTTCTGCTCGGTGCAAGTGCCTGCCGGCTGTGCTCTGCCCAGTGTGCTCGCCAGGTACTGTTCTGCCAGGGATAGAACATCCTACCGGCGTCCGTGACAATATCGTAGAATCACTTAAAATACTTGGAGTTACATTTAGGAGCACGTTAAGCTGGGACATGCATGATGCTAATATATGCAAAAAAATCTCCGCAGTAGCTGGAGTGGTCTCGCGTTGTCGCACTTTCCTTCCAACACGCGTTAAGCTCCAAATATACCATGCCTTATTTGCTTCACATACCAACTACTGTAACCTTGTCTGGAGCACTACAACCAATAGAAATAAACAAAAAATCTTTACAATACAGAAAAGAATTACATGATACATCAGGAATCACGAACACTTAGCACATACTGACCTACTTTTCGCAACCTATAAGCTCATTCCTGTCTTTTCTTTATACGACTTCCGGATTTTGCGTACATACTGCTGTTTGTCTAATTCATTTCGTGACTTTTTAATTGCCACCGCTTCACTACAACGCCACGAACCATTAGTATCTACACGAAACACAGAAAACTGGCACGTTCCTCGTTTCCGAACAAATTATAGGAACCAGTCATTGAAACATAACCTCCCCTCACTGTTAAACAAGTATAAATTTGATGCTAGGCCCACAAGAAGCGACTTGCGGGAACGATTTCTAATCGCACAATAAAATCCTAAAATGTCAGGCCATCATCACATTTTGTTTTGTTATCAAATACTAACGTCCTTTGCGTAATTATGTCGTTTACGACGGTCTTTTTGAACATGTATTATGTTTCAGTACACAGTCAGTTTTTGTATTGTAACACTAGCCGTGTTTTCCTTGTATATAATATTGCATATAATGTTGTCTTTTCTATTGTCATATTTCATTCATGTATCAGCACTGCTCTACCTTGTTACGGTCTCTTGGGCCTCGTCAAGCTGCCCCGAGCAGCTTTTTGCCCGAGAGCTCCAACCATGTAAATATGTGGTGAAATAAATTGAATTGAACTGAAAGCTAGCAGGTACTCTCGTGTCGAATTTTGTCAACATGGCGTACGTTGAGTGGAGAGGACTCCTACACAAGACATAATACCGGCCCCTTTTGTCAGACATTTACTCGGTGCGCTCATGCACCGCAGACGCGCCGCAGCTGCCGAGTGGCGCCGATCTCTTCCGCGCGAACTACACGCGGCTCTCCGGTTTCACGGAAGCGCTGCTGTCATTGACTGCTATCCGAGCTTCTATCCCAGAACCGAGGGGAACTAAATACGCGACCAACTTCCGTCACTGCGCCTGTTTTCTCGGCCGGCTCGAGCAGCGCTAACAAGCGCAGCTTCCCAATCAAATTGGCATTCGTTTACGACGTAGTTTCGTGCGGCTCTAGGGCTCGGCGACTTACCGGCCGAATTTCCGACGCACGCGGGTTCCAAACGGCAATCTGAACGCGACACCCGAAGGACTCGTGCTTGCAGAGCAAGAGTAGAGTGTACTAGAAAGGGGACCTTTCTAGTACACTCTAGCAGGAGTTCGTCTGCTACGTGCACCTCAATCATGGCGGCCGGTGGCGGCGCACCGCAGCGCCGCGGCTTCGTGCCAGTGCATGCCACCTAGCTCTGAAAGGAGTCTGCAAGAAATGCACGCCGGCTTGTGCACTGAAATGCGCAGCCATTCGGCATAGTGCTGCACTAAAAGAGCGCGAATAACGCGAAGTGCAAGCGCGCAATGCCAGGGAGCTCGGTCGTAGAAGCGGCGGCTGGCTAAAAAATGGCGCCGACGAAAAATGAAAACACAAAAAGAGCGAACTTTCCGCGCGCTTTTCCCGGAGACCGCCCGCGGAGCCAACCACCGTTGAGAAAAGCGCCGATGGGAGAGGTGAGAGAGGAGGATCGGCGAAGGTGCGCGGCGCGGCGGCATAGTTCACAGAAAGACGCTACTTTCAAATTATATTTAATAAACAGATTCACAACAGCGCTACGGAACGAGGACAGAAGGAACACGAAAAACACAGGACGGGCGCTGTTGTGAATCGGTTTATTAAGCATGAACCAACTAGCCCACACCAGAATCCTCTTTCAAATTATCCAGGGTCAGTAGAAGACGCCTTGCCTCCGGCCGGAAAGAACGGTTCATCGCACGTGTTTTGCAAATACCGCAAACGTTCACCAGTGCACGTATTCGCTGCTGCCACGTTCTACCAAGTAAGTATAGTGGTTTTGGCAGTTGTTTTGTTTGATTTTCTCGACCCATTGCTGATTGTGTCGTTGAATTTTTCAGGGTGTTTCGTGTTAAATTGGTGCACGTGGGCTGATCGGCATCCACATGGTGTGGGCCATTCTGCCGTTCACGCTCTGGGAAATGCCCAGGCGTGTCATTTCATCAGTTTCCAAGTGACGGAGAGTTGTGCGCCAAATGGCAGAAAAACATTGCAAGGAAGGATTTTACGATCAACGATAAGTCGCTGTCTATGGTCGTGCGTAGCCAGCCATTTTCTATCGACCGACTACGCTCCAGAGTGCCGCATCAAGAAACTTTTGCCTGGTGCTGTCCCTACCGTTTTCGAAGGCTATCGACCTACCTGGCGCCTCCCGCGAAAAAGCCCCGCAAAGCCGCGAAAAAGCCCCGCAAAGAACATACTGCTCGGGCTGTTCCTGCGCCCAAACAAACCAAACGGAAAGCTGAGCAGCTTGAATCGCTGCCTGTGGAATGCAATCTGCCGGACTGCCTCAGCGAACGCACTCAAAGCGTTAGTACGCAAACCACAACCAACGATGGCCAGCGAGCAAGCCGGTACCTTTCTATGATTTCAAAGCCTCGCTCTCAAATTTCATATCACCGTTCCAAGAGTAAGAAGTTAGTGGGAAAGCTCGCGATGGAAGAACAACGCACTGCATTCTATCGCGAAAGCAAACATCATGCTTCGGTCAGAAGAATCGCGGCGGACTCCCAGAATGGAGACAAAAAGGCGGTATTCCTGCTGCACCAAAGTGAGCGATACGGAAAGCAACATCAGACGTATCCTGAAGAAGTTATTCGAGAATGCATCATATGGCGATTTCTCTCACCGAAGGGCTCGAAAGTCAAGGCTGCTGAATGTGCCAGCAAAATGCACCCTCAAGAAATACACGGGCCCAGGTACGACCACATCCGGAGTGAGTGCTGCTGCGCGACTTGTTCATGGGGCGTCACTTCTGAGCAGCATATGGCATCATGAATTATTGATGAAGCCAGCATAAAGCCAGAGTGCATCTATGATCGCAAAGGAGATGCCGTGTTCGGTCTTAAGGACAGACCCGGCAGTGGCACGTCGAGCACGCAGGGAATTTTAGCGAACAGGGTATTGTGCTTTGTTCTGTGTGGTATTAACAGCCAATATAAAATACCCTGCTCTTATTATTTTACGAAGCAGCTAAGTGGAAAAGACCTTTACCAATGGACGAAAGAAGTGATTGCCGCGGTCGAGTCGTGTGGATTTGTCATCGTTCGCATTGTGACCGATAACTACTCGGCGAACACCACAATGTTTAAGCACATGGGTAATGGCTGTTTGCGTACGGTTGTGACACATCCGCATGACCCCGAGCGGGTCATCTTCCTTAGCTTTGTCACGTCATAAAAAATATCCGCAGTCAGTTCCTGTGGCTGTGATGTTATTACTGGTACATACGTTCAGAAGCTGTACGAGTATCAGAAGCTGATGACTGTGAAACTCGCTCGGAACATCACACGGAAACATGTGTATCCTTCGAACCTGGAGAAGCAAAACGTGCTGCGTGCTGTTCAAGTGTTCTCACCGCCGGTTTGTGCGGCGCTACAGCATCTGCAGGAGAATAGCCGTGGAGATATGGTCCTGAGTGATTTTAAAGAAGCAAGTGCCACCATTCGTTTTATGAAAACGATAAAGGAATGGTTTGATATACATCCTATGCAGGAAGTGGCTACAAGGCGCCGACCTGTAATACGTACGATAATCGTCTGCTGTGGCTAGAAAACGAGTTAAATGTATACATAAGGAATGTGCAGTCAATCGCTTCAGGCAACGGCGCACTCACAGAAGAGACATTTCAAGCCTTGCTCTTCACAACGCAGTCCACTGTTCAAACGGCACGTTTCTTGCTGCAAAAAGGCGTCAGTTATGTGCTGACGAAGAAATTAAACAGTGATCCAATTGAGGCACTTTTTGGAAGAATCCGACAAATGTGCGGCAGCAATGATCAACTGGTAAAACACGTTGCGGGGCTAGTTGGTTATGCATTTTCTTTCGTTAAAATTTAAGCAGCGCTAACTTTTAGGAAGCGCCCGTCCTGTCATGTCCACTGTGTATTCGTCCTAAAAGTTAGCGCTGCTTAAATTTTAACGAAAGAAAAATTTTTAACGAAAGAGATCAACTGGATGCCAGGGCCGTTACGGCTGCCCTTGATCGGATTGTGAAGGCCAAGTCATTCAGCCCGAACGAAACCGAGACGCCCGGTACTGATGCTGAACAAGTGGCTGCCACACTGTGAAAAGTTTCACGATGAGCTGGAAGACCTAAGCAAATGTCAAGCCTCTGCACCAAGGTCGGTGACTTACTCGGGCTTGTCATACGTTGGCGGCTACATTGCTAAGTTAATAAGAGATTTTGGTTGCGGATCCTGTGAAATGCTAGTTACAACAACGTGCAAAAAAGATGATCCTCTGTATGCACTGTTGCAAAAGACATGAGCGGGCTATGCTACCCAAAGCCAGATTTTCTTGCACTCTTAAACAATGTAGTGAATTTTTTTGAGCGCCCGGCAAACGACTTGCCAAGAACGAATACGCTTGAAGTTCTTCAACTACTCGTCGAGCCTCAGCTCGAACGCGCTGTCCAGAGTGTGTTGACGACAGCCACGCAAAGCGATCAGCGACTTTAATCGCCGAAAAATTCATGCGAATACTGCTCATCAAACAACGCAATCAAAATCACCGACGCACAAGATAAGCCCTCAAAATATGTTCACAAGCCGTCCAGGAAGCTCATCAGACTATGACCTTGACACATATCAACTCGGGATCTCTGAAAAAAAATATCCCAGTATGCGAACTGCTTGTTTGCGCAGTAATGCCTCTTCTGAGTGATTATATTTAATCGAAGTTTGTACGAGACTTTGCTGAAATCAATGTTTGAAATACAGCAGACATTGCTCAATAAAAAGTATACCGAAGAGTAATTCGCATCATTTGCGTATAAGTGTTTCTTCCAAATTTTCATCATTCGAAGCTTCTGAAAGATAATTTAATGCTTTTCGGCCGTATGAATTCCGGGACAAGGGGCGAGGGAATCACCCATTATCAGGAGGCCCATGATAAAGGGAATGTAAGCTAGCGCAAAGAGATATCACCTGTTTTGCGGTCTCCACAAACGCGGGGGCTGGCTGGTTCAGTCAGCCGAACTGGGCGCGCGCGCGCATCGAGGCACCCTAGGCAGGGAGGGTTAGAGCATGGAGGTTAGAGTCACTGGACTAGGGAGGGTTAGAGTTACTGTAAATGCTACCAAAGGTAGCAGAGTTGCGCGTAGGTCCGCCATCTTCCTGCCAAGCAACCGCAGTTATGCGGCGGAGCCGCACTCCGTTTCTGCAGGCGACATGCCTAGCGCATCACCGATCGACCGGGGGCGCTTTTCCGAGGTTTTTAAAGCACTTTTTCGATTGACCGCAAACAAAAAGCATCTAAAAAGCTGACTGCGTAACCCAGTAAACAAATGTAGCCAAGAAAAAACGGTGCTTTAGCGCGCGCCGTGAGCTGCGGCAGCAAGCGATTCCCACAGTCACCTTCCCCGAACTATTTACCTGATAACCTAAGGGCAGACTCAGTATTCTAAATACGCCGTGCAGATGCAGCATTCATTCATCTTTGCGGCAACATTTATTCACCGGACCTGCGTTAAAAAACCTGCTTATAGTCTCCTTTACTAAACACGAAACCCTGCAAAAACTTATGAGCCGGAACTATAGAAAGGACAGTATGAAAATCCAAAATACAGTTTACTCGAAACTGGATGAACGTTACCATCTGAAGTAAACAATCAGATGCCTAAACATGTTCCCCTCGATTAAAAATGGTTTGCCATTCAGGTTTTATGCCAACGGGGATAAATACGCAACGCAAAGCTCTATTTTAGCGTTTCAACAGTGTACACGAAAAAGCGCAGAGCCGCAAGTGCAGCCTGTTTTCGGTAAAGAAACCTCAATGCAACTTTTAGCAAAAAAAAAACCCCAAAAAAAGGCGTGAGTAGTTCACTATAGGCGTGAGCTACGCACGCTAGACACCCCAGAGCAGCGAACGTAAACAGTCGTTGGATAGTGGATCCGCTTCAAACTTGGCCGGCTGTCAATCCAGTTCGCTGCAGCGGCGGCCGGCCTACGTCATCAGCGCACGTGTTTCTGGCCGGGTGGGCAAAACATGCACCGTACCGAGGAGGCTCTGACAGAGAGAAGAAAGGCTGCAGGGCGTCTCGAATCGGGGACAGAGGCGGCAGGGGAGCACTTGACACCGGTAAAACTGGTTCAGAACCGAAAGTGAACGGTTTTGCCCATCGAGTGTCGTCTTCTCCGCAGTACACGGTTGCTTGGACACCACGTGATGGCGCTCTACCAATGGAGTCGCGAGCAGGGTTTATCATACAGACGCGCAACTCTGCTACCTTTGGTAGCATATGCAGTAACTCTAGGTACTATCAGCAATGAATGAAGCGCGAACAATAAAACTGAGGTGGCAACACAAAAACAACAACATATTAGCTCCTGGGTTAGAAATACAAGCGAGGTTGAATAACACATCTAGAGAAGAGTATTCGTGCCTTCAAAATTAAAACAGTAGGAGCTAGTATAGACCTCAGCCCGGCAAAGAGCCGCGTATTTTGCAGTCCGTGGTTCGGTTGTCTTGTTCGCGTTTCATTTCTTGCTGATAGTACAGTGTACTAGAAAGCCTTTGGGAGGGTTGGCTAACAGCGCCACGAACTGGCGGCGGTGAAAGGTGAGAACTAGCCCCGAAGCGCAGGCCGTAAGAAAGAGCGTGCGCGTCACCCCTCTAGCCCGGCGGTGGCACTGGGCCTCTTCGATTTACCGCGCTCGGGCGGCCCGCTGGCTGCCCGCAAGTTCGCCTCTGACCGAAAAACGCATCATGGTCACTTGGGCTGGCGGCCACCGGAAGCAGCCTTCCGGCAATCAAGGCGGCAAGCAAGTCGCGGATCACAGAGGGCAGATGCTCTCTCCAGCTTCGTGTTCTGCTGCGTCTCATTGATATATACGCACACGTACGGTAGAAATAGGCTGCTTGGTATCGAAAACAACGACTTGCAGTTATTGAGGGCTGCGTGCCGCAGACTGCAGCACATGCAGCTGATCCAGCTCGCACTCGTATACATCGGCGACGACAACGCGAGCGTGTGCCATCGGTGAACAGTGTGCTGTGTAAGCTTCAAGAAATCCTCAAAAGCATGCGATGAGCAATCGCAATCTAACGTGTTTCAGTCGACACCACATAGGACGGAAAAACTGCCCGTGCGTTGTTTATCAAACGACAAGCCGTACTCTGGGATTATTGCGTGTTTGCTTACTAGGCAGTAAGTACTATACATGACTATGACCGCCGATGATCGACCCTGCATGGTGATTGACTCTACTGTGGTAGTTGCGATTTCTACGCTCGTAGCCTGCTTCCTGTAAGCTGTAAGCAGAAAAGAATCGGAATACGTTTCGTTTGTAGTCTGTCGGACGCCGGCTTTTGCTGCGGGCAAGGAATGCAGGCATAATTAATCTCGACAAAGCGCATATCAGCTTGTTGAACGTTCAACTAGAACAAGCGGGTGTACTGTATAAATTTAGCTGCGTATCGTATCTGTAATAATACAGCTTTTTAGCAGAGATCTGGCACTGGTATGGAGAGCGCTACAATAAAGCCCTGCGTGTCGGCGCCTTACGTTCCGCGTGTGCTGGCATGATGATCAGCGCTAAGAGCTTATTTTAGCTTTCTCTCTATTTTTTAATGAGCCAACACGAGGAGATGCATGCCTACGGTACTTCTCAGATATTTTGAGCATATGTGGCAGAAGGCCCGAGCATCAAGCTGTACAACAGTTGGCGACGACAGAATCAGCACTTGGTCGGCTACAACTGTGTGGCCACATATAGCATGCCCGCAGAGATGCCTCGAGCAATGTACTCGTGAGGGCTTTCAATAAGGGACATGTTTCAGTCAAGCGTTTTTCAAAGCATATCCGCTTTTGCACTGCGCCAAACGCCATGAAGACCATACGCTCCCGTATTGCGCTCAACCAATGCGCGCTCTCAGTTCGGTTTCTTTTGGGTCCCCCCTCGTATATATACGCGCGTCTGAACGCGTACTCGGAACTGGAATCTGCGGCTGCTCTCGTGAAAGGCCTCGAACACCATCGCAATATCAGCCGGGCGCACGAAATTAACAGCCGAAATATTTTGTGAATCAGAAGTATACGATCGTAATATGAAGCGAGCAATTGTGCTTGCGAGGTGGTGAGACGATCGAAATATGATCGCGAGCGCCGCCGCGGTGGCTCAGTGACTATGGTGCTCGGCTGCTGGCCCGAAAGACGCGGGTTCGATCCTGGCCGCGGCGGTTGAATTTCTTTGGAGGAGAAATTCGAGGCCCGTGTACTGTGCGATGTCAGTGCACGTTAAAGAACCCAAGGTGGTCGAAATTTCCGGAGCCCTCCACTACGGCGTCTCTCATAGCCTTAGTCGCTTTGGGACGTTAAACCCCATAAACCAACCAACCAAATATGATCGCGCATACGCTCGCAAAACATATCAATAAACAGCGAGAACTACCGCAAAAGGTGCCATTGCAGGCGACACAGTTGATTACGTGTCTTTACGTAGAGATCATTCACTTAAAGTTAAAGAATACAGGTGCCGGACTGACCTTTTTAAAATGTCTTTTTTCCCCAAAACGGTTTCGGAATGGAACAAGCTGCCTGAGGAAGTAGTGTCCATATTATCAAATGATTCATTTTCTTCCATGCTGTGACATTTTTTGTGTATAATAATTCCGTGTTCTTTCTATCTCATTGTTATCTTTTTTTTTTGTAACCACCTGCACGCGGTGGCATTTGTGTACTTTTTCTTCTACCCCCCCCCCCCCCCCCCCCCCCCACTGTAATGCCAGCCAATGGCGCTGTGGGTATGATGATAAATAAATAAATATGCACCGTGGCCTAGTCGAAACAAAGCGCCTGCATCGCGCAAAACATCGCATGAAGAACCGTGGTCCTTCTTGTCCATACAAAAATGGCCGCGCGAGCTTCCCGCTACCATACACCTCTCCGTCGTCTGCTAGTTGCCCGAGCGCTGCCAGCACAAAATCGTCCTGGCGAGTCGGGCTGCCCGCTGGCAGCCCGAAACTTGCCCAGCCCGAGAAAATCGAACGCCTGGTACCGCGCTCGGGCAGCCCGCAAGCAGCCCGCAGGCCCGCGGTCTACCAGAGGCGGATAATCGAAGAGACCCACTGCCTCCGTGCCGGTGCGCAGGAAGTGACGTCAAATACTACACGAGTGGCACATCTCCTTGCATATCAGCTGAAGTTTCGAAACACTCGCAGAGTGCCGTTGCTCTTTCTGCCGTCTGTTAACCGAGGCCTCCGACACTCCCGACGATCTCAAGGCTATTTCGACGAGCGGCCGACGCCAACGAGCAAGGTCAACCACCTCTTCAGAACAGTGCAGTACCGCGCTTGTAACAGGCGTTGATAGAATCGGCGGGTAACGCGGGACCCACGAGCCTGCTCGTGAGATACTGCGACTAATTATGGGGGCGCTGGTTTGTAAGACACCACACCAAGGCGTTATGCTTGCCGGTTTCCATGCATACGCCTTTAGAGTTTCAGCTAGAATAACTTCCGAAATATCGGCAGGTGATTCTCAATCGACTAAGCGCCCCACATTGTCGCTTTATCCTTTAACCTGCGCATACGTTGGCAAAAAGTACGATATTATAAAGTGCAGGCATGCCGGATGAACAGCATGTGCCGTTCGCTGCAAGAGCTAAGGCAGAACTTGCAAGACTAAAAATATTGACAAACCTTTAATTTCCTCATAACGGAAGGCACATGGCTCGCCGGCCGGTGGCTGCGTGATTGCAGCGCGAATAAATGCATTGCAGCTGCTATAATATTCAAGATTTCTTTAAAATGTGCCCACTTGTAATGCTTCATCCGTTTTTCCTCGTCGCCGATGCTGCGTCAACCAACGAGCGTGAACAGCGTCGTCTGCTAGCGCGCGCTGCACGACGGGATTGCACCGAGCTCCACCGTCGGTTTCCACGGTGGCGCGCACGCGTGTCGTGCTCTTGCCACCCGAATGTACAGTCGCGAGCCAAAAATATTAGCACAGATCACGAGCGATTAGAATTCGTATATCTCACCACGCGGCGCTGCGGTACGCAGACCTGCTTATCGGGCCGTTTCCATGTTTTGCAGCCTAGGGGGGGACGGCAGGAAGTAAGCTTTATCAAGCGTGCACCCCCGGTCGTTGAAGTGCCAACCCTACGTGACTGCGCATGCGGCATTTATTTTGGCTCGGTTATCAAGCAAAGATGGCTTCTTTTTATTACTGTTTTTAAGCATGAAATGCTTTTAGCCCCCGTTGTCGGCAGTGTGGTGACGTCACGCCGAGACCGAGAGCCATCATCCGGGCACTGAAATCCAGACATCCGGGCACTGAAATCCAGTCATCCGGGCACTGAAATCCAGTCATCCGGGCACTGAATTCCAGTCATCCGGGCACTGAATTCCAGTCATCCGGGCACTGAATTCCAGTCATCCGGGCTCTGAAACGAGAACATCCGGGCACCGTACGAGACTTAGCGAGATTTAACGAGACTCTGTAAGCCCTCCTACGCGACCGACATGCAAGCGTTGGTTGGTCTCCAAAGGAGTCACAAAAAATAACTGCTGCCAGTGCCTTCTCAATGTTTATCAAGATATCAGTCGCTGTGCGTTTGATAATGCACGGAATTATAATTTCCGATTTCTAATAACGCGTGCAAAAAGCACACAAATGCCATGATACACTTCGTTGTCAAACGTGATCTCTTAGGGGCTTCGCGCATCGAAGCAAAGCCGCGCAGGCGCACAGGGGCCCGGGGGAGAAGCGCTGCGTTCAAAGGGCAAGACATCGCGCCGAACGGGTGGTGGCGTTCCTCCCTTCCATTACGGTGTGGTTCGGGTGTCCACCGAGATGGCAGAGAATTACTGCGCCATTTCCTTTCCTCAAAAAACCTTGCGTTCAAATGACAAGGCATCGCGCTGAACGGGTGGTGGCGTTCCTCCCTTCCTGTACGGTGCGGTTCGGGTGTCCACCGAGATGACATTAGGCCCGTAAACATTTCATGCTTACTCTACTCTCGGTTACGGGAGAGTTTTAAGCATGAAATGCTTTTAGCCCCCGTTGTCGGCAGTGTGGTGACGTCACGCCGAGACCGAGAGCCATCATCCGGGCACTGAAATCCACTCATCCGGGCACTGAAATCTACTCATCCGGGCACTGAAATCTACTCATCCGGGCACTGAAATCTACTCATCCGGGCACTGAAATCCAGTCATCCGGGCACTGAAATCCAGTCATCCGGGCTCTGAAACGAGAACATCCGGGCACCGTACGAGACTTAACGAGATTTAACGAGACTCTCGAAGCCCTCCTACGCGACCGGCATGCAAGCGCCGGTTGGTCTCCAAAGGAGTAAAAAAAAAGAACTGCTGCCAGTGCCTTCTCAATGTTTATCAAGATATCAATCGCTGTGCGTTTGATAATGCACGGACTTATAATTTCCGATTTCTAATAACGCGTGCAAAAAGCACATAAATGCCATGATACACTTCGTTGTCATACGTGATCTCTTAGGAGCTTCGCGCATCGAAGCAAAGCCGCGCAGGCGCACAGGGGCCCGGGGGAGAAGCGCTGCGTTCAAAGGGCAAGGCATCGCGCCGAACGGGTGGTGGCGTTCCTCCCTTCCATTACGGTGCGGTTCGGGTGTCCACCGAGATGGCAGAGAATTACTTTCCTTTCCTCAAAAAACCTTGCGTTCAAATGGCAAGGCATCACGCTGAACGGGTGGTGGCGTTCCTCCCTTCCTGTACGGTGCGGTTTGGGTGTCCACCGAGATGACATAAGGCCCGTAAACATTTCATGCTTACTCTACTCTCGGTTACGGGAGAGGCAGAGATTTTTTTTATGTCCGCGATGGTTTGTCAAAAGGGACTCGCGGGAACAATAGCTGATAGCGCTGCTTTTAGCCAGTAATTTTGCTCGTCCGTGTTAGTCCACTGAACCCCCCTAATACTCTAGAATGGGAACGGACCGGCGCTCTCGTTATCAGCCTCTTCGCCACCCGCAGCGCCACGCGTTGTCATTCCGGCGCTCTGGGGTTCCGTCTCGTGTGCTAATCTTTTTTTCACAGCTGGCGACGTTTCACAGCTGGCGATCGCCAGCTGTGAAACGTCGCTGAACTCATGATGAGTGGATGACACGACAGGCGTTCGCGCGGCCGAGCAACAAACTCCAGGAATGTGTCGGGCTTCTGGACGAGACATCCGTGTGTGTAGCGTCATTCTCATTCCTTTTGCATGCATGCTGGAAATGACTTTAAAACAAGCACAGGAGTACATGCAGGATGCATGCTGCGAATCCGAAATTTTTATTCGGCATTTCGCTTTGCTTTTTTCATCATACTGTTTTCAGTTCTTGCATACGGCACAAGTTGAGAAAACAAAGCCTAGCATGCTAGTACGTTGGTCGATTTCTTTGTTTTTGGTGTTGATGAATGTGAAAGGCAGCATAGGTGAAATCAGCTGGAAGGCGTCAATTTCTTAAGTGTGAAAAAAAAATTGCGTGAAACCCTAAAAGAATACTATAACCTGGCTTAAGCATTATTAATGAAGCACACAAAAGTGATTTCACTATTCAAGCTGAAATTTTCATAACAGTGTTACATTATCAGTTACACAGCAGTCACTTGGAAATGGCCGTAGGAGGGTGAAAAAAAATTATTTCTCTAAGGGCACACGGAAAACAAATATATATGAGTCTTGTACATTTTATTTACACGTGTGGAGTTCCTGCCGGTGAAGGTTCAAGCTCACAAGAAGTCTGTGCGGGATCCATCCATGACCTATTTATGTGTAATCTCTATCTATGTGCTGCCCGCATTTCTCGACGTAGTGTTCGGTCATAACCTGACACAACTAGTCACTGAGCCCACCCGTGTACAAAACGACTCTCAATCAGTTCTGGACCTGTTTCTTGTTTCTGGCTACCTGCTACGCCGAACACCACGTGTGACTGTCTTAGAGGGGATATCAGACCATAAAATGTCAAGTTTAACTTTGCAGTTGGGCCCTATATCAAAGCTCCAGAAGAGAGAGACAATTATCCCGATCTTCTCACGTGCAAGTGATGTCGATATCTTAGATACACTAGACACTTCATTTTCTTCCTTTTCGTGCTTGTACGAAACACAGAGTACCTCCGTTGAGCACATGTGGTGCTTCTTCAAAAACTTAGTTCACCAATGTATAAGCGATTTTGTGCCAAGAAAGCGGAAAATTTTGCGCACTAGCAATCCTTGGATGACAAAAGATATTGCGCGTCTGGGACGTAAGCTTAAGAAAGTGAGACAACAACACTCAAAGCGTCCGTCATCGGCCACTGCAGATAAGATTTCCATGCTACGCCTGTCGTTGCGGAACGCTATCAGTACAGCCAAACACCAATTCCATACTGTACGTATGAAAAATTTTCTTGTTTCTTCTCCAAACAAGTTCTGGCGACATCTCGCGCCACGCAAGAAATTGATTCTTGGCCTTTCTGCAGACAGTGCGGGTATGCACGACAAGTTAGAAACAGCGCAGGCGCTCAACCAGTACTTCAGCTCAGTATTCACTCACGATGACGGCTGCAAGCCACATTTTTCTTCTTTTGATGAACTGGCACCAATCAGTGACATTTGCATAACTGAGGAAGGTGTGCTGGCTCTTCTGCTTAACTTGGACACAAAGAAGTCGCCAGGGATTGACGAAATACCTAATGCCTTTCTGGTACGGTACGCTGAATGGTCCGCCAAATATTTAACTTTAATATTTAGGAAATCACTAAACTGCTCTGAATTGCCAAGTGATTGGAAACTCGCAAAAATCACCCCGATTCCCAAAGAACAACACAAATCAGCACCTTCTTCCTACCGGCCAATTTCTGTTTTGTGCACTTCAGTAAAATTGCTTGAACACATCATCTGTAAACACTTGACTAACTTTCTCGCGGCGAACCACGTCCTTGATAACCGTCAGCACGGGTTCCGTCGCGGTCTGTCCACAGTAACACAACTTATTGCAACAGTTCACGATTTAGCGGCAGCACTAGATAGGCATAATCAAGTTGATATTGTTTTTCTTGATTTTGAGAAAGCATTCGACCGTGTGTCTCATCAAAAATTATTGCAGAAGTTAAAACCTATACTGAAACACGAGTGCCTACTCTCATGGATCGAAGCCTATCTTTCGCATAGACGTCAAAGTGTGGTTGTTGATGGTGTCCTCTCTGATGCTGTCCCAGTAGAATCCGGTATTCCGCAGGGCTCAGTCTTGGGCCCCCTTTTCTTTCTAGTATTTATTAATGACATAGTTCACAACGTACAGGTTAAAATACGGCTTTTCGCAGACGATTGCATAATTTATCAAGAAATTTCTAGCCCTGAAGATCAACTCCTTTTAAGCGATTCACTGTCTGCAGTAGAAAAATGGTGCTCTACGTGGCAAATGACTTTGAATTCCAGCAAGACAGTAGCAATGTCTGTGACACGTAAAAAGAATCCTTTAAGTTTTACATACCGTATAGCCAATGAGCCCATCTTAGTTGTCAACGCTTTTAAATACTTAGGAATTCAGATAGCCTCAGACCTTCGATGGAACGAGCACATATCGTATATAGAAAAAAAAGCTCTAAGACAACTGCACTACTTGAGAAGAACGCTGGCACAATCCACACAAGAAATAAAGCTTTTAGCTTATAAAACATTTGTTCGGCCAATGTTGGAATATGCTGCGGCAGTGTGGGATCCCTGGACCGAAAGTAACAAACTTAAAATAGAAAATGTCCAACGCAAAGCTGCTAGGTTTATTTTTAATTCTTACAGTTGGAATATTTCCCCAACAGCCCTACTGCAAACCGCAGGACTTGAGCAGCTGGCCATGCGTCGTCATCGTGAAAAATTAAAGTTATTCTATCTGTACTATCACAATAAACTAACAATAGAGGAAGGAATTTTAGTTGAGCACTCATCTCGACGCCCTGCGCGCTCTTACCATACCGCGTTTTCATGCAAAACAAATGTTCTTAAGTACTCGTTCTTTCCTCATACTATCACTAAGTGGAATGGTTTACCTGCTGAGGTTGTCAATTGCGAATCGGTCAATTTATTTTTACAAGCTCTGAAGGATGTATAGGGCTCTTATGTATCCTTGTTTTGGGCCAAGTCCGATCCCTTCGTTTGCTGCCAGGTTCGATGTAATTACATGTTCTCTGCCTTTGTATTCAATTTTGTGTTGTATGTTCTGATTTTTGCTCTCTTCGCTATCTGCTTCTTTTGCAATGTACTTGTCATTTTTTATCAATATGTTTGTACCCCACTCCTGCCTAAGGCCTGTAACACAGGCCGGCAGTATTTGCTAAATAAATAAAATAAATAAATAAAATCTTCAAACTAGTGAGCACATGCTTAGTGTGTTGTGGCAGGCATGAAGGAATAGCATGTTTGCCTGCAGTAAGATTGCATTTGGCTAATGATATCTGTCTACATTTATATATAGTTTATTGAGCAAGGAAGAACAGTGTAGATAGAACCACATATGAAAATAATGTAAATTAATCATGTCTGTACTTTTCAGGTGACAGCGGAGATAGGTGTGGGTGACACGCAGTGTTGTTCTGTGGCTTTGGATTTCTCTTAGTGACCACAGTGTCAAGGCAGCCTCATTTCGATTCGTGCAAAATGCAAAAGCATGCATACACAAAAAGCTCAAGGTAGTCATAAACAGTTAAACTTGTGCCCTTTCTTGCAGTGCATTCTGCAGTTGTTTTCGTGAGTATAAAAACACTCTAATAATTATTTGTGTCCATCAGTTTGGGAAATCTGCTATCAAGTACCTCTAGCTATATGACTACAGTTCGTTTCGATACTAATGATTGATTTTGCAGGGAGCATATTTTACATTTCTACGTAAAACTAGACTATAGGTGAACTTGCGGCCTCAACAATTTCACATATTTTGAAACGCAATGTCTAGCTCGTTGGGAGATTTCAGTGCACAGCGTTGATTAGTGTGCAGCTGATAGTGTGCATTTTATGCAGACGTGGAGGACCACCCTCACCATGGGGTCTCATGTGCTCAGGAGCCGGGATACCAGATTCATCTTCGCTCACCCTCGGCTGGACTGGCTGCCTAGCTGGGTGGTCATGCCGGGTTCCTGAACGATTACATAAGGTGTCTGGAAAGGTGTCATGGTCATGGTACAGCATGGTCAAGAGTTCTCTGCGAAGGTCAGCACAGCTTGCATTGTGCAACACAACGTGTTCATCCACACTCAGCTGCAGGACCATGACACCACTGGCAAGTGGTGATAATAGCAGGACCACCAGCATCTACAACAAGGAGGAATACCCAGCACCATTTGGATTCTACCTGACAGACAGGAAGTATATGATGAGCTGTGTGGGAATCACACTCACTGCTGTGGTTTTCACGTGTAGCTATGCCACAAGCAATCAGCGTACATTTGCTCTGCTTCAAGTTTGATACCTGCTAGGCAGCTGGTGAAGTCTTCATCATTTTGGTGCTGTTCTTTAAATAGGACCATATTGTTGGTATCCATGACAGTAGAAATTAGTTTTGTCTGGTATTGCAGTTTTTTGTGTGTCAGGAAGTATCCCAAGTGTTTTCAGTCTGCCGTCTGCCAACTTGCTGAGTGTGTGCTTCAATACATGCTTTGGTGATTGTGAAGAAGTGCCGTTCCTTCGTGTGGTGCCTCCCTATGTGTTCTGCTTGTACACAATGCACATTTTATTTGGTGCTTAAGTTCAGTGAAAGACAAGAAGGCACCAAAATTTTTCCTTCTAGCACCAGAGTGTTGACTGGACATGCTTTCACCAGTGCTTTTCTGTTTGCTTTGGTGTTTGTTGAGAGCCAGCAGTCCAGAACATGCTCAACATACAGCATGGTCACTGTGTCTCTAGTCATTTACAGCATCTCTTTTTCAGGGTGCAACGCGGCTTGTGTGGCACTGTTTGTGTGATTAGATAGATAGATAGATAGATAGATAGATAGATAGATAGATAGATAGATAGATAGATAGATAGATAGATAGATAGATAGATAGATAGATAGATAGATAGATAGATAGATAGATAGATAGATAGATAGATAGATAGATAGATAGATAGATAGATAGATAGATAGATAGATAGATAGATAGATAGATAGATAGATAGATAGATAGATAGATAGATAGATAGATAGATAGATAGATAGATAGATAGATAGATAGATAGATAGATAGATAGATAGATAGATAGATAGATAGATAGATAGATAGATAGATAGATAGATAGATAGATAGATAGATAGATAGATAGATAGATAGATAGATGATAGATAGATAGATAGATAGATAGATAGATAGATAGATAGATAGATAGATAGATAGATAGATAGATAGATAGATAGATAGATAGATAGATAGATAGATAGATAGATAGATAGATAGATAGATAGATAGATAGATAGATAGATAGATAGATAGATAGATAGATAGATAGATAGATAGATAGATAGATAGATAGATAGATAGATAGATAGATAGATAGATAGATAGATAGATAGATAGATAGATAGATAGATAGATAGATAGATAGATAGATAGATAGATAGATAGATAGATAGATAGATAGATAGATAGATAGATAGATAGATGATAGATAGATAGATAGATAGATAGATAGATAGATAGATAGATAGATAGATAGATAGATAGATAGATAGATAGATAGATAGATAGATAGATAGATAGATAGATAGATAGATAGATAGATAGATAGATAGATAGATAGATAGATAGATAGATAGATAGATAGATAGATAGATAGATAGATAGATAGATAGATAGATAGATAGATAGATGTTTTGGATTTATTATTCACTAACCAACCATCGGCAGCTTGTTCTACCCTTGTAGTGCCCGGTATCAGTGATCACAGTTGTGTTTTAGCGGAAATGAACTTTCAGTATGTTAAACTTGAAGACTGTGGCAATCGGCGCATTTACAGTTACCGAAAGGCAAATTTCCCCGAGATAGCCTGGGCACTTGAATCCTATGTCGATGTGTACGAAACATTGTCTGATTCACTCAGCGTTGATGAGCTGTGGCGCACACTGACAGCCAAACTTTTTGATTTGCGTGAGCAGCATGTGCCGTCATGGGTGATGACGAAACGTCGCAGCAAAAGCAAGCCATGGTTCACAAAAGCGCTGCGCAGAGTCGTTGAAAAGAGGCAACAACTATATGCGCGCTTCAAAAGAAATCCGTCGGAAGATAACATGGATCAGTTAAAAAAGATTACAAAGGATATGAATGCTTCGGTCAAAGAGGCTAAATTTACCTACTTTCAGTCTTTCGACATGCGTATCCAGGATCGCCCTAAAGAATTTTGGCAGTACATAAAAAAAAACAGAAAGGATGAATTGTCTATCCCGCCACTCGATCACAACGGAAGTATCGTTCATGATAATCTGGAGAAAGCCAAGTGCTTTAACACGTTTTTCAGCTCAGTTTTTTCTGCTGAGGACAGCAATAGCCCTGCCGATTTTCGCCTTGCCTTGAACTGTACGGAACCCATGGAGAACATTGAATTTGATCAGCGAGGAATTGTGTCGCTCTTAGAACGCTTAAAAGATAACAGTGCCACCGGTCCGGACGGCTTACCCACGATCCTGCTCTCTTCTTGCGCTTTTGCGTTGTCAAGGTACCTTCAAATTCTTTTCACAAAGTCATTACAGGAAGGCTCCTTGCCTGATGAATGGAGGCTTGCTAATGTTGTACCTATACATAAATCGGGACCTAGGAATGTTGTTTCAAATTATCGAGCAGTGTCCTTGACCAGTGTATTATGCAAAGTTTTAGAGCATGTGTTTTATACTAGTATTATGAATCATCTTAGTATACATTCATTATTAAATACTAATCAACATGGCTTTCGCAGTGGTTACTCGTGTGTCACCCAGCTTACCGAATTTGTACATGACCTGTCAAGTGCTTTAGATAAGGGATATTCTGTTGACTGTATTTTTCTAGATTTTAAGAAGGCCTTTGACGTTGTATCACATTCCTTATTAATACAAAAATTATACTGGATAAATGAGAAAGTTATTAGGTGGATAAAGGAATATTTGAGCGTTAGGCGTCAATGTGTTGTTGTCAACGGGAAACAATCGCATGAGGTGGCTGTAACATCAGGGGTGCCTCAGGGATCCGTCTTGGGCCCATTACTGTTCATAATTTACATGAATGACATCTTTTCAGGTATTTCTTCATACATGCGTCTTTTTGCGGACGATTGTGTATTGTATAGAATTATTAACGATCAAGGTGACTGCGATGCATTACAACAGGATTTGTGTAAAGTGGCCCAGTGGTGTGAGAACTGGAGAATGCATATTAACTTACAAAAATCTGTACATATGTGTTTCACTAAAAAGAAGGTTCCCCATATTTTCACTTATAACATAAATAATAGCAGACTGCTTTCAGTGTTGGAATTTAAATATCTTGGTGTATATTTAACAAGTTCAATGTCTTGGCATCGTCACGTGCATTTCGTTACTGCCAAAGCCTGTCGTGTTTTAGGTTTCCTGCGACGTAACGCTAAACTTTTCCCTTTAAAGACTAAAGAACTGCTGTATAATACAAACGTTAGAAGCATACTTGAGTATGCTTGCACAGTCTGGGATCCGAAAACCTTGCTTGACGTTCAAAAGCTAGAAAGAGTTCAGAATTTGGCCGTTCGTTTTGTTTTCAATAACTATGGGCGATATTTTAGTGTAACGAGCGCGAAAAAATCTTTGGGTTGGGACTCACTTCAAAAACGTAGGAAAGTACTGCGTTTAAAATTATTTCATAATATTTTTCATTCTAGAACTGGAATAGACAGAACCAAATATATAGCCAACCCTGATTACGTGTCTTTACGTAGAGATCATTCACTTAAAGTTAAAGAATACAGGTGCCGGACTGACCTTTTTAAAATGTCTTTTTTCCCCAAAACGGTTTCTGAATGGAACAAGCTGCCTGAGGAAGTAGTGTCCATATTATCAAATGATTCATTTTCTTCCATGCTGTGACATTTTTTTTGTGTATAATAATTCCGTGTTCTTTCTATCTCATTGTTATCTTTTTTTTTTGTAACCACCTGCACGCGGTGGCATTTGTGTACATTTTCTTCTACCCCCCCACTGTAATGCCAGCCAATGGCGCTGTGGGTATGATGATAAATAAATAAATAAATAAATAGATAGATAGATAGATAGATAGATAGATAGATAGATAGATAGATAGATAGATAGATAGATAGATAGATAGATAGATAGATAGATAGATAGATAGATAGATAGATAGATAGATAGATAGATAGATAGATAGATAGATAGATAGATAGATAGATAGATAGATAGATAGATAGATAGAGATAGATAGATAGATAGATAGATAGATAGATAGATAGATAGATAGATAGATAGATAGATAGA